>NC_029793.2:29769928-29772702 GCF_000816755.2 Arachis ipaensis | reverse complement strand
TGAAAATTCTAATAATAATAATAATAATAATAATAATAATAATAATAATAATAATAATAATTAACCAATAATTTTCAATTTCTATAAATTAAAATAGGGTAATACCATCCAAATTTTATCTTTTATATCCAAACAACTTATTAAAAAACTCACTACTTTAAACCTTATTTTAATCCAATATTCAGCACACATTTTTATCCAGTCTTATCTAATTATAATCACCATTATCACAACTATTCTACTTCAAATTATATTCAATACTAATAAATAATAACACTAGTATTTTTAACAATCACTATCATTTCTAATCAGACATCACTACAATCGACAATATCGCTACCACTCTAAATCCATTTCTAATCAACAATAATACTGCTATTTTTAATCTAACAAAAAATTTTCTAAATCAAGTAAAAATTACTGTACTAGTCTCGTCATTGATATTTCCAACAATATGAACAATATCGTCTAGTTGGTAAAGACAATCTACTTCGAATATGACCCCACCTTCACGTGATACTCACGTTATTTTCTCTCAAGTGGAGTTTTGAAAGAGGATGAAAATGAATAATTCGTTGTAGAGTCAAGCAAACTTATATAAATTTTACAATATAAACTATGGCAATTACTAATGGTTTGTCAAAACATAAATCGCGACAGTCTAAAGTAAATTAGGTCTCCACAAAACAACATCAACTGCAATTAGGTGTAATGGTTACTAACATTACATAAACTGCGACAGAAATCTACAAATTATGTTTAAATATGTAATCTATTGAAATCTTCAGTGAATTACATAAAATTCAAATAGGACCGAAATATAAATTTTTTAAAAAATTTTAAACGAATAATATTAAGAGATCTTAATTTTATTTAACTAATTTGTCCTAACTGATAATAGTTTTGTCCAAATAACATAAATTTTTACAAATATTACAAGCATCGGGTTCTTTAGAATTGTTATGGTTGAAAATAATACCATAAAAAAAAAGTAAAATAAAAAAGAAGCATTATGTTGGGCAGCTGTCTGCCTGTCTCCCTCAGGCTGAGCTGCATAACTGTAAATCTTCCCCCTCCGGCCCTCCCCCGTTGTTTGTACTATTCCTCACCATTTGGCATTTAAATCCAAATTCAGAGTCCTAAATTTAAATTGCTTAGACCAGCTTTGAGAGGACTTGAGACTCACTTGACAGGTTGGAATCCACCACGATTCCATCACCTTTAGCAATGAGTACACACTATTTTTTTCCTTTTTCCTGGAAGTAGTTGATATCAGTTGAATTTGAATTAACATTATATTTATCTACTTTAATAAAGTAACATTAATCAAAATTATTGCCAACGCCATTGTACATCACAATTTGAATTATGCAATTTGCATATGGGGCATGTATCCCATACAAAATTGACACACTTATTAAGTCACGAGGAATGCTAGGGGCAGCAATTTTGGTGTTTTGTAATTATCAATTGGCCATCAATAGTGTTTAATGGTGTGAAATTACATCTAATAGTAAAAAATCACTCACTTTTATTTTGATAGTTAAGTGTTGGCCAGAAAACACAAAAATTGCTGCCCCTAGACTTTTCCTTAAGTTATTATACATCCTTATTAACTGTATACAAATTAAGAAAATTGATATTATTTTAAAATATATATTAAAAATAAATTATAAATACATATTTTATAAAGAGAAGTGTTAAGAAACCAGTAAATTTTGTGATTTGTAACTATTAATTAGCAATCATTAGTATTTTTAATAATGTAAGATTATATCCAATAGCGTTAGCGTGAGATTACTCACTTTTCTTTTGATAGTTAAGTACTAGCCAAATTTTAATAAAAGTGATAGTTCCTAGACTTTTTCTTATATATATACTATATAGGATGACTTATTTGATAATTAATTTTTTTTATATATTTAGCATTTTTGTTTTTTATAACTACGAGATTTGCATCAAATAAGTTTTATATCTAATGAGACAAAATTGTAAACCTTAACTTCTCTAGTTAACTGTCAAGTGTCCAAAAAAAGAAAGAAAGAAAACAAACCGAAGAAACAAACAAAAATTGGGCAGCGAGATTCACGGGCATGGTCAGTGTCCCAAGCCACCTTTTCATTTTGAATTGGGAGACAAAAAAGAAAAGAAAAGAAACACACAATCCTTGAATTAGTCACGACATTTAACGGCACTTGACGTCGATCTTAACGATTCAGATGGTGCAGCCACAGAACAAGAAGAAGAAGCAGAGCATTGAAACAAGAGCAACGGACTCGAACGCCGTCACCACACCCCACACCACGTCGTCGACGATCGACAGACCCACCACACCCGACCACCTTATCAGCCTCCGCGGCGACCACGCCGGCGTTATGTACGATGCCACAGCCTCCGGCCACCGCATTACCGACGACGATCTCGCCGTCAAATCAGACCTTAGCCACCGGAACGCCGATGCCATAATGAGAAAAGAGTAAAGACTTTGAATTGAAAAAGTGTGGAGTTTGGAGTTTGAAGTATGAGGGATAAATGAGAGAAAAAGTTGCTTTATGGTTTCCTCTCGTATCTCTTGAGTTCCAGGGTGTTGTAAAGTTGTAGTCGTACCAGTCGAGTGGGAAAATTTTAATTGGGGTATTTTGGTATTTAAACGAGGACATATTTTGCTTGTTAAGTGGCAAATCACAAATGGTAAAAATGATGGAAAATTTTTTAAATAAACCAAAATCAATTTTTTTTGGGAAACTTACGACCCTTATTCGAGGGTTTTCTTT
>NC_029793.2:29763885-29769802 GCF_000816755.2 Arachis ipaensis | reverse complement strand
CGAGGGTTTTCTTTATTTAAATTAAATAATTATATAATTTAACGATATACTTAAACTATAGAATAATTACTTAAATAAATAATGTACCACATCTTAAATTCTGTGAGATAAATACAAATATAGGCATATTTCGGGTACTAAGATTCTAAGATATAACGCACCGAAAATTTGATATATCCAGGGTGTGCCTGAAATACTTTGCAAGCGGAAAAATGGATACTGAACATCTAAGATGCGTTTAAAAGCTAATTTGGGTCATAACACCCAATATACAGTCAAAACAAGAATTAGGGTCACAACTACGGGTGTGCAAAAAAAAAAAAAAACTGATTTTACTGAATTGAATTGAAACTTAACTGAAACTATTTTAAATAAACCAGTTTTTGGAAATAAAAATCTGAACTGAAACCATAATTTTTATGAAAATCAGTTTATTAAAAACCAGTTTTTATGGTTCAGTTTAGTTTTAAACCAAATTAAAACTGGTTTTATTTAAACTCCATAATCTTTCTCTTTCTCTCCCCTTCCTCTCTCTCTCCTCTTTCTCCCCTTCCTCTCTCCCCTCTTTCTCTTTCATTTCCCTTTCTTCCTTCTCTCTCTCTCTCTCTCTCATTTTCCTCTCTCTCTCTCCCCTCCTCTTTCTCCCTCTCCTCTCTCTCTCCCTCCTTTCCCTCTCTCTTCCCCTTTCTTTCTTTCTCTCTCTCCTCTCCCTCCTCTCTCTTCCTCTCTCTCTCTCTCTCTCTCTCTCTCTCTCTCTCTCTCTCTCTCTCTCTCTCTCTCTCTCTCTCTCTCTCTCTCTCTCTCTCTCTCTCTCTCTCTCTCTCTCTCTCTCTCTCTCTCTCTCTCTCTCTCTCTCTCTCTCTCTCTCTCTCTCTCTCTCTCTCTCTCTCTCTCTCTCTCTCTCTCTCTCTCTCTCTCTCTCTCTCTCTCTCTCTCTCTCTCTCTCTCTCTCTCTCTCTCTCTCTCTCTCTCTCTCTCTCTCTCTCTCTCTCTCTCTCTCTCTCTCTCTCTCTCTCTCTCTTCCCACCACTCCCTCTTTCTACCCCCTTCCTTCCTCTCTCTCTCTCTCTCTCTCCTCCCCTCTCTCTTCATCTCTCTCTCCCTCCTTTTCCTCGCTCTCCCCTTTTCTTTCTCTCTCTCCCCTTTTCTTTTTCTCTCTCCTCTCCCTCCTCTCTCTCTCTCTCTCTCTCTCTCCCTCTCTTTCCTTTTTCTCCCATCTCCCTCGCTCCCCCTCCCTTCCCCATTCTCTCTCTCTCCCTCTTTTTTCTCTCTCCCCTTTTGTTTCTCTCTCTCTCTCTTCCTCTTTCTCTCTCTTTCTTTTTTCTCTTTTCTTTCTTTCTCTCTCCTATTTTCCTCTACCCCTTTTCATTTTTTCTCTCTCCTCTTTTCTCTCTTTTGTCTCCCTCCTCTCTCTTTCTCCTCTTTCTTTCCTTCTTTTCTTTATTTTCTCTTTCTCTCTCAACCTTTTCTCACTCTATATCCCTCTTCTCTCTCTCTTCCCTCTTTTCTCCAAAACAAGAGAGAGAAGGAGGGAGAGAGAAAAGAGGAAAAAAGAAGAAAGGAGGAGAGATAGAAAAAAGAGAGAGATGAGAAGGAGGAGAGAGAGAAAGAAGGGGGAGAAAGAGCACAAAGAGAGAGAGAGAGGAGGGAGAGAGGAAAGGAGAGAGATAGAGAGGAAGAGGGATATGGGAGAGAGAGAATGAGAGAAAGGGATAGAGATGGAGAAAAGGGAGAGAGAAAGAAAGGGGAGGGGGAGAAAGAGGGGCAGGGGAGAGAGAGGGTAGGAAGAGAGAGAGGGAAGATAAGAGAGAAGGAGAGAAAGAGAGAGAGAGAGAGAGGAAGACAAAGATAGGGGAAGGGGAGAAAGAGGGGGAGAGAGAGAAAATGTAAAAACTAATTTTATATATGTTAAAAGTTAAAACTAGTTTTAGCCTATAAACCAGTTTAAACTAGTTTTTTCAATTAAAATTAGTTTTATTTTTATGAACTGGTTTAAACTGGTGTACTGTATTGTAAATTGATTTAAAACCAGTTTTTTATGTGACAAAGTAGTTTGGTTCAGTTTCTAAACCATTTAAAATAATTTAGTGCAGTTTCAGTTCAGTTTATGAAAAATTGAACCATGAACACCCCTAGTCATAACACTTGAGATATAGTCAAAGTCCTATATATATTAGTTGCAACTGAGATTTTCATTTATTTGAAGAGTTTTGGAAAGTTTAGTAACTTTATAACACCTTTAGTTTGAGTTTCTAAAGTACAGATGGCCTCCGGACAATATATTCGCAATGAAGACATCAACTGCCAAATTGCGACTTAGCACATAGTTAGAGCTTTAGATTTTAAGGTTAGTTTTTTTTTTCTATTTTTATTTTTGAGTAAATTAATTTATATATTTAGGTTTTATTAATTTAGTTGATGTGTTAAAGAATAGTAAAACATGAATGATTTATTTTTTAAAAGTTGGTTCAATTTTTTTTTATATTTAATACTTATTTTTTAAAACTTGCTTCAAATTTTTTTATTAACATATTTATCTATTAGGTTTCGAATATTTAATAATTATTAAACCTATATAAGGGGTTAGACAAGTTTAATTTGTGAGAGTAAATATTGAGACTATTGCAGAGGTGTAAGTTGTTGCCACATCGTGTGACTTTGGATGTCCCCTCACCAGACATTCTTTTGCCTTATATTAAGGATGCTGAATTTGGATATGTAGTGGAGTTGAGAGATTTTAGCTTTGTATACCACCCACGTTACGAAATCGCAGTATATCACTCCATCACATATTGTAGCATTAGCCTTGCATGTACGTCGAACATTATCCTCAGATGCTTATCAGCTTCAAGTCAAAATAACTTGAAAGTGCTGCGAAAGATCTATATGCAACCCATCCAATCACCTTGGAACCTATTCTCTCCATTATTGTTTAGTATAACAGTTTTAAGCGTATGTAGAGTATCAACACGATAAGTACGTAATATCATAGTTGAATTCTCAAAAATTACTCCTTCATCATTATTTCTTGAGATATGGTATATTATTTATTTAAGTAATTATTATATAATTTATGTATATCGATAAATTATATAATTATTTAATTTAAAAAAAAAGATCAAAATTTTATAAAAGAATTTAATTTTGATGCATTGATAGTGTAAAAATATTTTATACAATCATGCAGTCACATTCGTTTCTTTGGATGACCATTCATACGGTTAATATAAAAGGTAGTCATTTTTACTGTTATGAGATCGCGTAATTAAATGGACGTGCAAAACTACTTTACACTGACAATACATTAAAAATAAATTTTATTTCTAATGTATTTTATATTTTAATACGTATATTTTATATTAGTTAATATTTTATGCACACTTAGCATAACTGAATTTTTATGGTTAACAAATTGTATTTATCAAAAATTAATTCAATTTAACTAATTAAATATTTATTAATATACAAACTCAAGTTAAATAGTATAAAGAAATATCAAATATTAAATGTCAACATAAAGATTTATCAATCAGAGAAGTGGTTAATGGAAATACAAAACAATCAGAGAAGTGGTTAATGAAAATACAAAAGAATCAAAATAATGCATGCTTTTTTTCTCAAGGTGTGATAGAATCTTATGGCATGGGAGAGGCCTTCACCAATTATCTTACGATCGTGGGGAGTCAAGATTCTCTGATCAAGTGATTATAGACCTATGTATAGCATATTCTCAGCAGAAATTGATCAAAGAAGCTCTATTGGCCAAAACATTTCAGCAAAACCAGCATTCAACATTTCAAAACCAGCAGAATCAGCAACTATAAATGACCATAAGTCTCTTTACCCAAGTTAAAATAAACAACTATATCTGAACTCAACAATCAGCCTTCAGCACCAAACATTACAAAACATTAACCAATAATCACACTAAACCTGCAACCAGCAATTACAAAACAGCAACAAACATTGTACATTATAAAACATTCCAAATTAGTGATGACACTAAACCTGCACCCAGCAACCAGCAATTATAAAACAGCAACAAACATACAAAAGATTACAAAACATTACAAGAAAATTTGAACAAAAATTTCAGAAATTTCAGAATCTGTGTTTTGTTTGAACTTTGAAGCAATGAAGTGCTGCTACAACTTGAATATTTGACTAAATGGATTTAATTCAATTAAAATTTCAGGAACAAAAAATAAGAATCTTCTTATAAAATTGATTTTCATTATTGGCCATAATGTGAAGATTATTCCGATAATGTGAAGATTAAAATCAAATTAGCTCAAATTTCTTTAATAAAATGAAAATATGAGAAACATGTCGATGAAAATGAGCTGCAATCGAATAATCGAAACAAATATAATTATTATCACAAATATAGGGTATGATAAAGGATGAACTAATATTCAAATAGTCACCATCACGATTCGCGATTATGGGTCCCTTGTAATAAGCTTTTGATTTCCATTCAGAATTTCCATCAAAGTACTACAACTTTGAATATAAGATAAATGCTTAAAAGCAATCACAACTTCACAAGCTGAATAACAAAAGACCAATACACAAATTTAAAAAAAAAATGAAAAGCTGATTGAAACAGGGGAAAAAGAAATCTAAGGGTTACCTTCGCTCTCATCCAAGGCTGTGTTGGAATGGAAATAACCAAAAAATCTCAAGCAGCTTAGGGGTTTTTTGGGTTTGACAGCTCAAAATAAAAAACAAATTCACTAACCTTCCACTGACAGCAGGACGACAACGGCGACACGACGGCGCAGCAGCTGGAAGCCTTGAACAGCGAAGTTACCGACGAAGAAAGGATGACGTGCCGAGCTAGAAAGCCTAGAAGAGAAGGTCTGGCCGTATGGATTTGGGACAGGGGAAGGAGGAGGCCGTGGAGATGCCGACAACCACAGACGGCGGCGGCAGTTCCATTGACGAAGCTGGATTTTAGGTTTGGCCGTCTGGGGAACCTTAGGGCTTGAGTGTGTGGTCCAACCGACCGGTTATTGGCCGATTCAACAATTTTCTAACGGTTTTGAAAATGACGGCTTTAAGGGGAGGACTGGACAGTTTTTGATGCCGGTTCCCGGTTGAACCGGTCCGACCGGCCGGTCCGGTCTGGTTTTCAGAACATTGGTATTTAATATTGTTTTACTTGATTTTTAGTAATTTCGACAAGATGTCAAATTAAGTTTGTATCAAAATCTCAATATAAGGAATAAATACGACTTCTTAAAAGAGTGGGTTCGATCCGAACTTTACTAAGTATATGTGTTGAACAATTACTTGTGCTAGAAATATATGAAAAGACTTAGTAAAAGTGTAACAAATAATATGAAGAATTGCAATAACAAAAAATACATAAAATAAATAAAAAAACTTTAAATAAATAAAAAAGTGAAATAATAATTTGAAAAGAAAATGAAATACTTGATAAAAAGAAGATAAAAATATTCAAAGAAAAAAAACAAAAGAAATAACATAAAAGTTGACTCAAGACACTCACATAGTCATATGTGTGACTCAAATTTTGCAGAATTTTGTATGATGATGAAGTATTTAGATTGAAATTTCTTAACTTTTTTTTTTATTTTTTTTTATTTATAGATCACAAGGATAGATTGCAAAATGCTTCTCTCTTATTACGATCTAACTTCTCTTTTTTTTTTAGACTCTTATAACCCATGACATTGCCTTGACTGTAAAAAACCTTGTTTTTCAAAGTAAACATACATCCCACATCTTTTTACTTTTATCTTGATCTTCAAATCTTACGTTCTATATAGTGTTTCTAAGTAAAATCATGTGTAATTGACACATTTTAATCTTAGTAATTATTCGACTCGACTCATATCATATGGTCAACATTCTACTTTATCATAGTCGAATTTGTACATTCGGTCCAACT
>NC_029793.2:29763335-29763838 GCF_000816755.2 Arachis ipaensis | reverse complement strand
TAATAAATATTATTTTAATTTTTTAGTTATTTTTTATTTATTAAAATTAAAAAATCTGAAAAGGATTGATATTTTGGTATTATACGTGGATTGAGGACATTATTCACCGGTAATCACTCCTGTTGCTTGTTCAGTGTTTACACTTTACAAAAATTTTTCGAGGGAAGGAAGATTTGAATTTTGAAGAGTATCAAAAAAGTGCATGGATCTGATAAATTTTTAGTTGTTCGAAGATAAAATAACAAGACGGCTGACTAATTAAGTCCTGTTTGATTTAACATTTTCTTTTATTTTTTAAAAAAGTGAATAGATCTATTTTTATTTTACCAGCTACATGAGTGTGTTTAGAAAGCTTTTTCTAACGTGAGAAAAAAAATTCTGTGTCATTAAAACAACCTTATTTCTATTTGAAAATTAATTTTATAAATTAAAATAATTTTAATATACCGGTAGAATTGAATTCAATTATTTAATATGCAATAATTTTTATATGAATAAAATTC
>NC_029793.2:29747806-29763279 GCF_000816755.2 Arachis ipaensis | reverse complement strand
TCTCTTTTGTTTACAATTTTATATTGTAAATAGGAATATTTTTAATATAGTTTAATTACTCTATTAATTCTTATAGTTTTGTCAAATTTGTAATTATATGTTTTTATATATTTTTAATTGAGTCTTTATCCTGTTTTTAATTTTGTAATTAGACTATTTTCGTATAAAAAATATTAAAATTAATAGAATATTCTTTCCAAAAAATATGTGGTTAAAGATCTAATTAGGTTCTTTATTCTAAGTATCTTTAATTTGTAGAAAAATATTCTGTTAATTCTAATAATTTTTATGTTAGCAATGACCTAATTAAAAAATTAAAAGCAGCGTAAAAATCTAATTAAAAAAAAGTATAAAGACATAACTATAAATTAGATAAAACTATAAGAACTAACAGAGTAATTTAACCTTTTAATATTTCAAATATTAAGTTTAGGTGATGAGAGAATTGACTTACAAATTAAATTTTCAAATGAATTAAAATAATTTATTTTTATTTTTTTAAAGCAAGAAAATAAATTTTATTTTTGAATGAATTTTAATTCTTGACATTCCAAATATACTATGTGGATGCATCTGTTTACAAGCACAAGACATGACATTTAAACGTGGACAGAAGATAAAAAATTATATTCGTCAGATGAGATATAGACATAAATATTATGTTCTGGAACATTAAATTGATGTATTTTATGTACTTCTTGAAAAAAAAAGATACTAATATAAAACATAATTTATTTTTTTATTATTTCTATCAATGTTTCATAATTATATTTTTTATTAAAATGAGAGTAAATTAAAATTTTATAATTTATTTTTGGGTAAAATATATATACTTTTTGTCCTTAAAGTTTGATAAAAGTTTTAAAAATACTCCTAAGTTTTATTTTGTTTCAATTTTATCCCAAAAGTTTTCGATTTGCATCAAATATACCTCTGACTGCTAATTTTTCAAAAAATTTAAGACCAATTTAACAACAATTTCATAAAAACAACCCTCAACATAAGCAAATCAAGCATAATTTTCATGCATTATTGTTAGATTGGTCTTAAATTTTTTGAAAATTTAGCCGTCGAGGGTATATTTGATGCAAATCGAAAACTTTTGGGACAAAATTGAAACAAAATAAAACTTAGGAATATTTTTGAAACTTTTACCAAACTTCAGGGACAAAAAGTACAATTTACCCTTATTTTTTTAATATCTATCATCATCCTCTCCCTTTCTCGTAGTCGTGCCTCCTCTCCGTCGGTCTTCACGCATAGCAGCACACACTAGCAGCCGCTAGCCGTTCTCCGTCTTTCTCCTCTCCTTCTGGACAAAGAAGAAGAAGAACCTAGTTCCTCCAGCAAAGACTTTTTCTGACGGCACCGTCGGCTCCGTCGCCGCTGCAGCTCACGGCACTGCTCTCGTCGTGTACTTGCATTTCTTTGCCAACATCATCCAGGTTCCTCAGCAAAAAATTTTTTTCTGTTAATTTATCAAATAATTTCTCACATTCTTCGTGCAACCTCTGCAAAATATTGAATTACAAGATAATTTCTCATTCTCATGTTAACAACGACATTATTAATACTAACACTAGTGAAGCTGGTTCATCTATTTAGCATCAGCAATTGCAATTGTATAATACAATTGCTCTATGTATTTGCTATATTTCCTCTCTCAAATAATTGTGTATTGCAGTGATCGATTTTTACCAGACAAAGCTATAGATCCTATTGATAAAGCTGGTTCACGTGTTCAGCTGCAACATGCACATTGCAATGAGAATCAAATGGACCAACCTAGTGTTTGTAGAAAAAGGTCATTTAGAGAAGCCAATTGTTGCAACATTGGAAAATTAAATAAAGGTGAACGATGCATAAATGTTTAACAAAGCTTTTGGTTGTACTTTGCAAGTTGTAATTGGATGTGGATCTCCCCTGTTTTCTTCCTTTGAGAAAATAGAGTTCTTTTATGAGAGTGAAACAATATTTCAGTATGAAACTGGTTGACCCTTATAAACTGTTTTTTTCTATCTTTGTAACAACAATATCTACCAGCTGATCCACATTTGTTTGTCCAGTCTAGTTTATTGTAGTGGATAACTGTACACTGTAGTATAGTGGACTGAAAGTGGAGTAGGTGTATATCCATTTATTTATATTATTTTATTTTCTTAGTCCTGAATATGTTTCTTGATTTATTGATTATCCTGGAAAATAAGTAATGGCTACTCAGACTGAACACATTTGGTTGAAGCAACATATTTTTCATGTTATATGAAAATATGAGCAGGTCTAGTAATCTTAAATCATATTCTAACTCTCTATTATCATAACTTAATTTTATTTATCCTTTCAGAAACTCAAAACTCAAGGCAATTCCCGAGTTACTTAATGATCTCCAGATTATATACAAGATGAAATTGAAAGCAGAAGTCAAAGATGATCTGCTAGATTCTTCAAAAGAAGAATCACAGGGAAATAGCAATGGTCACCAATCATCACAGGAAGTCTTGCCAGTATTTAATCAGGATCTAAATTACCGTCCTTTGGATGAAAACACAACTGAGTTGATTGACAAGAAGACAAATATTGAAAGCTTACCAGGTTCAGAGTCAGTCTTCTCTTAATCCAATAGTGATAGGCATAATTGTCTAGCACAATTCACTCGATATGGATAAAAGTTATAGTACAGTAGATATGTTAGCTGATGGCGAAAAATTGAATTCACACAAACCAACAGGCAAGTGTACCGGGTCGCATCAAGTAGTAAAACTCTCCAGAGTGAGGTCGATCTCACAGGGATTGAGGAATTAAGCAATTTTAGTATGGTGATGAGTCTAGTCAAGCTAACAAGTGATGAATTGAGTGAAATATGATCAACAGAAAATAAATTGCAAGAAATCTAAAGTGCTGAATGTAAATTGCTTGAAACTTAAATGACAAGAAATTTAAATGACTGAAACTTAAAGAGCAAGAGAATAAAAGAGCTTAATCTTAAATTGCAAGAAAGTAGAAGTGCAGAACTTAAATGGCAATGAAACTTAAATTTTATGAATTGTAGAGGGGGTTGGGTATTGGAAATTAAGACAGCAGAGAAAGATTGCAATTAAAGTAAATGCAGAATGATTTTAATTGAAGAAATTCAAAGAAAATGATTCATCAGGGATTGGAGATACTATAATCCATCATGAACCAAATGGGTCTCAACTCCTTTCTCAATCATATGAGTAGATCTATGGTGGATTGAAATTGATTGGATCCCAATTCCTTGGCAAACCAATCTCTCTAATCACAATCAATCTTTCCAATTCCTTGATCTAATTGTCATGAGAAGAGTTAGAGCACATTCTCTTATCCATAAGCCACACAAACTCTCAAAACCTCAATTCCTCCCAAATGGTGTTGGTTAAGAGAATTGTAAAGGATAGAGCTCCAATTCAAATGCAAGTGATTCCCCTTCCGAGGCTCACACAAGCATTCAGTTGAATTAAACCCCCTTCCGATGTGTATAATTCACAATCAAAACAGAAGTGTTCTTTTAGTTACCCAAATAAATTGAGAAGAAGAAGAATTTCATTGATTTATTATGATTATGGTAGAGCTCTTCCCCTTAATGAAATTGGGGTTTAGTGACTCATAGCTCTCAGTTCAAATAGAATTCTAAAATTGGAAATTAAACTAAAAATAGAAAAGAAAAAGAAAATAAAACTGGAAACAGGAATGAAACTAGAAAGGTAAAATTCAAAACTGGAAAGTAAAATTGTGAACAGAAGGAAAAGTATTGCAGAGTCTCAGCAGAGAGTAAAATTAAAAAGTGCAAAAGTACAAAAGAGATCTAAAAGAAAAAGAAACTGAAAAAGAAGATCCAGTTAAAGTGGATCCAGAAGCCCCCTAAATAATTCAAGATGTCCTCTATTTATACTAGTGTACTTGCTTCTTCAAGTGAACTTGGAAACTCTTCAAAATGGGCTTTTCGGTTGGTACTTGGATCTTGCTCCAGGAGAACACAGCGCTCAGGCATCAACGCGTACGCGTCTCCCACGCATGTGATGACCGGAATTCACACCCCATTCAAAATTGGTGAATTAGTCCTTTTTGGCAAGCGCACCAAAATTATCGTCAAGTAATAACCCACAGTGGATTTGGATCATATCCACATAGATTGGCAAATTTGAGCAGTTTTAATCGATTGATGAATTAGTCAAGCGGATCAATAGGATTGTAGAGTGCAGAATTGTAAATGACATAAATGTAAATGACTAAAATATAAAGAAAAGCAATAAAGTGCAGAAATATAAATGGAAGAAAGTAAAGTACAGAATCATAAATCACTTAAATGTAAATGGAAATGGGAAATTGCTGAATGTAAAATTAAGCTATAAAGAAATGGATAGATAAGGATGGGAAAATTCATTGAGATTGGGAGATGTTGTCTCTTTGGATCAAATCTAGCTTATATCTTCTTCAATCATGCAACTCATTGACCTCTTGGCAATCATGATTGATTGAGCCCCAATCCCTTGGTGACTCAATCTCTTAGATCTTGATCAATAGCCAATTCCTTGGTCTAATTGCTCATGAAGAGAGATATGCTTGGTCCCTGATTATACCACACACCATCATAGGTCCAAGTAGAGGGAGGATTATATGTCACATATCCAAACACCAAAACCCAGATTCTACTCTAGTGTGAGAGGGGATTTCAAGCATGGTTTCATGTTTCCTTTCCCAAGGTTCCCATGAAACCCAATTGCATTCAATCTATTTCCCAAGATAATTGAACACTAAGCATTAAGAACGAAATTCCTTCTATCAAATCAAAGAGAAGATGAAGAGAAGAAAGATTTCACTATCATTCATCCATCAAGTACAACAGAGCTCCCTCTCTCAATGAGAGGGAAGTTAGCTACTCATAGCTCAAAAGGTACTCAAAAGTGAAGTGTAAAAGTAGATCTAAAGCTGACTGCTTAACCCCCTTCTTCAGTACTCCTTGGGGGTATTTATACTACTCCTAGTAAAATAAAAGAATTATAAAAGTGAAAAAAGAAAATTACATTTTGGAGGGAAAAGAAAACACTCAATAAGCATGACTTCTCAGCTGACGTATGGCTGGCGTGCATCTGGCGTGTCACGTGCTCTTCATTTCCAGATTGGCGTGCCACGCCTAATCCGTCAAGTGGCACGCTCGTCCCTCTTTCAACCTTGGCGTGCCACGCCTTCGAGCTCAAGTGGCACGCCATAGTGGATTTCTTGTGTTGGCGTGCCATGCCTTCGAACTCAAGTGGCACGCCCCTTGCCTTTCTCACTTCTCTTTGCCTCTGGAAACTTGTACTGGCGTGCCATGCCCAAGATCTGGCATGCTACCCCCTTGCTTTATGCTTGGCTAGGCTTCTCTGGAAAGTTGAACTAGCGTGGCACGCCCAGGGTCTGGCGTGCCACGCCCCTCTTGTGAGTGAGTGGTTTCTCTATTTGGCGTGCCACGCCACGAACTCAAGTGGCACGCCCCAATGCTTCTCTTCTGAATGACACTGGCGTGCCATGCCTGGTTACTCAAGTGGCATGCCTAAGTGAAGAATGGTGAATGGCTTGCCACGCCTTCGAACTCAAGTGGCACGCCCCATGTAATTGGCCTCCTTCATCCTCTTTGGAAACTTATACCAGCGTGCCACGCCTCAGTCTTCAAGTGGCACGCCATAGTGAAATGCTAAGGTTGGCGTGCCACGCCTTCGATACCAAGTGACACGCCCAGTCCTTGCTTTTGGTCCTTTGTGCAATGGCGTGCCACGCCTGGTTGCTCAAGTGGCACGCCCAGTCTTCAATTGCCTTCAGCCCTTCTCTGGATTGTTGTACCAGCATGCCACGCCATGCTGCTCAAGTGGCACGCCCATGGGTTTGTGAACTCTTCAAGCTTGGCATGCCACGCCTGGGTTCTCAAGTGGCACGCCCAAGTGACTTCTTGGGGCTGGCGTGCCACGCCTTCAACACCAAGTGGCACGCCATAGTGAAGGTTCTTCTTGGGATGGAGAGTTGGCGTGCCACGCCGTCGACACCAAGTGGCACGCCCATAGTGGTTGATGAGTCAGGCGTGCCACGCCCCTTTTGTGTCCTCCATTGTAGCTCTCTGGAATTTTGTATCAGCGTGCCACGCCAGTCTCTGGCGTGCCATGCCCATATGCACGCTTTGAATCCCTTCTCTGGACTTTAGTACTGGCGTGCCACGCCCAGCTCCTGGCGTGCCACGCCAGTGCGTTTTTGTGGCGTTTGCTTCAAGTGTCATGCCAGTTTCACACGCCCAGCTTCTTGTTTGTCTTCTACCCCATTTTTGATGCTTTTCTCACCTGAAATCCAGCACAACTCATCTCAAAGTAGTGTACCATAATATTTATCAAATAATGCATGAATTGTACTGATCAAATGAGATTTATGCTCTTTTATGGTATTCTTTATGCAAGAAAGAAGGATAGATGATGCAAGTCATCAGCATGCGCATCGTTTATCATTTTGGCACTTGCGACGTGTACGCGTCACCTACACGTGCGCGTCATTTCTCTCTGCAGCCCTCGTCACGCGTACGCGTCACCTACACGTACACGTCATCTTCAGTGCGCTCCCTATGCGAGCGTAGCGTTCTTGCCAAGAGCACTATCCCATGCGTACGCATCATCCATGCGTACGTGTGGGCTCAGAAATCCACTTCCATGCTGCTGCTTGGTCCACGCGTTCACGTGGATCTTCATGCCTACGCGTCGATGGCAAATCTTCAATCCTACTTTTAAAAGCATCGCAGGCGTTCTTGGGTAGACAACGTAGCGCTCTTGGTTGAAGAACGCTTCTCATATCCATGCGTACGCGTAACCTACATGTACGCGTGGTCTTCTAAAAATCACCACTTCGACGCGTATACATCACCCACGCGTATGCGTCGCTAGCAAAACTTTCTTGGTGAAGAACGTAGCACTCTTTGAAAGAGAGCGTAATGCTAAGAGCCATGCTGCAGGAGAACGTAGCATTCTTCAAGCCTAAGTGAGCGTAGCGCTATGCTCTTCTTCCCCTGTTATGATCACAAAATAGAATAGCAATGCATTAAAGCTATTTTCCTTGAGCAACTATCTTTAGATAACTCACTCATTCATACTTTTCTTCAATTGTTTGCATGAAATTGAGCACAATTTATTTAGTCCTCAATCTATCAAATTATGATGAGAGAATCCATTTTATTACTTATTTATTTGAGTAATATGCATGAAATTGAACTAAAATTAACTAAACTAACTAGCTAAATTAGCTAAAATGCGAATGCATCATTAGCCAGATGATCTCTGCTTGCCCAGCCTATGCTAAATCCTCCGTCTCATTTCTGAAGATTCCAATTGTAGAGTTAATAATCTCATTTGATTAGATGAATGGTTGCAGGTTTTGGAGCAAAGAAAAGGAAGGCTCAAAGTGACCACATAGCGAAAATTGCTTTACCAGATTTGGTCAAGTATTTTGATGTGCCAATTGTAGAAGCTTTAAGAAATCTGAATATTGGGCTTACAGTTTTCAAGAGAAAGTACAGATGGTGAAGATGGCATGGTGATTAAGATGGATGGAGAGCTTTGGCAATCTCTAGAGTCTTGTTTTGTTTCCATTATTCTTGCATTGTTGTCTGCAGACCAGGTAGAGGTTTTAACTGAATGGTTGGAAAATGAGTGTATTTGGTATCCGGACCTAACTGAGGCATTTGAAGTACGGTGCTACAGGTCTAAAGTAGCTAAGAGAAGATTTTCATTGCTAGGGGATGATCATGCCATGACCAACTCCATTTGAAAATTTCACAGATTTGGTTTCTTTCTAATGAACTACTTAAAACAGCTTATCCAAAGATTCCTATCCTAGTCAAGTCAAGGCATTTAGAAGAGAATATGAACCTTTTTTTTGGCTTGTGAATGGAAATTTTGGTAGGAGCCATCTAAATCTGATCATCCCATTCACTACAATAGTTCAATGTAAATTGTATTGTAGATTTTGTAAAACGTTGTTAGTTTTAACTATAAAATGTAGAAAATGTATTATAAGATGATTGATTCAAAGAGTAAACAAAATCTCTATGCATGATGATAGTTGACTGGTCTCACTTGGTATGTTCTAATTACAATGGAGCATGCTTAAATCAGTTATTGTTGTAAAGTTGTTGAATATTTTACATCATATGGAAGGTTCTGAATAGCAGACTGGCGAAACAAAGCATCATAGTGCTGCATTAATGAAGCATTTTTGTTTCTTAAATATAGATATATGAATCTCATTCTCTGCATACACTCTAAACAAATAGATTAGGCACTTCAATGGCTGGAGAATTATGCAGAAAATATATATTACACCATATCATATCAATCGAGGAAAATATTTAATTTGGTATCTTTTATCAAAGTAAACTTTTATGACATCGCCCATATCTATCCCACCTTTAACAAGTTACAAAAATAATATACAACCTCATCCAACAATATACTCTCTCAAATCCTAAAGCTATACCTAAAGTAAGAACTCAAATGGTTCTATGCATGGTATGAACTATAAAACCTATACTAAAGTAAAGAATAATATTCGTCCTAATTCTTGAAAGCAATATGAAAGCACCTAATTCTAACCAAAATCGGCTGCTGTCTTGATTCATCTTTCTTCTTGAGATTAACAATATCTAGCTCAGGCCCGAGAGCTCAGCGTGATAGATCCTTTGTTGGATTTAGCTCAAAATGGCACAGGTAGAGGAAAAAGGAAGGCAGCATAATTGCTAGAATGCATGAGCAGGTTCCTTGAGCAGCAGAGTCAAAATGAACTGAACCTACATGGTCTCTCTCAGAACTTTCATCAAACACCCTCCATGAAAGCTCAATTTTCCCACACCTAAAATACATTCTAACAAGTAGACCTTAATATAAAAATTAACATCAAAATAACCGTTCTTAACCAAAATGGCATAAACGTTAAACCCTTTTTGAACTGCATTTGCATCACCCAAGCTTTCGATAACATTCACAATAGAACAGGCATAGTGTCACTGTCCTAAGACAAAATACACCCAATTTGGTATCCATCCAAAAGTTGGGGACCAGAGGAATTGAGACAGTGACATAAATATTTTCTCTGGTCTCAGTTTCATGCCTCTATATTTTCTATCTTAAGATATATAATATAACAATAATCATGACTAAAAGCAAATACACAATCTAAGAACAAATACAAAAAGTTTCAGCAGCTTTAGATAAGGACTTGAGCAGATATTATCTATATATATACCTGGAGAGCAAAAGCAAGTTTGGAATGCTGGAAAATTGAGGCTTGTGATCTCTATGAAAGGAAAAGATACAAAGCCACACTAACATAAGAAAATATAGAGTGAAAGATATACCTATTATATAATCGAATTTAGCAAGTTGAAGACAACAACATGATGCAATGAAAATGAGAATAGCACAAGATCATAATGAAACTAAAGAGTAGGTTTTATTTGTTGATCACTGTGGAAAAAACATTAGTTTGAGGCATTGAACGGGCGATCTTTTCCTTTACCCAGTGATGTCACAGTCTCTTTAGATAGCACTCACTCCAGATTTGTCACTGCTCCCCTTCCCCTAATGAAATGCCCAAAAGAAGCTCTTGATGAGGGTAAAAAAGATGCATGTTTTTCCCCAACTAGACAGAATCAACTTGCTTTACTTATAATCAAGCATTTCTTATACATAGTGCACAAATTCAGAATTGCAGAAGTGCACAAATTCAAAAGAAAATGAGCCAAATTGAAAACAAGGTAATTTCATGATAGCAGTAATTTTCTAATTTAAATAGTTTAATTATATAATAGTAAATAGTGAATAGTAGAATGTGAATTATATAATACTGGAATTACATGAATAGTTGTATTTCATGATAGCAGTAATTTTCTCAGGCTTGAACTGCACTACACAAAACTAACTAAGAACAGAACAACTAAAACTATTTCAGATCTACAAGGATCACTTGACTTGTTCTATGAACCAAACACTTGAAATTCCCAGCCATATGTTACTTGCACAAGTGATGTGAATACACAATTTAATATATAATAATAACGAGTGTATGATTGATTTTATGTTCTTACATACTAATAAAAAGGAATGCAATGCATCTCATATCAGATAATCACACAGTCCAAACTCCATGTCATTCCTAATTACTCTCTCCAAGCCTTAATTTACAGCATAAATTGCACTTAACAAGTAAAACATTAAGAATCTGAAAAATTAATCAATTAGCTCCAGTTGATAAAACTAAACAGCTATGGTAAAAGTACGAATGTATCAAATTAACACCAAAACCGTAGGATATGTCACATGCAAATCAAATATGATAAATCGGAGGAAAATTAACGGAAAAAAAGAACGAGATGATTATGGAAAACAAAGCACTAAGAAAGAAGGAGAGTTTTGGAGAGAGAAATTGAGAAGTATTGAAGATAACCTGAGAAAAATTAGAGCTGAACCCAAACACTGCCGTCTTGGCTGAGGATTGCCTCTTGGCTAGACTGCAAGAATTGGGAAGCATTTGCTTCAGTTGTCCATCTCTCTTGTTTTGCAGCAGCTTAATGCGTGAGATCAACAGGTTAAGACATGTTTTACTACATCTTCAAAAGTCAAATAAACTCCTTGGTCTTATTATTATTTCAATCCATGTTGTGGTGGTTGCAAATTGCAATGAGAAATGATATGTGGGAATTATGTAATACCCTACCACACAGAGCCTTATGCTTATGTCATAAGACAGAGGTGGCGAGGTATTACGACATCTAAAAGTAAAATTTAGTAGATATAGTATTGTGAAGAATTATAACTAGGAGCCTTTGAAGAAAAAGGGTAAAACAAAACCGTTAAATAGAAAAGCATAACACTCCGATCGATAACGTAACAAAACAAATAAAGGATAGACCAACGCGAACCATAACAAATGAGTGCCAAAAATACAAATATCAAAACTCAAGATCCGGTTGCGAAGAAAACCGATCGGAGCATAGAAGTATATACAAATATATAAAGCAAGAAACCCAAGAGAAATTCCAAGGACAAACTATCAAAACCTATTCTCCAAAACAACCTCTAAGAGGAGTCAAAACAGTATATATATATATATATATATTATTTAGTGGAGATAGTAACTATCTATATAAAACCAAAGTAAAGTCCCAAGGAGCAAAGATCTTCGCTTATCCAGAAGTCTCCAGCATGCCTCAGCAAGAAGCCTCACGTCCTGCATCTGAAAACCACAAAATCCGTATGGGTGAGAACCGAAGGTTCTCAGTATGGTAACAGTACCCACATATCTAACATGTAATGTCCTGGGAAAGTCGAAGGCAATCCTAGAACTTCCACCAGATAAATCAAAGCTTATAAATAGACTAATCCATAAATGGCAACAGCCAAGTGACGCCTACGCGTCAGCCACGCGTACGCGTGGGTGCGTTTTGTGCCCTAGGCACTAAACCAGCACAACTCAGGCACAACTCTCTGGAATTTGGCTGGGCAAATCGAATTCGCTCATCGACGTGTACGCGTGGGCTTCGTGCACGCGTGGGTATTGAAACTTTGAAAACAACGCATGCGCGTCAGCCACGCCTACGCGTGGGAGTGCTTTCTGCTAAAAATTTTTCTAAGTTAAAATGCTGCAGAATTTTACAATTTCACACCCCAATCTTCCGACGGACATAACTTCTCCGTTTTAAATCATTTTTCGCTCGTTCTTTGAACGACATAACCACCCCGGATCCAATTTCATTTCTAAACAAGTTTGGCACAAAAAGGAGATTCAGAGTCCAAGTTATGCTCCGTCAAAATATGCCCAAAAATCATATTTTCATACAAAACCACAAAGTGCCATTTTCAAAACAAACCAATTTCAACCCTTTTCAAAATCAACCAAAACATAACAATTTCAACCCTTTTTGAAATCAATCCAAAACATACCAAAAATCAACCTCAAGCCTCCTCAACTCATACATTAACATTTTCATCAAAATCACAACCACGATCCCACCTTTTAACCCATCTCAATCAAGAGGCTAAAATTCAAACACACATTACATGTCATACATCCTTCCTCATCCCAATTTCCAACAATACCATTTTCAATCAACCATCATTACACATAATCAATATCAAACTCACCATCAACATGGTTTTACCCACAATTCAACCTCAATCAATTATCAAGCATATATCACAGCATGCATGTCTCTCATGCATCATACCATCAAGGCATCAATAATCAAATCACATATATGACCACATAATATATCTCAATCATTCAATAAAATCAACAATTCAATGCTTATCTTAGGGCCTCTAGTCTAAGTTTTCACACCACATTACATTTTAGATACAGGAAAACGAGACCATACTTTAGCCAATTTTCCTGCTCAACCCGGAGCACTTCCAAATCACTTTTCCACAAGCTCTCAAGCTTCAATATTCACATACACACTACCTAAGCCACAATTATCATACCCAAACACAACAACTCAATACCCAAACATCATAGAACAACAAAATCCACTAGTGTTGAGAATCTTACCACACCTAAGGTTCAAGAAGACAAGATTAATCTTCCTTCAAGAGAGTTGGGTCCTATAACATCAAAGAGCCCAAAATTTCAACACTTTTCTCCATGAAATTCGAAATTAAGGGATGAAGAACTGAACCAAAATCGTAGCTTACTGATGAGCGGATATTTTATACGCTTTTTGGGGTTAATTTCATATAGTTTTGAGTATGTTCTAGTTAGTTTTTAGTCTATTTTCATTAGTTTTTAGGAAAAATTCATATTTCTGGACTTTACTATGAGTTGTGTGTTTTTCTGTAATTTCAGATATTTTTCTGGCTGAAATTGAAGGAGCTGAGCAAAAATCCGATTCAGGCTGAAGAAGGACTGCTGATGCTGTTGGATTCTGACCTCCCTGCACTCAAAGTGAATTTTCTGGAGCTACAGAACTCGAAATGGCATGCTTTCAATTGCGTTGGAAAGTAGACATCCAGGGCTTTCCAGCAATATATAATAGTTCATACTTTGCATAAGGATAGATGACGTAAACTGGTGTTCAACACCAGTTCTCTGCCCAATTCTGGCGTCCAGCGCCAGAAAAGGATCAAAAGCTGGAGTTGAACGCCCAAACTGGCACAAAAACTGGCGTTCAACTCCACAAATGGCCTCTGTACGTGAATTGCTTAAATCTCAGCCCCAACACACACCAAGTGGGCCCCAGAAGTGGATCTCTGCATCATCCATCATAGTTTACTCATTTTTTGTAAACCTAGGCTACTAGTTTAGTATTTAAACAACTTCTAGATACTTATTTTGCACCTCATGACATTTTTAGATCTGAACTTTGTACTCTTTGACGGCATGAGTCTCTAAACTCCATTGTTGGGGGTGAGGAGCTCTGCTGTGTCTCGATGAATTAATGCAAGTATTTATGTTTTCTATTCAAACACGCTTGTTCCTATCTAAGATGTTCATTCGCGCTTAACTGTGATGAAGGTGATGATCCGTGACACTCATCACCATTCTCAACCCATGAACGTATGCCTGACAACCACCTCCGTTCTATATCAGATTGAATGAGTATCTCTTAGATCTCTTAATCAGAATCTTCGTGGTATAAGCTAGAATTGATGGCGGCATTCATGAGAATCCAGAAAGTCTAAACCTTGTCTGTGGTATTCCAAGTAGGATTCAAGGATTGAATGACTGTGACGAGCTTCAAACTCGTGAGTGCTGGGCGTTAGTGACAGACGCAAAAGGATGAAGAATTCTATTCCAGTATGATCGAGAACCGACAGATGATTAGCCGTGCTGTGATAGAGCATGTGAGCATATTCTTCACTGAGAGGATAGGATGTAGCCATTGACGACGGTGACCCCCTACATACAGCTTGCCATGGGAGGACGTGCGTGCGTGAATCAGAAGACAGAGGAAAGCAGAGATTCAGAAGACAAAGCATCTCCAAAACTCCAACATATTCTCCATTACTGCATAACAAGTAACTTTTAATTCATGCTCTCCTGTTTATTCGCAATTCAACTGATAAACATAATTGACTTCCTGACTAAGATTTACAAGATAACCATAGATTGCTTCAAACCAACAATCTCCGTGGGATTCGACCCTTACTCACGTGAGGTATTACTTGGACGACCCAGTGCACTTGCTGGTTAGTGGTACGAGTTGTGAAAAGTGTGATTCACAATTTGTGCACCAAGTTTTTGGCGCCGTTGCCGGGGATTGTTCGTGTTTAGACAACTAACGGTTTATTTTGTTGCTTAGATTAGAAAAATTTTCTCTTTTTTTGTTTAGAGTCTCGTATTATTGTCGTGTTAAAAATTTTAGAATTCTTATTTTCTTATCAAAACCATTTTCAAAAATAATTTTTCTATTAAATCCTGTGCCAAACTTTAAGTTTGGTATTTTCTTGTTGATTTCCCTTTGGTTTTCAAAAATTTTATTTTGGTTTTCAAAAAATTTTAAGTTTGGTGTTCTTCCTTCATGTTCTTGTGTTCTTGTGAGTCTTCAAAGTGTCCTTGAGTTTTCCTTGTGTCTTGATCTTAAAATTTTTAAGTTTGGTGTTCCTTGGCGTTTTCCCTCCAAAATTTTCGAAAATAAGGAGCATTAGATCTAAAAATTTTAAATTTTGTGGCATCTTATTGTTTTTCTCTTTCCTTTTAAAAATAAAAAATATCTTTTCTCTCTATTTTAAAAGTAAATTTTCGAAATCTATTTCTAAAATTCAGATTTTTTTTCAAAATTTAAAATCTTTTTCAAAAATCATCATATCCTTTTCAAAACCTTCTAACCACTTTCTCTCTCCTCAATTTTTTTTCGAAAATCTTTCACTCATTTTTATTTATTTTATTTTGATTTATTTTGTTTTCGAAATAAATAAATAAATAAATAAATAAATAAAAATATTTTTCCTATTTTACATCATCTCCCTTTCTCCATCATGGACCTAAGCGGAAATGAACAGTCCAAGAGGACTCTGGGGTCATATTCTAACCCCTCTACTGCTTCATATGGGAGTAGTATTTGCATACCCTCCATTGGAGTCAGTAGCTTTGAGTTGAATCCTCAGCTCATTATCATGGTGCAGCAAAGTTGCCAGTATTCCGGTCTTCCACAGGAAGAACCTACAGAGTTTCTGGCACAGTTTTTACAAATTACTGACACAGTACATGATAAAGAAATAGATCAGGATGTCTACAGACTATTACTGTTTCCATTTGCTGTAAAAGATCAAGCTAGGAGGTGGTTGAATAACCAACCTAAGGCCAGCATAAGGACATGGAAACAGCTGACAGAAAAATTCCTGAATCAATATTTCCCTCCAAAAAGGATAACACAGCTAAGGCTGGACATCCAAGGCTTTAAACAAGGAGATAATGAATCTCTTTATGATACCTGGGAGAGATACAGAGAG
>NC_029793.2:29747336-29747666 GCF_000816755.2 Arachis ipaensis | reverse complement strand
TTGCCAGGAATCAGCATCTGTACCTAAGCAGCAACCCTTCCATGAATGAAGAGGTTAAAACAAACTGCTGAACTCAGTCCTGTAAAACAAGCTGCTGAATTCAATCAGCAATTGGACTTTCTAACAAAGCAGCTAGCCGAATTTAAAGACATGTTACAAGAGACAAGGATGACTAATATACATATGGACAAACAGTTTAAGCAAACGAAGCAGCAGCTGTCAAGGCAAATAGCAGAAGAATGCCAAGCAGTTCAACTAAGAAGTGGAAAAACATTAAATACCCCACCTCAAGGCAGCAAAAGGCTAAGAAATGAGCAAACCAGCAAACCA
>NC_029793.2:29738140-29747254 GCF_000816755.2 Arachis ipaensis | reverse complement strand
CATTCGCCTTTCCCACTGACTTTGTTGTGCTGGAAATGGAGGAGCACAAGAGTGCTACTCTCATTCTAGGAAGACCCTTCCTAGCAACTGGACGATCCCTCATTGACGTCCAACAGGGGGAAATAACCCTAAGAGTCAATGATGATGAGTTCAAGTTGAACGCTGTCAAAGCCATGCAGCATCCAGACACATCAACAGACTGCATGAAAGTTGATCTTATTGACTCCTTGGTAGAAGAGATCAACATGGCTGAGAGTCTCGAATCAGAGTTGGAAAATATCTTTAAAGATGTTCAGCCTGACTTGGAGGACTCAGAGGACATGAAAGAGCCTCTGAAATTTCTTCTGGCAGAGGAAAAACCTCCTAAACCCGAGCAGCCATTACCACCCTCCTTGAAATATGCATTTCTGGGAGAAGGTGACACTTTTCCAGTGATCATAAGCTCTACTTTAAATTCACAGGAAGAGGAGGCACTTATTCAAGTGCTAAGGACACACAAGACAACTCTTGGGTGGTCCATAGGTGACCTTAAGGGCATAAGCCCAGCTAGATACATGCACAAAATCTTATTGGAGGATAATGCCAAACAAGAGTTTGATATAGAAATAAGAGACAGAAAAGGGACAAAGAACCAAGTGGCTGATCATCTATCCCGGATAGAGCCAGTGGAAGGGACGTCCCTCCCCTTTCTTGAGATCTCTGAGACGTTTCCTGATGAGCATTTATTTGCCATTCAGGAAGCACCATGGTTTGCCGATATTGCAAACTATAAAGCTGCAAGGTTCATACCCAAGGAGTACAACAGGATACAAAAGAAGAAATTAATTACTGATGCAAAGTACTACTTGTGGGATGAACCTTATCTCTTTAAGAGATGTGCAGACGAAATAATCCGTAGGTGTGTGCCTAGAGAAGAGACACAGAGGATCCTATGGCATTTCCATGGATCTCAATATGGAGGCCATTTCAGAGGTGAGCGAACAGCCACCAAGGTCCTCCAATGTGGCTTCTATTGGCCCACACTCTATAAAGATTCCCGAGAGTTTGTACGTAACTGTGACAGTTGCCAAAGAGCTGGTAATCTGCCTCATGGTTACGCCATGCCTCAACAAGGAATCTTAGAAATTGAGTTGTTTGACATATGGGGAATTGACTTCATGGGACCTTTCCCACCATCATACTCAAACACTTATATTCTGGTGGCAGTTGACTATGTATCAAAATGGGTTGAGGCCATTGCCACACCCACCAATGATACTAAAACGGTGATGAAGTTCCTCCAGAAACACATCTTTAGCAGGTTTGGTGTCCCTAGAGTACTAATCAGTGATGAGGGCACTCACTTCTGCAATAAACAGCTTTACTCTGCCATGGTTCGGTATGGAATTCGCCACAAGGTGGCCACTCCATATCATCCACAAACCAATGGGCAAGCTGAAGTCTCTAATAGAGAATTAAAGAAGAAACTGAAATCTCGGTGGAGGGGATCATACGTGATTACAAGTGTATCACCATATGGTTATGTGGAGCTTCAAGATATTGATTCTGATAAGAAGTTCATTGTCAATGGACAGAGAATCAAGCATTATCTTGAAGGCAACATTGAGCAAGAATGCTCAAGGCTGAAGCTAGATTAAAAGCTCAGCAAGGTCCAGCTAAAGACAATAAAGAAGCGCTTGCTGGGAGGCAACCCAGCCATGGGGCATCAATCCTCTAAGCATTTTGCCCTATTTCTATTTTTATTTTTATTTGTTTATATAGAGTTCATTGATAACAAGATAACTCAAATAAAAGATACTTGGTGTTCTAAGGTAAATAATCAGTTGCATAAGTTCACAGGGTTACAGAAGGAATCTGCACACAAAACAGAGAAAAAGAGCTCACTGGCAAGAAAACGCCAGTAATGGTAGCAATCTGGGCGTTCAACGCCAGAAATGGGCACCCACTGGGCGTTGAACGCCCAGGAGAGCAGCATTTGGGCGCTGAACGCCCAAAACAGGCAGTGTTTGGGCGTTCAAATGCCAGGAAGGCAGGGAAGAGCCAAATTCATTTTTTCCACACGTTTTTCCATTCTAATTTCAAATTTTATGTTTCAATGCATGATTTTACATAAACATGTCAAGAACCCTGATTTCTAAATTCCATAATTTCTAAAAACCCTACCACTAAAAATATCAAATGTATTTTAATCCATAAGCACCATCCCTCTTTCCAAATTCAATCCAACTCTTTTCAAATCTATTTTAAAAACAAATCTATCTTTTTCACTCTAAAATCTTTTCAACTAATCAATATCTTTTTCAAATCTCCATATTATCTCTTTCAAAATCTAGATTTATCTTTTTCAAAAATCTATCATATCTTCTCAATTTTAAACTATATCTTCTATCTTATCTTTTTCAAATCAATCTTTTTATCCTATCTTTCCCAATTTTTCGAAAAACCCACCCCCATCCCTTTAAATATGGGTTCGGCCCCCCTCCTCCTCCATCAACAATTGCACCTAGCTCTCCTTCCATCCCTCTCCTTTCTTTTCTTTTGCTTGAGGACAAGCAAACCTCTAAGTTTGGTGTGTTTATCCGAGATCACTAAGATCATGGCTCCAAAAGGAAAACAACCCACTCCAAGAGGCAAGAAAGAGAGCATTCCAAAACCACTTTAGAATCAAGGGAAGTTCTTATCTAAAGAACATTCAGACCATTATCATAAAATAATGGGTCTGAGATCAGTGATCCCGGAAGTTAGATTCGATCTGAAAGAAGATGAATACCCGGAGATCCAGGAGCAAATTCGAATCAGGAGCTGGGAAGTCCTAGCTAATCCTGAAACAAAAGTGGGAAGGAACATGGTCCAGGAGTTCTATGCTAATATGTGGCAAACTGACAAGCAGAAACTATCTGGGACTGCTCTCTATGACTATCGGACCGTGGTCAGAGGAAAGATTGTTCATACCTACCCTGACAGGATCAGGGAGATCTTAAAGCTACCTCAACTGAAGGATGATCCAGACTCCTTCAACAGGAGGATGATGAGAGCAGACAAGGGCCTGGATAAGATTCTAGAGGATATATGTATCCCTGGAGCCAGGTGGACCACCAACACAAAGGGTGTCCCAAATCAACTCAAGAGAGAGGATCTCAAACCAGTCGCCAGAGGATGGCTAGACTTCATTGGGCATTCTCTGTTGCCTACTAGCAACCGTTCTGAAGTCACAGTTAAAAAAGAAGTGATGATCCATTGCATCATGATGGGAAAGGAAGTGGAGGTTCATCAGCTGATTTCAGCTGAACTCTACAAAATTGCTAACAAAAATTCTAAAGAGGCCAGGTTGGCTTATCCAAGCGTGATTTCTCTGCTCTACAAGGACGCTGGAGTAAGGATGGGAATAACTGAGTATATCTCAGTTGAGAAGCCAATCACCAAAGCATCAATGGAAAAACAACAAGCACAGGATGATCCCATCAAGAAGAGAGCACAGGAATTCCTCCCAGAGATCCCTCAATCTGAATACTGGGAGTATCTTGAGACGTCTGTTACCAAGATACGGTAAGCTATGGAGCAAATAATAAAAGAACAGAAGGAACACAGTCAAATGCTGACCTATATGTTTAAAGAACAAGAGGAGCAAGGGCGTGACTTAAGGGAATTGAAGCGCCAAAAGTCTTCTCTTGCAGGACCAAGCACCCCAAGGATCAGAGGAACCCCCGTTCCCCCAGAATAAAGGTTGTTAATTTCCAATTTCTGCCTTAACTCTGTGATAAGTGTCCTTATAGAAGTTTACCTTAGGAGTCATATAGTAGTAATTAGTATCTATTTTGATTTTATCTCCAATTAAGCTATAGTTTATTTTTCTCATCATCAGCAAACACGAATAAATTAGTAGATCTTTTGAATAAGAGGCAATAAAATTTCGAGTTTTAATAAGAGAAATTCTAATTAGTTAAATGTGGTGGCAATGCTTTCTGTCTTCTGAATGAATGCTTGAACAATGCATATGTCTTTTGAATTTGTTGTTTAAGACTGTTAAATATGTTGGCTCTTGAAAGAATGATGAACATGAGACATGTTATTGATAATCTAAAAAATCATAAAAATGATTCTTGAAGCAAGAAAAAGCAGCAAAGAACAAAGCTTGCAGAAAAAAAAAATAGAAAGAAAAAGAAAAAACAAGCAGAAAAAGCCAATAACCCTTAAAACCAAAAGGCAAGGGCAAATAAAAAGGATCCCAAGGCTTTGAGCATCAGTGGATAGGAGGGCCTACAGGAATAAAATCCTGGTCTAAGCGGCTAAACCAAGCTGTCCCTAATCATGTGCTTGTGGCGTGAAGGTGTCAAGTGAAAACTTGAGACTGAGCGGTTAAAGTCAAGGTCCAAGGCAAAAAGAAGAGTGTGCTTAAGAACTCTGGACACCTCTAATTGAGGACTTTAGCAAAGCTGAGTCACAATCTAAAAGGTTCACGATTCAGGCTGAAGAAGGACTGCTGATGTTGTTGGATTCTGACCTCCCTGCACTCAAAGTGGATTTTCTAGAGCTACAGAACTCGAAATGGCATGCTTCCAATTGCTTTGGAAAGTAGACATCCAGAGCTTTCCAGCAATATATAATAGTCCATACTTTGTACAAGAATAGATGACGTAAACTGGTGGTCAACGCCAGTTCTCTGCCCAATTCTGGCATCCAGCGCCAGAAAAGGAGCAAAAGCTGGAGTTGAACGCCCAAACTGGCACAAAAACTGGCGTTCAACTCCACAAATGACCTCTGCACGTGAATTGCTTAAATCTCAGCCCCAGCACACACCAAGTAGGCCCCAGAAGTGGATCTCTGCATCATCCATCATAGTTTACTCATTTTTTGTAAACCTAGGCTACTAGTTTAGTATTTAAACAACTTTTAGAGACTTATTTTGCACCTCATGACATTTTTAGATCTGAACTTTGTACTCTTTGACGGCATGAGTCTCTAAACTCCATTGTTGGGGGTGAGGAGCTATGCTGTGTCTCGATGAATTAATGCAAGTATTTCTGTTTTCTATTCAAACACGCTTGTTCCTATCTAAGATGTTCATTCACGCTTAACTATGATGAAGGTGATGATCCGTGACACTCATCACCATTCTCAACCCATGAACGTATGCCTGACAACCACCTCCGTTCTATATCAGATTGAATGAGTATCTCTTAGATCTCTTAATCAGAATCTTCGTGGTATAAGCTAGAATTGATGGCGGCATTCATGAGAATCCGGAAAGTCTAAACCTTGTCTGTGGTATTCCGAGTAGGATTCAAGGATTGAATGACTGTGACGAGCTTCAAACTCGCGAGTGCTGGGCGTTAGTGACAGACGCAAAAGGATGAAGAATTCTATTCCAGTATGATCGAGAACCGACAGATGATTAGCCGTGCTGTGACAGAGCATGTGAGCATATTCTTCACTGAGAGGATGGGATGTAGCCATTGACGACGGTGACCCCCTACATACAGCTTGCCATGGGAGGACGTGCGTGCATGAATCAGAAGACAGAGGAATGCAGAGATTCAGAAGACAAAGCATCTCCAAAACTCCAACATATTCTCCATTACTGCATAACAAGTAACTTTTAATTCATGCTCTCCTGTTTATTCGCAATTCAACTGATAAACATAATTGACTTCCTGACTAAGATTTATAAGATAACCATAGATTACTTCAAACCAACAATCTCCGTGGGATTCGACCCTTACTCACGTGAGGTATTACTTGGATGACCCAGTGCACTTGCTGGTTAGTGGTACGAGTTGTGAAAAGTGTGATTCATAATTTGTGCACCACTTACCTCAAGAATAAAGTAGTAGATTTTGTAGAGCTCTTCACGGTGAACGTGTGGCCGTAAACGGTGCGGCAATTGGAGCTCTAGATCAAAAGTTATGGTGGTTTGAAGATCAACCAAGGGTTAGAACTTGAGAGAGTGTTCTTCCCCCATTTGCTTCCATTTTCAGCGTGTTTACTGTTTAGTGTGTAGAGAGGAGAGAGAGTGCTAAAAATTAGGGCTTTAGGTTTAGTTCTGTTGGGCCAAGGGCCCAATATGGGTCCGGTTGGCCCGTTTTGGCCCATTCGGTCCAATCTTGGTCTGATTTTTATAAAATTGGTATCGAAATTCTCGTCTCAATCTCCTCTATCATATTAAGCCATAAAAATCACATTTTTGGCTCTCTAGAATAAATTATCATTTATGGGTTAATTAGCCATTAATTAACCGGGTTTTACATTCCACCCACCTAATTGGGAATTTTGTCCACAAAATTCGAATTCAATTACCTGAGAATAAGTGAGGGTAGTCAGTTCGCATCTCTGACTCGAGCCCCCAAGTGTGCTCCTCAACACTGGCTCGACTCCATGCCACTTTGACTAATGAGACCTCTTTTCCACGCAACCGTTTGATATTAGTATCGTCAATTCTGACCGGAGTCACCGGAAGGGTCAAATCTTCTTTTAACTGAACCAATTAAGGTTCTAACACATGGCTAGCATCAGGATTATACTTCCAAAGTTGCGACACGTGAAACACGTCGTTCAGGTTCGAAAGGTGAGGTGGTAGAGCCATTCGATATGCCATCGGTCCAACCCTTTCCAGGATCTGAAATGGACCGATGTATCGAGGATTCAACTTCTTCGCTTTAATTGCCCTACCTACTCCTGTGGTTGGAGTAACTTTAAGGAAGACATGGTATCCTTCCTCAAATTCTAAGGGCTTCCGCCTCTGATCGGCGTAACTTTTCTGACGAATCTGCGTAGTGAGTATCCTATCCCGAATTTTCCTGACTTGTTTAGTGGTCTCTGCTATCATCTCCGGCCCCAACAAGCTTTTCTCCCCAGATTTATATCAGCATAGCAGAGATTGACATTTCCTCCCGTACAAAGCCTCATACGGAGCCATTCTAATGCTCGCATGGTAGCTATTATTGTATGTAAACTCTACCAACGGCATATACTGATCCCAACTCACCGGTTGGTCCAAAACACAAGCCCTCAACATATCCTCTAGTGTTTGGATCGTCCTCTCAGATTGACCATCTGTCTGAGGATGGTAAGCCATACTTAAGCTTAAGCGGGTTTCGAAAGCCTTCTGAAATGCACCCCAAAACTGTGAACTGAAACGAGGATCTATATCAGAAATTATAGTGGTAGGCACGCCATGAAGTCTCACAATCTCCTTTATGTACAACCGGGCTAACTCCTCAAGAGTGTAATTCATCCGAATGGGTAGAAAATGAGCCGACTTCGTCAATCGGTCCACAATCATCCAGACAGCATCAAAATCGGCCCTAATCCTTGGCAATCCCGACACAAAGTCCATCGCAATACTTTCCCACTTCCATTGCGGAACCTCTAAAGGCTGCAACGTCCCGGAAGGTCTCTGGTGTTCGATCTCCACTTTCTGATAGGTTAGACACTTTGAAACATATTCTGCCACATCATTCTTCATACCCGGCCTCCAAAACATCGCCTTTAAATTATGGTACATCTTAGTACTCCCTGGGTGAATAGAGAATCTGCTCTTGTGTGCTTCCCTTAAGATATCTTGTCGCAAAGTCCCAACATCCGGCACAATGATCCTATCCTTGAATCTCCATAGCCCATCCTGATCCTCTGACACTCCACCACTTTCCTTGCTCAATAGCTGGCAACACCTTTGGTAACACGTCATCATTTTCATGAGCCTTTAGGAGTTCAGATTTAAAGTCACTTGAGATCTGCAATCGACTCAAACATAGAGTCCCAAGCACATCTTGAACACCAATCTTTAGACTCTCGAATGCCTTGAGCAACTCCTCTTCTCGAAGCATCATCCAAGCAGTGTACAACGACTTCCGACTTAACGGATCCGCCACTACATTAGCTTTCCCCAGATGGTAATTCAACTCAAAGTCGTAGTCCTTCAGTAATTCCATCCACCTCCTCTGTATCATGTTAAGCTCTTTCTGATCAAAGAGATATTTTAAGCTCTTGTGATCAGAAAAGACTTGGAACTTAACCCCATAGAGGTAATGCCTCCACACCTTTAGTGCAAATACAACCGCAACGAGTTCCAAATCATGCGTAGGGTAATTAACTTCATGCGATCTCAACTGACATGAGGCATACACCAGCACATTACGATGCTGCATCAGCACGCACCCTAAACCCTTCAGTGAGGCATCACAATATACCTCATATGATTCATTTGGCTCAGGTAACACCAACACAGGTGTGGTGGTTGATGACAAGTCATCTTAGCCTAGTTTCACTAGTCTTTTTCTTTTGTTTTCAATTGATTTTATGCACTTTCTTGAGCCATAAGTAAGCCAATTGGGTAGAATTTCATGTTTCCTTTGATTCAATCAACCATGAATAAATTGATGCATTTTCATGAGATTTTGTGCTATAATTGTCATATATTATGAAAGAGAAACAACCTCATGATTTTGAGCATAGTGATGCCAAGGCATCTTAGGCTAGTTTCACTAGCATTTTTTTGTTAGTTTTAGTTGTTTTATGCATTTTCTTGAGCTTAAAGTAACCAAGAATGGTTAAAAGAATAACAAAGCAATGAACCATCCAAACAGTATGATTTTGATGCAAATTCCATGAGTTTTAGTTATATTACTTGAATGCTATGAATGGAAGATTTCTCATGAAATTTTGCAAGACTTTGATGCAATTGTTTGGATGATTTCAGGGAAGAAGAGGCTAGGCAAGGAAGCAACAAAATCAATAAAGGAAGCTTGAATATCACATGTGGAGTTTAAGTTCCAGTTTAAGCCTAAACTGGAGCTTAAACGCCAGAATCATGAAGGCTAAGAAATGCTGAAACTGAAGTTTAACCTCCAGTTTAACCTTAAACTGGAGGTTAAACGCCAGAATGAGAATGCCACTCAGGAAGCATTTCCACGTTTAACCTCCAGTTTAACCTTAAACTGGAGGTTAAACGCCAGAATGAGAATGCCACTCAGGAAAGAGTTCCACGTTTAACCTCCAGTTTAACCTTAAACTGGAGGTTAAACGCCAGAATGAGAATGCCACTCAGGGAGCCAATTCCACGTTTAAGCTCCAGTTCAACCTTAAACTGGAGCTTAAACGTGGAAATAGAGAAAGCCA
>NC_029793.2:29737319-29738027 GCF_000816755.2 Arachis ipaensis | reverse complement strand
GTTCAAGTTACTTGTTGAATTTTAATTTCTGCACTCTGTTACATGCTTTCTTTCTTTATGCCTTTAAATTCATGCAACTAACTCACTGACTCACTAACTGTTTGAATTAATTCCTCAATTGCTCTAACCATACTCTTCCATTAACCAAGAGTATTTTACTTGTTTGTTGCCTGTGCTGTGTTCTTTTATGACAGGTAGGAGAGGAGAGACATCAACTCCTCCATATACCGAACCAGAGAGGACCCTTCATAGATTGAGAAGGGAAGCAAGAGGGAAGAGAGTACTGGGAGAAGAAGAATCTGAAGGAGAATCTGAGGACAATTTTGAGGAAGCTCTAGACCTCAACATGGAGAGAGAAGTTCACAACCATGAGAGAGCTGATGGAAACAATGCCATTCCCGAGAGGAGGGTTCTTAGTTCATACATAAACCCAACCTCTGGGAATTGTGGTAGCAGCATTCAGAAACCGCCCATTCAGGCCAACAATTTTGAGCTCAAACCACAGCTAATATCACTTGTGGAGAATCATTGTTCATTTGGTGGAAGTGCTAATGAAGACCCAAACCAACATCTCACAAAATTCCTGAGAATTTACGACACTGTGAAGTCCAATGGAGTCCAGGAAGATGCATATAAACTGCTTTTGTTCCCATTTTCACTTAGGGACAAGGCAGCTAAGTGGCTGGAATCATTCCCAAGGGGGAGCCT
>NC_029793.2:29730108-29737197 GCF_000816755.2 Arachis ipaensis | reverse complement strand
CTATCTCCACGTTTAAGCTTCAGTTTAACCTTAAACTGAAGCTTAAACGTGTTCGACTAAGTTACCCTCCAGGGCTGCCTTCTTCCATTTCCACGTTTAAGCTTCAGTTTAACCTTAAACTGAAGCTTAAACGTGCTACCACAAAAGGCATCACTGGAAGTGTCTGGCGTTTAAGCTGCAGTTTAAGCTTAAACTGCAACTTAAACGCCACTCTTGGAAAAGGATGAAACTGTGTGGTATAATCAGTGATCGAGCATCATCTCTTCTTATGAACATTTAAACCAAGGGATTGGGAATTTGTTTGTTTTTAGAGAGAATTGGTGAGCCAAGGGATTGGGATCCAATCATATAAGATTGCCAAGCAAAATTCAATGAACGCATTGGTTGAGGAAGAGATAAACATGTTTTGATTCGGAGATCTCAATATCTCCTAACACCCAATGAATTCCCCATTTCTGATTTCCACTTTCTCTTTACATTCTGCAATTAAATTCATGCAATCACCCCCATTCCCTTTTAATTTCAGCAATTTAGCTTCTGCTCTTTACTTCATGCAATTTAAGATTCCGCCATTTAAATTTCTTGTCATTTACGTTTCCCGCCAATTTTACATTCCGCAATTCTCATCTAAATCTTGATTCCGCTCAACTAGAACACACTTCTAATTCGAATTGCTCACTCAACCAATCCTTGTGGGATTCGACCTCACTCTATTGTGAGTTTTTACTTGACGATAACCGGTGCACTTGCCGGAAGGAATCTTGCCGATCGTGCAATTTCCTAAATCGTAGCATAACAAGTTTATGCGCATCACATAGCTTTGATGTTTTTGATTGATTGATGATAGGTCAAAAGAGCTTTGAAGAAGGTTGAAGAAAGAAGGAATGGCAAGGAACAAGAGAGAACAAAAAGCTTGAGCCAAAGCTTGCCTCAAACTTTAGCTCAAACTTGAGGAAGAGCTTAACTTCACCCTGGAGGCATCAAAAGCTTGCGCCAACGTTTGCCTCAAACTTTGAGTCAAACGTTGGCGCCACAACAAGCACACCCAGGAGCAAAAAGCTTGTGCCAACGTTTGCCTCAAGCTTTGAGTCAAACGTTGGCGCCACAACAAGCACACCCAGGGAGAAAAAGCTTGCGCCAACGTTTGCCTCAAACTTTGGGTCAAACGTTGGCGCCATTTGAGTATGAAGAGGAGTCCCTGATTGAAGGTTAAATGGAGCCACGTTTGCACCAACGTTTGCCTCAAACGTTGGGCCAAACGTTGGCCAAGAAGCATGCAAGGGAGGATCCACGTTTGGCTCAAAGTTTGACCTCAAACTTTGGCTCAAACGTGGATGACAGCAAAGGGAGGCTAGCTGATATGAAAAGCTTGAGTCAAAGTTTGCCTCAAACTTTGACTCAAGCTTTAATGGTTCATGGCCCGGTTCTGACCCAGTTCACAAGTGGGTTTCTTTCCAATTCCAAGGGCAATCAACAGAGGCTTCTGTCAACCCAATTCCATCAAGAGCAAGGGCCCAATTCAAGGCTTGAAGATCATTTGAAGAGAGTGTATAAATAGCTTAGAATTTAAGTTTTTCGAGAGCTTTTCTTTTAGTTTTGCTGAGTAGTTTTGGAGAGCTTTTGGTTAGGAGTTATTTTGAGATTCTGAGTCTTGGGGAAGGGGAATTGAATTCCCTTCCTCTTAGTTTTCTTGTTTTCAATTTCATTTACACTTGTCTTGAATCTTGGGTTGAAGAATTGAGAAAATTCTGTCTCAATCTCACCTTGAGATCTCTTTCTGTTTTGATTTACTGCATCATTGAGAATTTGCGATTTCACTTCTTTTCTTCTACTGCTGGATCTTTACTTTTCTTGCAATTGAATTCTCAATTTGGATCTAGGAAGGCATTGAGATCTAGACTTGGTTACCTAGTCTCTTGAGTCCCGAGATCTACATCTTTCAATTTCAATTTCCTTGTTTCGTTGCTACACCAAGCTTATTTTCATTGTCATTTGAGATCCGGTTTAATTGAATCCATCTTTTACATTTCTGTTTGTTGAATTTTACTTTTCCTTGTTTAATTTCTGCAAATCCACTTCCTAATTCCCTTTATAATTCAAGTAATTTACATTTCTTGCACTTTAAGATTCAGCCATTTACATTTCTTGCAATCTAAGTTTCTGCAATTTACATTACTTGTTCTTTAAGATTTAGCTTATTTACTTTCTTTGCTCTTTAATTTTCTGCAATCTACCCCTCTCCCTTTACATTTCAAGCAATTTAGTTTCTGCAATCACAAATCACCTAACCAATACTTGATTCACTTGACTAAATTAACCACTAAACTAAAATTGCTCAATCCTTCAATCCCTATGGGATCGACCTCACTCACGTGAGTTATTATTACTTTATGCGACCCGGTACACTTTCCGGTTAGTTTTGTGTTGGATCGTTTTCCACACATCAAGTTTTTGGCACCGTTGCCGGGGATTGAAATAGATTGACAATGATTACGTGAAGTGGAGATCTAGATCAAGCACTTTTTTTTTCTGTTTCTTTAACTTTTGACTAACCCACTAACTGTTTGAATTTTTGCTTAAGCTAACTCAAACTTCATTCTAGCAATAGATTGAAGTGTCTCTGGTTTTTGTGTGTTTCTTGTGTTTTGCTTGTATGTCAGATACAAGAAGAGAGATCCCTACCTTTCATGAAACTGACGAAAGAATCCTCCGAAGGCTAAGAAGAGAAGCAAAAGAAAAAAATGTTGCTGGAGAGGAAGAATCAGATGAAGAATATCATGAATTGGAGGAACACTCAACAAATCCAACAAATCCACCAGTGAGAATGGCCAACAACAATGGTCAACCCCAGAGGAGAGTCTTGGCTTCATATACATTTGCCAATCCAAGGCATTGTGGGAGTAGCATCCTTACCCCAAATGTCAATGCCAATAATTTTGAATTAAAGTCCCAGCTCATCATATTGGTGCAAAATAACTGCTCTTATGGATGAAGTCCAATCGAAGATCCAAACCAACATCTATCTACCTTCTTGAGGATCTGTGATACTGTGAAATCCAATGGTGTGCCTCCAGAAACATATAAATTGTTGCTGTTTCCATTTTCCTTGAGGGACAAAGCTACTCAATGGTTGGAGTCATTTCCAAGAGAAAGCATCAACAATTGGAAGGATCTAGTGAGCAAGTTCTTAGCCAAGTTTTATCCTCCTCAAAGGATCATCAGGCTCAAAACAGAGGTCCAAACATTTACTTAGATGGATGGAGAGTCATTGTATGAAGCATGGGAGAGATACAAAGCTTTACTCAGGAAGTGTCCACCAGAGATGTTTAATGAATGGGATAAACTCCAAAATTTCTATGAAGGACTGACAATGAAAGCTCAAGAGGCACTTGACTATTCAGCAGGAGGCTGGATGCAACTCATGACAACACCAACCTTCACTAAGGAAAGGAGTGTTAGAAATGGAAGGGGTGGACACCATCCTAGCTCAAAACAAGATAATGCAGCAGCAGATTCAACAACAATTTGAGCAGATGGCTAAAAAGATTGATAGTTTGCAAGTTGCAGCAGTGAATACAAGCCAAACATCAACCACATGGGGGCAAAATGAAGAAAACCAAGAAAATCAGCAGCAGGAACAACCTCAATATGTGCACAACCAAGGCTCAGGCAAAAATGAAGTTTATGGTGACACCTACAATCCATCCTAGAAGAACCATCCAAATCTCAGATGGGGAGATAACCACACCCACAGCCAGCAACCGTGGCAGAAAAACTCAAACCAAAACAACTCAAGAAACACAACTTACTCAAACCACAACCAGCAAAACGCTAATCATAATCCATACAAAAAACCCCAAAACAACCATCATCCACCTTTCACATCCATATTCCACCCACAAAATAACTCCACAAATAGTTCAAACAACTTCCAGCCACAACCATCTCACTTTACACAACCACAACCAAATCCAGACTCTCAAAGAATTTCTAGTCTGGAGATGATGATGGAGAAACTCATAAAAAATCAAGAAGCAGCAAGAAAAGATCAAGAGATGGCAAGCAAAAACCAAGAAGCATCAATCAGAAACCTTGAGAGGCATATGGAGCAAATGACTAAGCAAATTTCAGAAATGGGTGAGAAGAGAGCAATTACCTTCCCCAATGTCACTGAAAGAGACAAAGGAAAAGCTACAAAGTGGGAGGAGTGCAAGGCAATCATAGTGGGGAGTGAGAAGACTGGGGAGAAGGAAGCCATCAATCAGGAAGAACACAATAGACAAGTTCCACAAGAAGAGACAGAAAAGAGAAGTGAAGAGGAGAGAAAGACCAAGAATGCAAAAAGCTCAAAGAAAGATGAGAACATCCTTGAAACACAGCTACAAAAGAAGAAGGAAGGAGTGAAGCCAGATGTCCCCAAACTTCCATACCCTCAGAGGTTCAAAAAAGAAAACGAGGATAAGCAATACTCAAAATTCCTGGATATATTCAAGATTCTCAGCATCAATATTCCTTTCTTAGAAGCACTTGAACAGATGCCATTATATGCCAAATTTATGAAAGAAGTACTCACAAAGAAAAGATCCCTGAAGGAAGGACAGATTGTTGAGATGACAAAGGAATGTAGTGCTATCCTCCAAAGAGAGTTGCCAGAGAAGAAAGATGATCCTGGGAGTTTTTACATACCTTGCACCATAGGAAACATAACAATTGAGAAGTCATTCTGTGACCTCGGTGCAGGTATAAACTTGATGCCTTTGTCTCTAATGAGGAAACTTCAAATTTCTGAGCTGAAGTCCACACAAATAATTCTCCAAATGGCTGACAAATCCATTAAGCAAGCACTGGGAGTTGTGGAGAATGTGTTGGTAAAAGTGGGAAAATTCTTTCTCCCAGCTGATTTTGTCATCCTGGATATGGATGAAGACCCTAACACTCCCATCATCCTGGGGAGGCCTTTCCTGGCTACGGGCAGAGCATTGATAGATGTTGAAAAAGGAGAATTGTTGTTAAGAGTGTATGATGAGCACCTAGTATTCCATGTTTTTAAAATCCAGCATGAGCCCACTCAAGAAGAAGATTGTATGAAGGATAAGGCCAAGGATCAAAGCTTGAAGGAGGCATTCAATGAGTTAACTCCAAGACTTCTACATCCATGCTTGAAAGAAGTAGAGATGGTGCAACAGACCAAAGAAATCAAGGAGGAACTAGATCCAAAACCCCCAGATGAAAACCTCAATATTCCAGATAAAGAACCACCAAGGCATGAATTATCTCTTGAGAAAGAAGAGAAGAAGAAGAGGCCAAAAGGGTGGACAAACAAGAAAATCCCCACTGAAGGCTTCTCACCAGGGGATAAAGTGATGTTGAACACCCAACCAATGAAGGTGTGTCCACAATTATCTGAGTACTATACTGTGAACCGGATCCTTTCACTTGAACACCTAGAAATCATCAAAGAGGAGACCGGAAGGAAGTTCACAGTAAGAGGAGAAAAGCTAAGGCACTATGCTTTTCAGCCTCCATGATCAAAGAACAAGATGTCAAGCTAGTGACAATAAAGAAGCGCTTGTTGGGAGGCAACCCAACCTGAGGTAGTTTTCTTTTCATAGCTTTTTCAATAAAAATGTTGAATAATTAAGTATGTATTGCAAGGAGCTAAGTTTGGTGTTGCACACCAAAATAATTTAGGAGAGAATGAAGGATTCTAAGTTTGGTGTTCCACCAAAATCTCATTTAAAAGCTGGTGCACGAAATTGTGATCTCCAGGCTCGAACAAATCCTGGTAATGGCTTCAAATCTTGGTGCTCTGATCTTAATTCATAATCGTCACAACTTCGATACAACTAACCAGCAAGTGCACTGGGTCGTCCAAGTAATACCTTACGTGAGTAAGGGTCGAATCCCACGGAGATTGTTGGTATGAAGCAAGCTATGGTCACCTTGTAAATCTCAGTTAAGTTGACTCATATGGGCTACAATATATTATGTAAATAAAACATAAAGTAAGGATAGAAAAACTTATGTAAATCATAGGTAGGAATTTCAGATAAGCGAATGGAGATGCTTTTCGTTCCTCCCAACGCAATTGGAAGCGGGCCATTTCGATTTCTGTAGCTCCAGAAAATCCACTTTGAGTGCAGGGAGGTCAGAATCCAACAGCATCAGCAGTCCTTTTTCAACCTCTGAATCTGATTTCTGCTCAAGTCCCTCAATTTCAGCCAGAAAATACCTGAAATCACAGAAAAACACACAAACTCATAGTAAAGTCCAGAAATGTGAATTTAACATAAAAACTAATGAAAACATCCCTAAAAGTAACTAGATCCTACTAAAAACATACTAAAAACAATGCCAAAAAGCGTATAAATTATCCGCTCATCAAAAGCATACTCTCACCTCCTGCATAATGCTAGTTCCAAGCAATCAGACAAATTGTTCAACCATTTAATTGCTTTTTAGTTTTGGTTCCATAACCTTTAGCAAGGCCAAAAGAATTCATAAATGTACAACCTGTTGCATTAGAGACAGTGGCAAGGAATTAAGTTTGGTGTTCCCACACCAAATTAAATCCAAAAGCCACACTCAATTCATGCATACTAACCAGTCACCTAAGGGCTTGAGAAGCAAGCAAATTTTGAGAATCGTGCAGGGAACTAACCACCATTTGAAGACATTATGAATCATAACTCAAAAGGGGCACAACAGAAGGAAGGACAAAAGAACTGCAAACCAATAGGTTGTATCTATACTTAACTCTTGCTGTTGAGAAATGCTTTGATTTATGTCTTACTAAAGTGTTCATCTAGTACAAGTAGAATCACTTTTTGCAATAAGTAAGCTAGTCTAAGTGTGTGCTTGTGTGTTTACTTTCACTTAACTAAATGCATGCTTTGTCCCCTGCATCCTCAATTCAATAAAAGAAATGTTTGGAACATGAAGTAAGATAGTCTTTGTTAGCTGGAAGTACAATAATAGTAAGTGGTGGTATGTATGTGTGATTGTATGATAGCTCACTTTTAGTGAATAAAAGAACTAGACTGTCTCCTTTTAAGTAGAAAGTAGCTCACTGTCTATGAATCTCAAAAA
>NC_029793.2:29721719-29730039 GCF_000816755.2 Arachis ipaensis | reverse complement strand
CCAAGAGCAATCAACAGAGGCTTTTGTCAACCCAATTCCATCAAGAGCAAAGGCCCAATTCAAGGCTTGAAGATCATTTGAAGAGAGTATATAAATAGCTTAGAATTTAAGTTTTTCGAGAGCTTTTCTTTTAGTTTTGCTGAGTAGTTTTGGAGAGCTTTTGGTTAGGAGTTATTTTGAGATTCTGAGTCTTGGGGAAGGGGAATTGAATTCCCTTCCTCTTAGTTTTCTTGTTTTCAATTTCATTTACACTTGTCTTGAATCTTGGGTTGAAGAATTGAGGAAATTCTGTCTCAATCTCACCTTGAGATCTCTTTCTGTTTTGATTTACTGCATCATTGAGAATTTGCGATTTCACTTCTTTTCTTCTACTGCTGGATCTTTACTTTTCTTGAAATTGAATTCTCAATTTGGATCTAGGAAGGCATTGAGATCTAGACTTGGTTACCTAGTCTTTTGAGTCCCGAGATCTACATCTTTCAATTTCAATTTCCTTGTTTCGTTGCTACACCAAGCTTATTTTCATTGTCATTTGAGATCCGGTTTAATTGAATCCATCTTTTACATTTCTGTTTGTTGAATTTTACTTTTTCTTGTTTAATTTCTGCAAATCCACTTCCCAATTCCCTTTATAATTCAAGTAATTTACATTTCTTGCACTTTAAGATTCAGCCATTTACATTTCTTGCAATCTAAGTTTCTGCAATTTACATTACTTGTTCTTTAAAATTCAGCTTATTTACTTTCTTTGCTCTTTAATTTTCTGCAATCTACCCCTCTCCCTTTACATTTCAAGAAATTTAGTTTCTGTCGCATGGGTGAGAACCGGAGGTTCTCAGTATGGTAACAGTACCCACATATCTAACATGTAATATCCTGGGAAAGCCAAAGGCAATCCTAGAACTTTCACTAGATAAATCAAAGCTTATAAATAGACTAATCCATAAATGGCAACTGACTAAAGATCTTCAGTCTAACTAATACTTGCCTTTCTAAATCCTTCAAACCTCCCAACCGCCAGCAGTAATATAATATGGCAAACATAATTATATAAGACAAGAAGATATACATGTAGGAAGTAGATATGACATTTAGGCAATTAGCAGGTAATATGCAGTCAATTATGCAATTCCAAACAATTTACATAGTATGCATATGATGAATGCCTATCCCTATGGCTGATGATATAATCTGTCGGTTATATAGCCAACCCGACAAGTCCTGGTAGCTAACCATTGGACTGTCCCTCTGTCGTGCATCCCCAACTTGAGTTATATTCAACATAAATCATAATTCATATCCAACACCCTCACTGGTGTATATTCACGGGGGCGAGCTCATCCGGAACTTTCACAGTGTCCGGCCATACTTATGACATAGGGTAAGCAGAGTATCGAGTCTCCACCTTGAGCACATGGTGGCTAGCCACTACTTTCTCCTAGGGAAACTCGTATCTCAGATAGTGGAAGTGCAACATTCACATTTCATTCAATACGCATATATGCAATCATACTTAGCCATAATCAATAATGGCTCCGCCATAACTCGGCAATATCTCGGCCATCCAGCCCATAATCCATAACCAGCCAATTCATTAGTAATTAGAGCCTTTCGGCTCATGGCATATCAAGCACTTCCACATTCATCCTCCATATCTCATACAATCATCTTTGATCATCATCTATCATTAATCTTCCCCTTTCTTCATTCACAAGTTACGACAATTCCTAGCTCCACCTCATTGCTAGGCATATCATAAGAGTTTAAGACATAAGGGGGGTGAGATCAGAGGCTTAGAAGTATGAGATTTTGTTTTGAAAAATCAAAAATCAACTTTGGGAGGAAAACAGGGTCACGTGTGCGCGTCGCCCACGCGCACGCGTGGAAGGGAAAAAATCCAAGTGACGCCTACGCGTCAGCCACGCGTACACGTGGGTGCGTTTTGTGCCCCAGGCACAAAACCAGCAGAACTCAGGCACAACTCTCTGGAATTTGGCTGGGCAAATCGAATTCGCTCATCGACGCGTACGTGTGGGCCATGCACACACGTGGGTATTGAAACTTTGAAAACGATGCGTGCGCGTCAGCCACGCTTACGCGGGGGAGTGCTTTCTGTCAAAAATTTTTCTAAGTTAAAAAGTTGCAGAATTTCACAGTTTCACACCCCAATCTTCTGACGGGCATAACTTCTCCATTTTAAATCATTTTTCGCCTGTTCTTTGAATGGCATAACCACCCCGGATTCAATTTCATTTCTAAATAAGTTTGGCACAAAACGGGAATCCGGAGTCCAAGTTATGCCCCGTCAAAGTATACCCAAAAAACTATATTTTCATACAAAATCACAAAGTGCCATTTTCAAAACAAACCCATTTCAACCCTTTTCAAAATCAACCAAAACATACCAATTTCAACCCTTTTTGAAATCAATCCAAAACATACCAAAAATCAACCTCAAGCCTCCTCAACTCATACATTAACATTTTCATCAAAATCACAACCACCATCCCACCTTTTAACCCATCTTAATCAAGAGGCTAAAATTCAAACACACATTACATGTCATACATCCTTCCTCATCCCAATTTCCAACAATATCATTTCCAATCAACCATCATTACACATAATCAATATCAAACTCACCATCAACATGGTTTCACCCATAATTTAACCTCAATCAATCATCAAGCATATATCACAACATGTATATCTCTCATGCATCATACCATCAAGGCATCAATAATCATAATCACATATATGACCACGTAATATATCTCAACTATTCAACAACATCAACAATTCAATGCCTATCTTAGGGCCTCTAGCCTAAGTTTTCACACCACATTACATTTTAGATACAGGAAACTGAGACCATACCTTAGTCGATTTTTCCTGCTCAACCCGGAGCACTTCCAAATCACTTTTCCACAAGCTCTCAAGGTCTCAACACCTCCAAGAATAGATTTTTATCACAACAAAGCCATTTTCCAAGCTTTTCAAAATCTCAATCAAGCTTCAATATTCACATACACACTACCTAAGCCACAATTATCATACCTAAACACAACAACTCAATACCCAAATATCATAGAACAACAAATTCTACTAGGGTTGAGAATCTTACCATACCCAAGGTTCAAGGAAACAAGATTAATCTTCTCCTTCAAGAGAGTTGGGTCCTATAACATCAAAGAGCCCAAAATCTCAACACTTTTCTCCATGAAATTCGAAATTATGGGATGAAGAACTGAACCAAAATCGTGGCTTACCTCAAGAATAAAGTAGTGAATTTTGTAGAGCTCTTCGCGGTGAACTTGTAGCCACAAACGGTGCGGCAATCGAAGCTCTAGATCAAAAGTTATGGTGGTTTGAAGATCAACCAAGGGTTAGAACTTGAGAGAGTGTTCTTCCCCCATTTGCTTTCATTTTCAGCGTGTTTACTGTTTAGTGTGTAGAGAGGAGAGAGAGTGCTGAAAATTAGGGTTTTAGGTTTAGTTCTGTTGGGCCAAGGGCCCAATATGGATCCAGTTGGCCCGTTCGGTCCAATCTTAGTCCGATTTCTATAAAATTGGTATCGAAATTCTTGTCTCAATCTCCTCTATCATATTAAGCCATAAAAATCAAATTTTTAGCTCTCTAGAATAAAATTTCATTTATGAGTTAGTTAGCCATTAATTAACCGGGTTTTACAAATTAAGTGAGAATGTGACTTAAAAAGAATATGAGGCAAAAAGTGTTAATTGGTTGCCTTTAATTCTGGTACAAGAGACAAGTAATTGTTGACAAAGAAAATAAATAAATAAATAAAAATAAAGTGAAGGTTAAAGAATCAAACTATTCCGATTTAGATTTAATTCTGCAACTCTCACATCCACACGCATGGCACAAAATTAAAACTACTACTAAAAGGGAAGCTTCATGTCATATCTGGGTATATGTACATAACACCTTTTTTTTAAAAAAAAAAGTACGTATATCTTCTTAAAATAATATAGTAATGATGCTATATAGTCACAAAATGCATTCTAAACTAGGAAAAAGTTTACATCATTGACAATATGTGCATAGGTGAAGCTAGGAATTTACCAAGAAAAAACATGGATGAGAACTGCAGAAACAAAATGATAAGTTGATAACTATCATATAGAAACATACTCTAGTAAACAACCAAAACAATATAAATTACAAAAGCGTATCTATGGTCGGTATATAAGCTATACATCATATCAAATATATATATAATCTGTACATGGGTTATTAATAAAAAAGTAATTTTAAGAAAAAACATGGATGAGAAACTGCAGAAACAATTTGCTTACATCATTGTTTATCATGGATGAGAACTTATTACTTTTTTTATTAATCAATTTCTGTATCATAGGATAATTATCAATATTTGCAAGATTATTTTTCTTAGCAGACTAATCTTTTGAGGATTAAAATAGTGATATACTTGAGAAAAATTTAGCTCTGTGCTAAAACAAAATCTCCACAGAAAGGTCTCATCCATAAATTACTTCAAGTTATAGAAAAATACAGCCTAACACTATAACAGTAGGAGATAATATCAGGTCATTTTAATATGAACACACGTGTAAATTGTGTAAATTACTTAAAAGCAAAAGCTTAATGCGATTTACCATTCTAAACTCTATTCTGTTAATGACTTAATCATAGTACTAGACTCATTATACTCAACCCTAGCCCATGTTTAAAATGGATACACATTTGCTATAGAAAAAACATTCACACATTTGCTATCAAAAGAAGAGATGTACCTCCTCACTATGTCCCTGTGGTAAGTAATAAACAAGAATTTTCACTTAAGGCAAAGAGACAAGAGGGCCAGCATAAAAAGAAGACAAAAAAGGTTAAAGGTGAAATATTGAGCTTGATGAATGATGAAACCATATAATTAACCATCCATGATTAATTAATAGGAAAAGATTAAGTGAAAAGATAAAACAAAGATTACAAAACAGAGTGCTCTTGCATTTCCTTGAGGTGCTTCATCTCAGCAACTAGAGTTTGACCCCGCAACAACACTAACACCACAAGTTTTAACCTTTTCTTCTAAGGAAGCCATTAATGCTACACCACTCTCTATGTTTTTAAACATAAACCACCCAAAAAAAACCTTTTTTTCTACTTCTTCATAAGCAACTTTAAAAAAAACTTCACATAAACTTCACCCCCACCAAACCAAACATGCCCCCAAAACACAAGTTTCAAATGAGGATGATTTTCACTACCCCGTTTTCACAAACACAAGTGGTGCATAGAAAACATAATAGGGGGTGTTTGAGCTGGGACCATATACTGGTATTAATATTAATAATGTCGTTGTTAACATGAGAATGAGAAATTATCTTGTAATTCAATATTTTGCAGAGGTTGCACGAAGAATGTGAGAAATTATTTGATAAATTAGCAGGGAAAAAGTCTTTGCTGAGGAACCTGGATGATGTTGGCAAAGAAATGCAAGTACACGACGAGAGCGGTGCTGTGAGCTGTAGCGGTGACGGAGCCGACGGTGCCGTCAGAAAAAGTCTTTGCTGGAGGAACTGGGTTCTTCTTCTTCTTTGTCCAGAAAGAGAGGAGAAAAACGGAGAACGGCTAGCGGCTGCTGGTGCGTGCTGCTATGCGTGAAGACCGACGGAGAGGAGGCACGGCTACGAGAAAGGGAGATGATGATGATAGAATGCGGCTGTCCGGTAGAAAATTAGGGGTGAGGTTACTCTTTAGATTTTTTTTCTGGGTATGAATAGGGAAGTTGAAATTAGATTAGGGTTCATCACAAACAAAGTAATTTTGCAGTGTATATGAATAATGAAATGTATTTTAGTTTTGATTTTTAAATTGATTCAGATATAAAATTATAAACTAAAGTTAATTAAATTTTGATTAAATTAAAAGGATTAGGGTAATTTTTGTCCAATATAAAAGAAAAAGGATATTTAAGTCTTTTTATTAAAATTAAATAAAATTTATTTTTTATTTTTATTAAAGTATAAGGGTGATTTAGTAAAAGCATTGATATAATTTATATTTAAAAAAAGAAAAATTAATTATTGACGTGGAAAATATAATCCACATGTCTTGTTCTAATTTGTCTACATTTTTATTATATCAGTACGTATGAATTTATCATCGTACCGTAGCAAACATATTTTTTTAATTATAAATTAAAAAAAGTAAGCCATATTTAACCATGGCAACCATTATCATCTTCTCCAGAAATACACAAGTACACCGGAATAAGCCATATTTAACAAAATTTTTTTTAATTATAAATCGTATTTTATTTTGAAAAAAATTTTAAAAAATATAAATAAATTTTTTCAAAATAAAATACGACTTATAATTAAAAAAATTCTTATTAAATATGGCTTATCTTGGTGCACCTGTGTATTTTTGGAATGGTTGTCATTGTTAAATATGGCTTATTTTTTTTAAAAAAATTCTTGAAGAAGCTATGCTTGTTGTGTATTTTTGTGTATTCCTATATACTGTTTGCAGATCTATATACTATTTAAAGATGATGATAATGGATTAAAATGGATTAAAACACGGATTTCAAAAAACTTAAAGGGAGTTTGCTGTAACACCCTAACTTTTAGCACGTCATGATCGTACCAAAAGTAAGGCGTTACGGACCTGATTTCCTTTATTATCTATTTTATATTGAGCCTTTACGTCGATATCGTGTTTCAGTTTATAAGAAAATACCAGGATATTATTTTTAGTAATTAAAATCATACAATTATTAATAATAATAAATGCTATACAAATGAATTCAATATAAAACTTGAAGACAATACCTATCCCTCTGAACAAAATAAAAGCTAAAGCAACAAGGACGAGGAAATTCTATAAAAACAACAGGTATCACAAGTAAATCTACTAATCGTCAGGAGTTTCATACTGAATCTTCGAACCTGTCACTGGAAGGGTGGAAGATTTTGGGGTGAGAACAAACCACACATTCTCAGTAGGGAATGAAAATGCCGTAAAAGTAATGAATTTAATGCAAACAGTTAACTTACTTAGTAAAACTATTTCGTTAAACCTTTGGAAATAATTTTATTTCTACTTTAGATAAGTAATTACTTTTCTTTAAATTTCTAAACTCAAAACAGATTTTAATCACAAAATTAGTCATACTAACCATCTCTCAGCCACATAATTATTTTTCAACCACAACATCTTACCTCAATACATCCGTGAACTAACAGCACAAGTAAGGGATTCAAACCAACATACAAACAAGTCAAACAGCACAATCACAGAGAAGTAATACAAGCAAACACAACCAAATACAAATAAACAACATGATGCATGTCTATTCCTAATGTAGGCCATGGGCTCATGTGTCGGTTGCCTACCCGCTCCCGACATTACCCGGGCACAAGTCTCAGGTATGGCTTTCCAGATGCATACAGTGTGCTTATAAGTCATACGGCTAGGCCGCATACAGTGTGACTTTAAGTCGTACAGCTGGGTCGCATATAGTGTGACTTTCCAAATCAATAAACATACATTTGGAAAACAGTTCTCAGTGTGTGAGTGTCCCCACTTTACATTTGACACTGAGGCCCAAACAATGTCACATCTGCTCTCCTGTGGCAGACAATCTCTTTAATTAATACATTCTTTTGATCTTTGTTCTTTGCTCTCCTATGGCAGAGATTCCTTTTCTTAATAAACCGAACTCAAATAATTTTTATTTAAAACCAACGTCACTCTTTATAACTTTTTCCAAACCTCCGAAACTACTTTATTTACAAGAAGTTCTTCTTTCATACAAAAACCAGTTCTTACTTAACTATGATTTTCTCAAACCAACTTCAAAATCATTTCAAATTTAAACCTCTTTCAAAAGACTAAAAGAATCATTTTTGATAAATCAATAAAACTCATTCCTACTATCTCAAATCGTTTCAAATGCAGATTTATTTTCAATATCAAATTAACTCCAAATCAAGAAAAGAAAATCATTTTACATAGTATTCAATTAAACCGACTTTCCAACTCAATAATCAGAATTCTAAACAATTCCATCAAAATAAAAAAACCAACATCAGTCACAGCCTCAATTCAACCAGTCGCAATTTAATTTCATCAATTAACCACTCACAACAACAAAACTAGTCACGAGACATTTATAAATTATTTGCACTTATTCACTAAACTTTAATGGCATTCATTAATTAAAACGATTAATTTTAAAATAAAATCTCCTACCTCCGTATGAAATCAAAATCAACGAAAGTTCTGGAAAAATTTTCTGATCGAACTGTTGGAGAGAAAAGTGTCAGAA
>NC_029793.2:29703908-29721203 GCF_000816755.2 Arachis ipaensis | reverse complement strand
TACGTCACCGTCAATTTTCACCGAATAAAAGTAACATCAACGTATAGAAAAGGATGATATGAACACTTTTACCGAATTAGATTTTTTATTAGAGTTACGAATCGTAAGAAATCGAAACTGAAAAGTTACGGTTTCATGATTCCGTTCTCTTCTCTCTCTCACGGTGTTTCTCTCTTTCTTTACCATCTTCCTTTCGGTGGAAAATGAATGGATAAGGAGTAAGCTATATATATACATACATACATGACACGTTTAATTTTCTTTTCCTTGATTCCCTAATGGCTTCGGCCAATTTATACGGAACTAAGGAACTTTACTTAATAATAATAATAATAATAGCATATGATATGATATGTATATATTCATATGGCTTTCCGCCAAATGAATGTAATGATACATATAATAACAATAACAATAGTAATAACTAAGGAAGTTTGTATAATAATAATAATAATAATAATGCTAGTATTAGAATGACAGATATATCGTTTGCACACTGAACTCATACCAACTTTAGAGCTTCAGCAGCCTAAACTTCAACATGACGTAACTTCAATATTTCCAACCACATACACCATATTAAACAGATTCTCCGCGAATTCTCAACCTCATCAAACACTCCGCAACCCACTAACAGGCACAAGTCTAACATCAACAAAACTTCTTCGCAAGAATCAAGCTCCTCAACATCCTATAACGTCGCACACTTACAAACTCCACCTTCCGCGTCTGCACAATGTATCCTAAAGAACTAACATATCGCTTGATATGTCTAACGATCACACATGTCACCAACACAAGTCTCAAATCACTCAAAAGGATACAAGACCTCAGAGAAAGGACAAGCAACAAGGACAATGTTCACAAAGATTTCTACGTTTCTCTTTGATGCATCAACAAGTCCAAAGTTACATCAGAGAATACATGAGCCAAGGAAAGGAGTTTAAACAGGACAAGATAGATATCCAAAGAATCACACGTTACTCTAAAACAAGCTTTAGTTACCTAAAAGGATATCAAACTTAAGAAGAGAAGAAGAAAATTTATGGATGGGGTTCACAGGAATTCAAGAGAATGTTTAAGAACACTATCAGGTAGGAAATAGTTCAAAATGTAAGGTTTGAGACAAGAACTTCAAAAGAACCAAATTTAATCAGAATGAGATATACATAAGATGCAAGACATGAAGCAAAAGAACCAAACCACATCTTAAGTAAAGCAAATATCTCTGGGAATTCAAGTAAACATATGCAGTTAAAATCAAATGAAAATAGTATATGAATAAGGACCAAGATTGGGGAATAATTAGTTCACTTTCCAAGAAAGAAACCCCAAACAAAACTTCAAGATAAACCACAGAAGAACAAGATACGTGACCGAGCAACCCCGAGATGCAACTTCTAACGTTCCCAAAACCCATAATTCGTATCACCTATTAATTCTATTTCGCCTATGACAATCCATTAGTATTTCCGTATGCACAAATCATTAGTATTAAGTTGGCCAGACCTAATACCATGAGAGATACAACAGTCAACTAATAGCATTAATCAATAGACAATAATGCATTTGAACTCAAACTCTTGTCATTAGGACAAGTCCTACTGCATGAGAGACACTCAGAGTATGCAGTAAAGCATAATCAGTCCATTCCCAAGGCTCTAACGGCAACGAACTGTTCTGATACCATAATGTAACACCCTAACTTTTAGCACGTCATGATCATACCAAAAGTAAGGCGTTACGGACCTGATTTCCTTTATTATCTATTTAATATTGAGCCTTTACGTCGATATCGTGTTTCAGTTTATAAGAAAATACCAGGAAATTATTTTTAGTAATTAAAATCACACAATTATTAATAATAATAAATGCTATACAAATGAATTCAATATAAAACTTGAAGACAATACCTATCCCTCTAGACAAAATAAAAGCTAAAGCAACAAGGACGAGAGAACTCTATAAAAACAACAGGTATCACAAGTAAATCTACTAATCGTCCGCAGCTTCATACTGAATCTTCGAACCGGTCATTGAAAGGGTGGAAGATTTTGGGGTGAGAACAAATCACACGTTCTCAGTAGGGAATGGGAATGCCGTAAAAGTAATGAATTTAATGCAAATAATTAACTTACTTAGTAAAACTATCTCGTTAAACCTTTGGAAATACTTTTATTTCTACTTTAGATAAATAATTACTTTTCTTTAAATTTCTAAACTCAAAACAGATTTTAATCACAAAATTAGTCATACTAACCATCTCTCAACCACATAATCATTTTTCAACCACAACATCTCACCTCAATACATCTGTGAACTAACAGCACAAGTAAGGGATTCAAACCAACATACAAACAAGTCAAACAGCATAATCACAGAGAAGTAATACAAGCAAACACAACCAAATACAAATATGTAAACAACATGATGCATGTCTATTCCTAATGTAGGCCATGAGCTCATGTGTCGGTTGCCTACCTGCTCCCGACATTACCCGGGTACAAGTCCCAGGTATGGCTTTTCAGATGCATACAGTGTGCTTATAAGTCGTATGGTTAGGCCGAATACAGTGTGACTTTAAGTCGTATAGCTGGGCCGCATATAGTGTGACTTTCCAAATCAATAAGCGTACATCTGGAAAACAGTTCTCAGTGTGTGAGTGTCCCCACTTTACATTTGACACTGAGGCCCAAACAATGTCACATCTACTTTCCTGTGGCAGGCAATCTCTTTAATTAATACATTCTTTTGATCTTTGTTCTCTGCTCTCCTGTGGCAGAGATTCTTTTTCTTAATAAACCGAACTCAAATAATTTTTTATTTAAAACCAACATCACTCTTTATAACCTTTTCCAAACCTCCGAAACTACTTTATTTACAAGAAGTTCTTCTTTCATACAAAAATCAGTTCTTACTTAACCATGATTTTCCCAAACCAACTTCAAAACTATTTCAGATTTAAACCTCTTTCAAAAGACTAAAAGACTCATTTTTGATAAATCAATAAAACTCATTCCTACTATCTCAAATCGTTTCAAATGCAGATTTATTTTCAATATCAAATTAACCCCAAATCAAGAAAAGAAAATCATTTTACATAGTATTCAATTAAACCGACTTTCCAACTTAATAATCAGAATTCTAAACAATTTCATCAAAATAAGAAAACCAACGTCAGTCACAGCCTCAATTCAACCAGTCGCAATTCAATTTCATCAATTAACCACTCATAACAACAAAACTAGTCACAAGACATTTATAAATTATTTGCACTTATTCACTAAACTTTAATGGCATTCATTAATTAAAACGATTAATTTTAAAATAAAATCCCCTACCTCCGTATGAAATCAAAATCAACGAAAGTTTTGGAGAAACTTTCTGACCGAGCTGCTGGAGAGGAAAGCGTCAGAAATCATCTGTACTTCCTAGAACTCCAGTTGGCCGAACTCAAGGGGAAGATGAGCTACATCACCATCAACTTCGACGGACAAAAATAACGCCAACGTGTAGAAGAGGAGGATATGAACACTTTTTACTAGATTTTTTATTGGAGTTACGAATCGCAAGAAATCGAAACTGAAAAGTCACGGTTTCATGGTTCCGTTCTCTTCTCTCTCTCACGGTGTTTCTCTCTTTCTTTACCATCTTCCTTTGTGGCGAAAATAAATGGATAAGGAGTAAGCTATATATATACATACATGACACGTTTAATTTTCTTTTCCTTGATTCCCGAATGGCTTCGGCCAATTTATAGGGAACTAAGGAACTTTAAATAATAATAATAATAATAAGGGATAAGTATTATTTTGGTCCCTCACGTTGAGGGTCGGAATCGAATCCGTACCTGATGTATATTTTGATTTAAAATCATCCTTAAAGTCGTATTTAAATTTAAAATCGTCCTTTCTAATAAAATTTTTTAATTTATTCCTAAACTACCCCTATAATAAAAAAAATTATAAAATTTAAAAAAAATAAAAGAAAACACGGTGTTCTTGGTAGTGGTGGTGGTGGTGGTGGTGGTGTTAGTGTTGGTGTTGGTGTTGGTGGTGGTAGTTGTGGTGGTGCTGGCTGTGGTGCTGGTTGTGGTGTTGGTGTTGGTGTTGGTGTTGGTGGTGGTGGTGGTGGTGGTGGAGGTGGAGGAGGTAATTGTGCTGGTAGTGATGAGGGTATATTTGTCCAAAAAAATTAAAAGGACAATTTTAATACGAAAAAAAACGTTAAGTATAATTTTAAATCAAAATATACATCGGGGACGGGTTCGATTCCAACCCTCAACATGAGGGACCAAAACAATACTTATCCCTAATTTTAACATTTGTTCTTATAATACATGTTAGCAAAATTTATAATTAAAAGATATTTTTTCATTTAATTATGAAGCTGAAGTGGTACATTCTTAATTATATTTTTTGATTTATTTAATCTAATTCATTAATATCAATTAATTACGATGATATATTCAGACTTATAACTTCCTTTTGAAACAGTAGAAGCCTTTTTTTTTTTAATTATAAAAAATTACAATATGCGTATTTGGTATTATTTAAAAAAAAATTTAAATTTTTGAAAAGTTAATTTATAGCTTTTTCAAAGAAGTAAAAATATATGATTTCTTTTTTTTGATAAATCATTCTGTTACTTCTTTAAAAAGAATTGACTTCAAAACAAAAAAAATTGCTTTCATTTTTGGTTCTGTACAAATATTTTCTGTTTCTACTGAAAAGACTGGCTCTCTACCACCATAGGTTTCATCTGTTAGAAGCATTGGCCTTCCACCATTATTTTCACGTAATGATTCCTCTGCTAAAAGTATTGACTTCTACCATCATTTAAAATAATGTTCCATCCTGTACAAGAAGTCTCTGGTACGGGTTGAGAGATGGATCGGGAACCTGCGGGTCGAGGCGGATGCCGGATCACTTGACTGGGGCGATGGGGGGTGGTACCTGCAAAGACACTCCGACGCTCAAGTCAGAATGGATCTGAGAGGTAGAAAGTGTGTGGAATGAATGAATACCTGGAGGGGCCTGAGTCCTCTATTTATAGTCGAAAAATAAATGTATTTCTAATCTTCACCCATTATTTTACTGAATTTAGTTACTATTTAATATTTATTACTCTTTGAGTCAATAATTCTCTCCACTCTTTTAAGGTTACGAGAGATTCGAACCAGTCAATAAACCGATAAAATTACTGGTTCAATAGTTTATTGGTTAAATTGAAGTTTAATCAATTTAATTGAATATTAAATAGAATAATTCTAAATAGCAAAAATAATTTCAAACAACAGCGAAAATAATTATCCAATAATCCATCAAAAAATCTGTTATTTTTTCTCTTCATCATGGCATGCACCTATTATTAGATGTCTTAAATATTTAAATAATATTTCTTTATATGCTATAACTTTTGAACAATTATTGTTTACATATTGATGTAAGCTTTTTTTGTCCTTTACTAAACTATTCTATCAGCCTTGTTATGAATGGAATACCGCTGAATCACTCTCTCCTACGAGGCTTTCCTCTTTCCTATACTTAGAACTTGGAAAAATCGATTCTTGCTTTTCATCCTTTACTTTAGTATTAGGCTGCTTCTCTGCTTAGGTAGCATCTCTATCGGCTAGTGAGCTAGTCACTACTATAGTTTTGAAAGCGTTTACGTGCCCCTATGTTCGTTCCAAGACCTGGTTTAAAGCTTTCAAGCAGAAAGGCAGACGGGATGATCATTATAATATTCACAACCCAGCTAATCAATTTCAAATTTCAAATTCTCTATGGGTGGCTAGGGTTCTTTGTTCTTTCAATTTCAAATTTTCTTCGGTTTTAGAGATGAGAGGGGTGGGAGTGGGACTGGGCTTCAGTTTCAGTTTCAAAATCCAAGTATTATCAAAATCCAAGCATAGTGCTTACCGGCAGCAAGGATGAAGGAGAGTGACTGCGACAACAGAGGAGACGGCGACATCGGCTAGGGTTCTTCACGTTGTTCCTTCAATTCCAAAATTTAACTTCAGCATTAGTTTAAAATAAAAATTATTTTAAGTCATTAGTTATTTAATGCAAAATTATAATTAATTGTAGAGGAATACATTAAATAACTAGCAAACTAAACTAATTTTTATTCTATTTGGCATATGTTATAATGAAGAGAAATAGATAGAGAATTACGAGCATCAACTATTGATAAAGAAAATAATAGAGGAGCAAGAGCAAGAAACTAAGAACAAGAAGAACCAAGAACAACAAGGTAGTTACTCTGTGGAAGAAAGAACAACCGTTGGTCATGGTGGTGCAACAGCGACGGCAAAGGCAGTGGACATTGCTCCTCGTCTGACATCTTTTCTTGAGAAAGATGAATCTTTTCTTACTCCTTGGGGTTTGAATTACAATTCTTAATAAAGTTCTTCAAACCAACAAGGAAAAAAAAGCTACCATCAATTTCAACCTGAGTCGTCGTTTTTCATTAGAGTAGTAAAATTCTTAATTCAATTCAATTCAAACCAGTTCTTTTTTTTTTCTTTTATAATTCTTGATTATTAATGAAATCATTAAACTTTTTATTTTATTAATGATTATTATCAGTATCCAAAGTATTTTGGAAGTCATTGTTATTATCCGCCGTGACCTAATCAATCTGATTCGAATAAACCTAATAATTCATAAGGTATGTGAAAAGACTGATTTTTTTTTGTTTTTTGTTTATATATAACAATTTGATGAATGAACAATGTTAGCTTTATTTATTGGTTTGACATTCCAATTTTACAAACTAGCTTCACAAATCACAGTTATTATTTATACATTCAAATTAATGTTACAATCAAATACATATCACCCTATCTTTAGATTAAAGGTGTATGTTAATTTTTCGTACTAGTTGTTTATGAGTTTTTAGAGTATGTATGTATCTTTATAATAGTTATACCCGTTGATGTGTATTGATATGCAAATTATGTTTAATCTTTACTATTCTTTAAGCTATCTTTTAAATTGTTCAATTATAATATGGTATCATATTCTATTTTATATTTGTTGGGTCACATGTATATCGCATATTTCAATTTTAAATATTCAGTTTTAGATGTTTTAGAAAATATGATATATTTGTTAAATATAATTTTGATTTTCTTTATTAAGCTAGTTTTTAAAATTGAATTAGATTATTCGATTAATTTTAGTTCAACTATATATCAAGAAATATACAAATGAATAAGTTGATGGAATATATTCAGAACTTACTCTCCTCTTTCCTCTTTTTTTTTTAAAGGTTTGTTGACTACGATGACTAGAAGAGGTCTTAATAGCGTGAATGTGAGAGAGCAAGGAATGAAACATGAAGAAAGTAATTAATTCTGATAATTCTTTATAGTTAGTATTCGAGGTAGTTTAGTTTAATTTATTCTTGTTAGTTGGAACTTGGAATTAAATATGGGTCTAGATTCTGATTTTTCTGCGACGTTTGGAATATTTATAGTAATTAATTTTTCTTTATCAGATGCTGGAGAAGGTGTTGACGATGACTGGTAGGGAGATTATGGATTACAACTTCAGAAAGGTTGCTGCTTTGAAGGAGCGCATTTAGGAGCTAGAAAAACAGGTTTCGACCCCTCTGTACCAACAAATTCGCGAGCTTCAGGCTGAAAACGACACAATCCGGCATGAGGTAGAAATGTTTCGGACCATTTTCGATGAGTGAACGTTGAACTTAATTTAGTACAGTTTAGGACTGGTTGGGTCTCCGCAGTATCATTTATGATGTAATCTTCTCTTGAGTTGCCTGGGTTTAACTTTCTCCTGTTTGAAATTGTAGTTGCATGTGTTGCGTGGGTCATCGCTAAACCTTAAATGTTGTTTGTTAAGCGTTGGGTTTGTTACCCCTTGGTAATGACGTTAAATGTTTTTTTTTCAGTGACTTTCCTAACTCTACTGGATCGATTCAAATTATTTTCGGTTAATCTACTTGTTTGCCATACGAAACTATTGATTGGTCCAGGTGGCAGCAATTTCTGATTCAACATTCGTTACGCAAGAGTTGCTACTAGTTCTCATTCCGTTGGAACCCGTCTGAATTTGCCGGTACGGAATAAACCTGGGGAATTTAACAAGTTGCTCTGCGTTAATACTTTGTTTTCCGTTACATGCCTAGCTGCATGGAAGAATCTCAGAGATGCTAAGACATGGCTCTGCTCTAATAACTTATTTATTTTTTATTCCTAACATATTCGAACTTTTGGTTTGTGACCTGATTTTTCCTTATAGAAAATTAATTGTGTTACATTTCCTCCCGACTGCGAACTTGAAAAATGATACCATGTTTTTTTTTTTTTTGCATTCGGGTGCATACCTATATTGTCATGCGATACCATGCATCTTGCACCATATAGCTTTCGTGGAGTTGTAGCATGATGATGCTACTATTAACAACTTCATATCTCCTTCAGGTTGTCATCACAGTTTAACTATGTACATTCAAATGCCATCCATCCAGCGAGGATGCAACCTACACAGTTAAAATTCTTACATGTTTCTACTCTGCCTATGGGCAAACCCAAAAAATCATTTAAACCACCGGAAACTTAACAGCCGGGCTATCCAAAAATCAAACGTCCCCACGCTTCCAAAACAACAGATCAGAACATAAAACAGTTGCCCCATCGTATCCAAAGTAGATGGGTGATCCAAAAGACAAGAGGCCACACAGGGTGGATGACAAAATATGTTTCGTAGCGGCTTGGCCTAGCAAACGTCACGCATACTCTACATGTCTTCAGTCTGCCAGTGTTCAAATGCTTTGGAGACCAACTGCTGCGCAAGGAGGTTGTGAGACTTCATAACCAAGTCTACCGCCAAGCGCATCCGAGTGGCAGCGTTGACATGCTGAGAAAGCTCACAATAGCAATTGAAAATAGCTTAGTCAGTTTCTGGTTGTGGACTTAATTTGATACGACACTATAACTTGAAACTGAGTCAATGGTTACTCTGTCCGGCCCTCTTACTTGAACCCCGTAGTCCTGCCACATGTGCGCTCGAATCATCCACTGAGCGACCCAGATGCCACAATCCATGCTGCGATGGCAAAAGTTGTTGTTAGTTAGGGACGGATTTACGGGTGGACATGAGAATTACAAACCATAACAGTAAATGGTTGCCAAATTAATACTGACCGTATGGAGAATAGGAGTGTGGAGGATCTTACGAGGCTGCTGCCTGCTAAGGCACATCAGGCTCTTCAAACTCGAACACCGAGAAGCGTGGTCGCATCACCCCAGGCCCGGTGAGCCAGGACTTGCCTAGTGTCATTCCCTCCAGGGATAGCGCCTACAAAACGTTAACCAAAAACATCATCACTGAACGGTTCTGGATGGAGATCACAAACAGTGGGTTTATCGACTTGTTCCATAGGAGTAGAACATCTTACGACGCGGAGCATAGCCGTTTTCCTTGCGTCGTCTTCACGAGGGTCTCGGAGGGAGTCTAGGTAAATAAGCTTTTGCCGCAGGACGTCGATTATCATTAGGTACCAGTGTTGGTCGCACCACACGGGCTGATACACCTGTGAACAACAGAAAGCCAGACTCAAAGTGCAACGTTATCGACAATGTGCATGCACGATGTGAGTACGACATCACTGGAGGAGTAGACCATACCCGGGTCACCTGGTCGACCTTGCTACACATGTAGTTGTTACGTATCGAAGTGACGTTTGCCGTGGTCAGAGACCGTCCGCCGAGTGCAGCTTGCTGAACAGAGGAAAAACAGAAAAGCGTGAGACTGAGAATTTCAATATTATCAGCAGTTACAAGTCAAGATTAATATCATCATCACACCTAAACCTTCAGCCGAGTATATAGATGTAAATGGTTTTGCATGTAGATAGTAATTCTGAAGTTACCCTTTCTCTTACGTGGAATAATTCTTTTAAATTAATAACATATACGATCAGTTTTTGTTATACACGAGTTATAGGCACTTTATAACTTTCATAATGAACTACTCATTCTGTGAGAGAATGTTGACTTTACAATGCAGCTAGAAATAAAAATGTCAAAATGCTTACATGGCTAAAGCTCCTGAAATAATAACTCTAGTAAGTTTTACCTAAGTAGTTTTAGTCGGATGGGAAAAAATAAAACTACCTTTTCGAGGATAAAATAGGAGATACATATCAGAGGAAAGAGCCATGAAAGTGCAACATAAGTTAATCACCGTATTTCTTCGATTAGCATCGTAAAGGGAAAAACAGAAAGAACTAATCCATGGCTACGAAATATGTGACGGACCTTACTTCTTTATGTCATCTTGTGACTGTAGCTAAGATGCTAATGCTTCACAACATTTTAAAAATTGATACACAGGAGTATAAATTTATTAACATTGCAAAAATGTTGTGGAAAAATGAAATTCACGTGTGTGTTTTTACATACCAAAATGATGGGCAAATGCTTAGGCAATGACGGAAAATAGATTACTCTCCAAAAGTAAAATATATTGAAACCAGAAAAAAGGACTCTATTCAGTTACACCTTATGGGGGTTTAACAAAAAAATGTTGAACCCTGTAATCCTGGTCTACGATGACTAAGCACGCGTAAAGTTGAAGCCAACGCAACAGTCTGCACATCGCGCGTGGCCAACCATGGTAAACAGTATGCGTCTCTAGATGGAGATACTAGCCTAACTAAGTCAAATAATGCTTCTACCCTGAATGTGTGCATATTCTTACCATGAACGTCGTCGGCATAAACCAAGCGTCTCCACTCGATGCTAGTGTGAGCATGCGGACCACTGTGTTCAGCACCTGCAATGATAACAAGACAGATAAACCGGTCTCGTGGATCATTGACAGTGTTCGCGAAATCGGGTAGGTCTGGTGACCGAAAAATGAATTAAACAGACCCTACTCATATCATCCACAACCTCCGTCTTCGGTGCCAAAGTCAAAAGCACTGCCCGGGTGGCATGGCGGTCCCCGGTATCTATCAGAATCTCACTATGATAACATGAACCAGTTACAACCGCTCAAAGAAGCAACAGAATAGATTTCAGAACAGAACGGTCGGATTGATTACCTATCAGGAAGAGCTCGCGTGAAGATATACGTGGCGACAGCCACCTCCACTCCTGACAGATTCATGTCATCGGTCGGGCGGAACACCAGGTTCATTGACTACATTCATACCAGCGAATTGGTTATGGCCGTTGAATTCTTAAACGTCATTGAATCCAAACTAGCTATGAAGTAGAAAACAGATAATGGAATTTACTTCCTCACCTTCAGAATGCTCCGTACCGTCACACTCACGGGGTTACCTATGCCGACGACTGCAGCTGTTCCCTTGGCAGGAAGACCCCTTCTTCGCCTAGCCGATAACATGGCTGTCTCCGTATCCTGATTTGCATGAAATTGCCACGGGATCTTGTCGGCATCGTCGTCGGTGGTTAGATCAACCTGAAATTGACGGGAGGGAATCGATGGGTAGACCCAAGGAAGGAATTAAAACGGCATAGATTTGGCTAAAAGGGTAAAACGAATCCTTCTTACATACGTACCAACTCTGGCATAATAGGGGATCGGGGCTGCTTAGAAACTGGGTCAGGTTTCTCCATACCCTTCTTTGACCTCTTCGTGATGAAGGGGATGTGGTCGACGGTGAATGTGGTATCCAAGACAGGACTCCATACCTGCTTCTTTGGTCTGGATGGTTTGCATATTCCACTGCTTTTGCTCACTTCATCCTTCTTTCGCGTGGTGTTGGAGACCTTGCTCCTGCGGTTGTGTTGATCGCGCCTGCAACTCGCGCATTGCCCTCCAGGTGGGACCACACGCGGCGCCGATGACCGCCTCTCCATGAGAAGCTGGATCGTGTCTCTTATCTCCGACACCACCGTATCATGTCGCGATATTGCATAAGACAAATGCCGAAGACAGAGCCGCAACTCCCAGCAGACCACGCTGGTTCATTCAGTCCACCCAGTGGTTCCCTGCAATAAGTGTGTGTGCAGCCATTTTTCATCAACATAGAGTATTCATGATGCAATCCCCAACAGTATCATGTACTACGGAAAAAAAGGGAATTTACATACATACTCACTTGACCGGGCTAGCTACACGCCTTTTCCTTGCACATGACGATGAGCATTTGGAATCGGAACCCGTCTGACGCGGCAATGACCGCCTTAACGGCTTTCTCAGATCTCCGCTTCGGGTCTCACCAAACGATAGCCGACGGGAACGCCTGCAACACACAAAATTTGACTTCCACGGTTTACATTACTTACACTTTTATCAGATCCTTCATATTCACGTGTCACATTTTTAGGTGAAAAAGAGTAAGCATTAAAGAATAATTATATTCTCAAATTTACGGCAGAAGACATTCTTGAAAATCCAAAGGGAAACAACCCTCCTTTAGTCTTCTTTCCTAACTCGAACGGGTCGGGGCAGACAAATTTTTTCGACACCTATGTGATGGTCATCGTCCCATGATTACAATTTTTACATTGGATGAATAAAATAATGTCACGAATCTCCATTTTGAAGCTCTGGTAAAACCCAAAAAATAAATTCTGGAAAAGATACATACTTTTTCCTCCCCTGTATATGATAACATGGTCTACTTTAATTGATCATCATGATTAGCACATGGAAGAAATTCGTATATGATATCTAGCAACAAAAAATCTTCCACCCTAGTTACACGGCGCCGAGAAGAGTTAGACGAAAAAAGGTTGTCAAGTCACCCAATTGCTTCTATTATTGCTACACAATGATGAAAATATGCATCTGATGTGCCGATCCAGCATTTAATTAATAAAAAGTTTAAAAGAGAAAAGAAGGAAAAATCTCAATTACCAGCATGGATGGCTACAACTTAAATCCTTAGAACACAGACTTGAGATAAGTAAATAGGAGCAGGGAAATGGATGGTACTTGATTAATTTTCAGGCCTTTAAATATCTATGTTCAACTCTCTGTGCCAGTAGTGATATTGCACACGGTGAACACCTTAGAAATCATGCAGGTTTCAAAAAAATTCCTTTCCCATTACTGAGTTATTTGAAATTGTTCTGCGCAGGACCCGAGTAACCCCGGCACATCACTCCGATCAGCTGTTTCCTTTAGATGTGGAAGGAGTTATTCTGTAAGTCCATGGGGCACTATTATACTTTATAATGACGCCATTCTCCTGAGGCTGTTGTTATATATAGCTTCTGACTCATATCATATGCTTCTACTAGCTTCAGAGTGTGGGAACATATTTTCTGGTTTAAAACAATATCCTAAGATACACAAATGGCATAAGATATTCTCTTAGAAGTGACTGACTTTAACTGGTTGTTCGTTGACTGCATCCGTTCTTTGTAGCTTTACTTCTCAAACACTGAAAACTCTATTTATAAGAACAAGTGGATTAAGCTCATGGCTTCTGAGTGATACTGCGAAGCTGCAGAAGAGGATAACTGACTGGAGATTTTGTTTTGCTTCTTATTCTAATCTCAAATAGGTAATTTGTCCATGTGATGCATTAATAGTGTAAGGGACAAAGGTCAGACCTCCATATTCTTCCTAAATGTGAACTTTGTCTACGAAATTGGACTAATGATTTGTACTTATTCCTCCTAACTGTTGTTCTATAACATAACTGTCTAACACATTGTTTGCTTGTATTATCCTTTGCTTTGAGAACATCTATAACAAACGTCGGTGACTTAAACTTACTATTCCGTCGAAACTCGAAACAACTGATGTATGTATTCTTAAGATGGAAGACAGTGAATTGTTTAATTCAAATCAGACGTAACCTAAAGGGCAGATGACGACATATAGGCGAGGAACAATTCTGGCTAACCTGAAGACAGCGGGGGATAAGGAGAGCGCCGCATCACCCGAGACGGATGTTCAAAACAGGCTCTGACAGCACCCTAGCTTCGCCAACCCTAACCAGCCCAGCATTCATCGGTGCAGAGCACCCTGGTGCAGCAGTGACCACCGACGGCCGCATAGATCGTAGGCTTTCTTCTCAGACAACCTTGCCCAGCGGCCTCTTCCCGGAGAATCCGACACCACCACGTCGACCTTACTGCTACGGGGTCTCCCGCGATGAGCCACCCCCAATATCGTGCACACTATACCCAACCCACCCACAACAGATACACCGGTCAACCCGACCCAACCACCCCTTTGAATACATTTAGGGCCTCACGAATCCGGTCTTGCCCAATGGATAGGCCCATTCACAAAACTAAATATAAACCATTTTCATTTGGATGTCAAAGTATGGTTTTCTCTGTTAGGCCCAAACAACAAATACACTTTGCAATTGCATGTGAAATCCTACTTTCCCTTTCATCTTTCGGACCAGGAATAACTAGCCCACCTTCAGCGGGCCCACTTCTATAGCCACAGAAGGCACGGGGGCCCAAGTAAAAAACTCAGGGAAGATCCTATTCACAGGAGGTTAAAGAAAGGAAAAATGTTCTGAAGAAGTTCACTAACGGCATGCCCCAACCCCCCCCAAGGGGAACCTAATCAGTAAACTAGTTCTTTTCCTATGCTAACTTTCCCTTGGGGTCTGTTGATGAACCTCAAACTCGTCACGTGGTGATTAAGTTCGTAAACTACAATTCACTCTGAATTAATCCCGTCTACTTTAACCCAAGTAATCCCTCCTTATTTCGCTTACCAACACCACAATACTGTCTAAACCAATTAACTACCTGTATGCACAACGTGACTAGTCAAGCAGTTGGCAGGGATCCAGTGAAACGATCAGGAATCTCACTAGGTCTCTCTACATAGGCCAAAACGTGATGCAGTGAACCATAAAAGACATCATGTTCGTAAATAAAAACAGTTAAAAAGGTTATACGAGTGCCATCTGTAAACAACTCACATGTTCTCCGAAGGCACGTGTCACGGGCACGGAGGAGTTGCTGGCACAAACACGGGGCCTTATCGTCTCTCAGAACACTATCATGGGGGTTGTAGCCTCTCCCACATGGCGCTCCATGTCGGCTACCATCGGTAGATTCCCGCGTGCCGCTCCAGATTCCCCACCAATCACAATGTCAGATTGGGCTATGCAAGATTCTTGACCTCGCTGTCTAGTGCAAGCGAGTTGTGAACAACCACATCAAAGCATTGTGAAAATAAGGCGAACCCGTGACTGGCTATCGCTAACACACTTTCCTTGAATTTACCAACTTGCCCATAATGCTTTCCTTAAACGGCGACAGAAATTCATCTCAATGTGTCGTTCCTATTTCATGCATGTCTACTCCCAATCATGAGTCGGTGTCCAAATTGGTCTTTTCATTGAACCCTTCTCCCGAAATGCCATTCAGCTCGCAGTATGTCTAGTCATTCTGCCTGTTTCATCCAACTAGGTTGTGGAGGGAAATTGTTTTCTTTTGGCGCCAAGGGAAGGCTACATGGGGAGGAAACATCAGAGGAATTGGCACAAAAACCAGCCTGGTTTTCGTGGTCTGGGAATCTAACCGGTTTGGCGGTCCAACCAAGCCCCCTTTGTCCACATTAATTTTTTTTCCTTTTCTAAACAAATTTACTTCTATCTGATTCGAGTGTCGATGCGATTCGATCCAAACCGATCATCTTACAGATCAGATCGTATCCTCAAATTACAGATCAAATATAGATAAATACCGTCGATTTATATGGATATGACCTACTCTATGAATACCCCTTCCTAGTACTATATGTTCATCGTTGCAAAACAATCCTTCCTTTACTGTAAACCATTATTAGATCCTGATTACCATTAAAACAACTTAATTCTCAACAAAGAGATAATACTTAAAGGTCTCCGAAATTATCTTCCTATTTGAATCCATAGTTGTCAAAACAGAAGTCGATCCGCTGGTTCGACCGGAAAACTAGTGAACGGCACTAGAACTTAACCGTCGTTCGGTTCGTTTTCCACCTTCGACCGTTTACCGAATAAAACCGGTGTGAACATATACAGAACGCCTAAACCCCACTAACCGAAATGGTCTGGCTAAAAAATTTTTGGAACTCTCTCCTCAAAGGCCTCAAACCAACAACCTTGGAGCAAAAGCAATCTCAAATTGCCACTAAGCCATTCCACTCCTAAGTATTGTATTTGACATACACTAACAATGTAGGAAACATAAATATCTAGACTAATTTAATTTTTGTTTTTTCTATTTTTAAGATTAATTATATTTTAATAGACGCACCATTATTAACATAAATATAAATTTCACGAAAAGTTTGTAAATCTACTTGATCTATTTCATTGCTAGTATAGTGACTAAGGTTATTTGTTCTGATGTAAGTGTTAAAATCTACTGATATTATATTTAGATGCTACGCTTTGTGAATTAATTATATTTTTATTGTGTCAAACTAAGATACTATTGTAGCATTAAAATTTTTTCCAATTTCGATTTTAGTAAATTTTAGACGTTGAGACTAGATTCTTCATAAACTGTTACTGAAGATATGTATTTCAAATTTTAATCTTACGTTTTTAAATATTTTCTATTCTATATTTACATGAGACCGGTTTTATCGGCTCAACCCATGATTTAACGGTTGAACCAATAAACCAGCAAACCAGTAGATTGACCGGTTCGACCACTGGTCCGGTCCTAACAGTTACGTTTCAATGTAATTTCACAAATTTCCATTTACTCAATTCTGTCTCCCAACTAAATATTTATGACTCACGTTGCTTCGTAATCTAATTTTTCTCACTGTTTCACGAAATCGTTAACGACATCCTGAGATGGACTAACGGCTGTTACAGTATACATTCTACCCACTGTTTGAGGTGACACCTGAAATTTCTTTTTTCCTTAACTTTTTTTTCAACTAAACACTTATCACCCTAACATCAGTCACGGATACCTAGGTTAAAAAAACAAACTAACTTAACTGAAACTTTAAACATCACACTACACCTTGAATATAACCTCAAAGCAGAACTTTAACTTATGTATTGATTAATTTAAATTAGAATCAAATAAAGCAAATCTCAACATAATTTATATCAATGTTTTCAAATTCAACATTCCTATACCAAAATTAACTCCGATTTTTCTTTATATTCAAATTTTAATGAAATAGTGACTTTAATAATCTTAACCAATGTCCTCATTCTTTACTCTTATGTCTTAGAAAACTGTATATGCGAGAAAAATAATTAATTTCTCTACTTTAATACATAGTTATTTTACTAAAACGAAATTAATTAATTTTTTTTAATTTTTAAGGAACTAATTAATATTATATATATTTTGTTACA
>NC_029793.2:29699549-29703741 GCF_000816755.2 Arachis ipaensis | reverse complement strand
CATATAACAAAATAATAACAAACTAATTACTTTATATGTTGTGCGAATCGGCCTAACTTGTTCGTCCCGGTTCAACACCCCTACTTGTGATTTCTACCCTGTCACCCTAAGCCCACTGTCATCTTAGCGCTAAGCAGCCTTCACTTCTCCTTGCTTTTATTCTTAGAAGCTGGGAATTCGTGCTTCGTCCACAATTCAACCAACACAAGTTTTACACTATTTATCTTATGCAAGTTTATAATTGGCTAGCTGTCTTCTTCCCGTGTAGTACCGGGTTTATCGGTTCATTCAGCGAATCGTTGCTTGAACCGGTTCTTCAGTGAACCAATAGTTCGACGGATTCAATCACTGGTCCACTCCCAAATGTCATTAATAGACAAGGTCAGAAACCCCAGAATCCCCCAGCCTCGGCACAATTTTCCACCTCGCAACGCACGCCTCACGCAACCTGGGTTATTCAAACCGGTCGGGACTTGCCGATTCGACACAAACAAATTTACACCGGATCCCCCTCCGTCCCTGGCCATTGGCTCCACCGTCCACCTATCAGAATCGGTATTGCAACACCAACACCTTTTTACCGTTTTAGCCGTCTGCTCCGGTTCAATCCGGTTTGACCGACCGGTTCAGTGCACGAACTACTCCTACCCAACCGGCCCATTTCGTCCAAACCAAACCCAATTCCCTTCCCTCCTCTTCTTCTATAAATAGTATTGTCCTAGTGCTATGCAAAATGCATACACACTAAGGAGTGGCTCCCTCACATATAGCCACGCATTTTTGGCCACCAAAATGCCTACCCTCCCCACAACAGCCAAGATGGCACCAGGTAAACCTCCCACATTTGGCAGAGACAACGTTCCATACCTCCATGATCACAACCAAAACAAATCCTGGGATTGGGTGAAATTGGCAAAAACTACATCACCTTTCTATAACTCCGACTACTAGGCTCCTCATAACTGTTGCAAGCGGCGGCAAAATTCACATTTAAGAAGGCCGCGGCGACTTGCAAGCTAGCCTCTCTACCAGTGTGTTTAGCGCCATTCCATGCGAGGCTAGCAAACAGTTTTTTCGTTTTCTTTTTTAATTATTTCCTTCTCTCGTACCCTCACCTAGACAAAATCCTGTATCTTTCATATTGTAATCTCCGGTGCAAGAATCTGTTGTAGTTACTCTTCGTGAGTACCCATCGTTATTGTATATTACTAAGTACAATCATATTCAAATTTCTTTTTGCATGAACTAACTTCTCAACTGAAAAATCACCTACTTATGAATCACTATACATCTTCCGCTTGCCTTATGCTTTTGTTGTCAACAAACTCAGCTCCATATGTTTCCCAGAATAACTTATTAGAGCTCATACTGGTAAGGTGCATAGTCCACCATATAACAAAAATAACATATGCCCTAGCCAGCGAGGCAAAATATAAAGGCTTGTCATGTGCAACTATACCATGCATGCTTCTTCATTTAATAATTCATGCTGTCTGAACTCTTGTGTGGCGTCGGAATGATGTGCAATATACTTTGGTCTACCTAGCTACTGCCTCGTAACCCTTAACCCATGTCGGGGCAAACATTCCCAGCATGGCTTGCAAGCTGCCACCAAAGCAGACCAATAAAACTAAATTTCCGTCTTTAAGGAGGTTACTGCATCTATCTTCTCAATCTTCTCGTCATTTATATTTCAGGCCAATCCTCAAAACATATCATCACTGTCACGCTATTAGTCCAAATCAATGTGCTGTCTCACCCATTACAATTTGTTATCTTAGTATTGCTTAATGTTTAAAATATCCAACCAGAGGCAAGTAGATCACAACCTTAAATTATTTTAGGTTAAATTATCCACATTCTCAACCTTAGCTTAGATATAACTTGTTAAAGTTATCATACAAATATCATGCCAAGCGGATAGTTTAAACAAAAGTACACCACAATGTCACATAACCTAATCCAATCAAATGATTCACAACAAATAACGGCTACTACTTTCATTAGTCATGATATTATCATGGATAATTCTTTTTCCTATTTTCCAATAAGTGGGTTCACATCCTGCTTCTAAGTTAAACTTCAATGACCTATCCATGCCAGAAAATTTCCTTCCAACAAATCCACCCAAACCTCCAAAAATTACATACAGCCAGCATCTTCTCCAAAGCCTAAACCCATTTTGAATATGGCCCATTACCTCACCATCCCATCGAAATGCGTTCCGTTATGGGGTCATTTGCACGGTGCGGCTAGCCGGCTCTCCCACTTCATTGTATTCGGCTAGATACTTCAGCATGCCCGCTCCTCCTCACTAATGCCAATAACGATTTTCCATCACTCCACCAGATACGTGTCGACCTACTGTTACATCTCCGAGAATCTCTTTATCTCTGTATCATTTATGCTCTGTACCGTATAATTGTCCTTTTTTTTATTTTGTTACTATTTGTGTTAATACACAGTATAAATTTGTAAATATGCAATTTCGATCTGCTCATTTTATCGGTGTCTTCAGTCTCTCTGATTATCCTCTGTTCAATATTCCCATTATCAATATTTCCATTATTTTATATAGTTTCTTTTTCTATTCACATTGAATTTTGTTTCTTCTTATATGTATCCTGTTTTGTTTTCTTTTTTACTTATTTTCCCTCCTGAAGCCCTTTTATTTGCTATTATAAGAGTCACAATTAGATTGAACAATCAAAAAAGTTAAAAGTAATAAATAAATAAAGTCTTGAAAAATTATAATTCAGGCTAACATTTTAGCATTTGTGAAATATGATATTTGTTAGATCCTTTAATCAATTATTTTCAGCTCTTTTATTTTCTCTTGATTTTCATAACTAAGATGCTTTTGTGTTTTAGCATCAATATTCAGGGTTGGTACTTGATGCTGCTACTTGGAATAAGCGCTGCCATAAGGTGAGTTATATATAAAAATGAAATCCATTAGTGTATGTTTGATGTAATTATTATTCATAATTTAGAAGCATTTTATGCATATAGTAGTAAATTTTCTTAAAATTGTTTCACTTGATTGTTGATTTTATTGGTTGTGTGAATTGAATTTGAAGTGTTCAAGTGTTCACAACCAAGAGCAGCAAGATACTCATTCATTGTGACAATGTGTGAATCTCTCTTCATTGGAATTTCATTCATGAGTGTTGTTTTGTTGTGTAAACAAGACCTTGCCATGATCTTCACCAACAGTGAGGATGTGTAAACAAGCTGATGTTTATATTTTTCATGGTATTATTGAAACTAACTATGCCCTGTTTCAAATGGCAATACCTTATAGTTTATATAGTATTTAAGACACATTAAAATTAAAATGAGCTGTTGTACCTTATCAGATTTTGGAATTAGTTTCCTTAGACTTGTAAGCTGTGCACTGATCCGGTCTCTGCGCCGCTTCTCGGCCTGACTGTGGCTCTTGGAAGCACTAGCAGCTCTGTCTCCGGTCACCATTTCGACCGGTGCTGGCCATGAATGAAACTCATCACCAAATTGATGATAAAGAGAATTACAATCTGAGACATGAGGCAGTGTTTGTGAAGGGTCTAGAAATAAAGAACAATGATCTTAATTCTCCATAATCACAGCAACAACAAGAAAATGCAAAACCAATCTACTAGAGTTTATTTTTTTTCTTCTAAAACTATTATTGTTATCATTATTTTCTCTCATCTGCAGGTAGTGTTTTGACTATGCACTAATAACAGGGAGTGATCTTCTTAGCTTGTTATATTGATTGTGATTGGTGTGTTGGCCCTCTTTATCTGTCATTTTACCATGAATTATATAGTTTCTTTTCTTATATATCTATTAGACTTTGTCAAGAATTATCTGAATTCTTATATATCTGAATTCGAAGTGGATGAGAGCTTCGGCCACCGGTGGCTTATATTCATCTCTATCTTGGCCCAGAAGCTCTTACAGTTTGTGGCCAAGCCATTAGCGTTCTTTGGGATCCGCGTTGAGCTTCTCATCAACTTGATTGCCCTCAACGGTTGTATCTTCTATATCATATTTAACTTCCTAAGAGGTAATTAATTACTTTAATTTTTCTTTAACATATATAACTTCTGTTATTTCTATATCTCCTCTATTAATATGTTCTATAATATTTGTTCCTGCTAGTACACCTTTTGTTTATAATATATATATATATATATATATATATATA
>NC_029793.2:29696968-29698298 GCF_000816755.2 Arachis ipaensis | reverse complement strand
ACTTGAATACATCGGCACACTCTCAATTTTAGAGATAATTAAGCCTTTGAAAACAAACATACACACACAAGTTGCCAAATTGGCAGCTTAATTATAATTAAGGGTGTAAAATGTTTTATTTTTTCTACTTATTTATAAGAAAAGTTAATGTAATGACTAGCAAGGAAAATATGATTAAATATGATTTTAACAGAACTTAAAAATTGGAGTCAGTTTAATTTTTAAATAAAGGTATCAATTAAATGTTTCAACAAATCAGTACCTTTAAGATACAAGATGCTCTTAATTTTTGTATACCTCTTTCAATTTGGACTTTTGTGTTTTACTTTCATTCTACCTCCATTACTTTGATTAATATATGATTGCAACAACACATCATCAACACTTCAACAGTTGACAGCAAAGAATTGGTGTGTGCGACTCTTGGATATACATAGCAACTTTGTTGAATTGAAGGAGTTTTTTTAAGGTAACTAAAGCTCTTTTAAGTATTTATATGTAAATTATAAATATATATACGTGAAAAAATTTATTAAGTAATGATGGTGACTCAAAAAATAAATGTATTTCTAATCTTCACCCATTATTTTACTGAATTTAGTTACTATTTAGTATTTATTATTCTTTCAGTCAATAATTCTCCCCACTCTTTCAAGGTTACGAGAGATTCGAACCAGTCAATAAACCGATAAAATTACTGGTTCAATAGTTTATTGATTAAATTGAAGTTTAATCAATTTAATTAAATATTAAATAGAATAATTCAAAATAGCAAAAATAATTTCAAACAACAGCGAAAATAATTATCCAGTAATTGGTGCACAAATTGTGAATCACACTTTTCACAACTCGTACCACTAACCAGCAAGTGCACTGGGTCGTCCAAGTAATACCTTACGTGAGTAAGGGTCGAATCCCACGGAGATTGTTGGTTTGAAGCAATCTATGGTTACTTTGTAAATCTTAGTTAGGAAGTCAATTATATTTATCAAGTGAATTGCGAATGAATCAAGAGAGCATGGGTTAAAGGTTACTTGTTATGCAGTAATGGAGAATATGTTGGAGTTTTGGAGATGCTTTGTCTTCTGAATCTCTGCTTTCCTCTGTCCTCTAATTCACGCACGCACGTCCTTCTATGGCAAGCTGTGTGTTGGGGCATCACCGTTGTCAATGGTTACATCCCCTCCTCTTGTGAAAATGGTCCAAATGCTCTATCACAGCACGGCTAATCATCTGAGGTTCCCGATCATGCTGGAATAGGATTCACCCTCCTTTTGCGTCTGTCACTACGCCCAGCACTCGCGAGTTTGAAGCTCGTCACAGTCATTCA
>NC_029793.2:29687222-29688624 GCF_000816755.2 Arachis ipaensis | reverse complement strand
ATGTTTGAATAGAGAACAGGAATACTTGCATTAATTCATCGAGACACAGCAGAGCTCCTCACCCCCAACAATGGAGTTTAGAGACTCATGCCGTCAAAGAGTACAAAGTTTTGATCTAAAATGTCATGAGATACAAAATAAGTCTCTAAAAGTTGTTTTTATACTAAACTAGTAGCCTAGGTTTACAAAAAGTGAGTAGACTATGACAGATGGTGCAGAGATCCACTTCTGGGGCCCACTTGGTATGTGCTGGGGCTGAGACTTAAGCAATTCACGTGAATAAGGCCATTTTGGACGTTCAACGCCAGGTTTGGATCCATTTCTGGCGTTGAACTCCAACTTTTAATCCTTTTCTGGCGCTGGACGCCAGAACTGGGCAGAGAACTGGCGTTGAACGCCAGTTTACGTCATTTATCCTTGAGCAAAGTATGGACTATTATATATTTATGGAAAGCCCTGGATGTCTACTTTCTAACGCAATTGGAAGCACACCATTTCGAGTTCTGTAGCTCCAGAAAATCCACTTTGAGTGCAGGGAGGTCAGAATCCAACAGCATCAGCAGTCCTTTTTCAGCCTGAATCAGATTTTTGCTCAGCTCCCTCAATTTCAGCCAGAAAAATACCTGAAATTACAGAAAAAAACACAACTCATAGTAAAGTCCAGAAATATGAATTTTTCCTAAAAACTAATGAAAATAAACTAAAAACTAACTAAAACATACTAAAAACTATACGAAATTAACCCCAAAAAGCGTATAAAATATCCGCTCATCACAACACCAAACTTAAACTGTTTCTTGTCCTCAAGAAACTAGACAAATAAAATAGGAGACTAATGGGTTGAGAAGCAATAATATCTCAGAGTTTTTGAGTGAAGCTCATATTCCAATTAGATGAGCGGGACTAGTAGCTTTTTGCTTCCGAACAGTTTTGGCATCTCACTTTATCCATTGAAGCTCAGAGTGATTGGCATCTATAAGAACTTAGAATTCAGATAGTGTTATTGATTCTCCTATTTTAGTATGATGATTCTTGAACACAGCTATTTCGTGAGTCTTGGCCGTGGCCCTAAGCACTTTGTTTTCCAGTATTACCACCGGATACATAAATGCCACAGACACATAATTGGGTGAACCTTTTCAGATTGTGGCTCAGCTTTGCTAAAGCCCCCAATTAGAGGTGTCCAGGGATCTTAAGCACACTCTTCTTTTTGCTTTAGACCTTGACTTTAACCGCTCAGTCTCAAGTTCTCACTTGACACCTACACGCCACAAGCACATGGTTAGGGATAGCTTGGTTTAGCCGCTTAGACCAGGATTTTATTCCCTTAGGCACTCCTATCCACTGATGCTCAAAGCCTTGGGATCCCTTTTTTATTACCCTTGCCTTTTGGTTTTAAGGG
>NC_029793.2:29684545-29687202 GCF_000816755.2 Arachis ipaensis | reverse complement strand
CTTGCACCAATCTAGGCATGCAAAATTCCCTTGCACACAACTCTGGGCGTTCAACGCCCATTTACTAGCCATTTCTGACGTTGAACGCCAGAACCATGCTTGTTCTGGGCGTTCAGCGCCAGGATGTTGCCCATTTTGGGTGTTCAGCGCCAGAACCATGCTCTGTTCTGGCGTTGAACGCCAGACAGGTGCTTCCGCCAGGGTGTGATTTTTCTTCTACTGTTTTTGATTCCGTTTTCAATTTTTAATATTTATTTTGTGACTCCACATGATCATGAACCTAATAAAACATGAAAAACCATGAAAATATATAAAAATTGGGTTGCCTCCCAACAAGCGCTTCTTTAATGTCCTTAGCTGGACCTTGCTGAGCTTTTAATCTAGCTTTAACCTTGAGCACTCTTGCTCAACATTGCCTTCAAGATAGTGCTTGATTTTCTGTCCATTAACAATGAACATCTTGTCAGAGTCAATATCTTGAAGCTCTACATAACCATATGGTGATACGCTTGTAATCACGTATGGTCCTCTCCACCGGGATTTCAATTTCCCAGGGAATAGCCTGAGTCTAGAGTTGAACAGCAGAACCTTCTGTCTTGGTTCAAAGATTCTAGATGACAGCTTTCTGTCATGCCACTTTTTTTATTTCTCTTTATAAAGCTTGGCATTTTCGAAAGCTGTGAATCTGAACTCCTCTAGCTCATTTAGCTGGAGCAATCATTTTTCACTTGAATAAGTGCCTCCTCTTCCTGTGGATTTAAAGCAGAGCTTATGATCACTGGAAAAATGTCACCTTCTCCCTGAAATGCATATTTCAGGGGTGGTGGTAATGGCTTGAGCTCGGGTTTAGGAGGTTTTTCCTCTTCCAGAAGAAATTTCGGAGGCTCTTTTATGTCCTCTGAATCCTCTAAATCAGGCTGAACATCTTTAAAGATGTTTTCCAACTCTGATTCAAGACTCTCAGCCATGTTGATCTCTTCTACCAAAGAGTCAATAAGATCAACTTTCATGCAGTCTTTTGATGTGTCTGGATGCTGTATGGCTTTGACAGCGTTCAACTTGAATTCATCATCATTGACTCTCAGGGTTATTTCCCCCTGTTGGACGTCAATGAGGGATCGTCCAGTTGCTAGGAAGGGTCTTCCTAGAATGAGAGTAGCACTCTTGTGCTCCTCCATTTCCAGCACAACAAAGTCAGTGGGAAAGGCGAATGGCCCAACTCTGACAATCATGTCTTCAATCACGCCTGATGGGTATTTAGTGGAATCATCAGCAAGTTGGAGACATATCCGGGTTGGTTTAACTTCTTCAGTTAAGCCAAGCTTTCTGATAGTGGATGCAGGTATTAGGTTGATGCTTGCCCCAAGATCGCATAAAGCTGTCTTGGTGCAATTACCTTCTAATATGCATGGTATCAAAAACTCCCAGGGTCTTTAAGCTTTTCAGGAAAGCTCTTCAGAATGACTGCACTGCATTCTTCAGTGAAGAGAACTCTTTCTGTTTCTCTCCAATCCTTTTTATGACTCAAGATCTCTTTCATGAACTTGGCATAAGAAGGTATTTGCTCAAGTGCTTCTGCAAATGGAATCTTTATTTCAAGAGTCCTGAGATAATCTGCAAAGCGAGCAAATTGCTTATCATGCTCCTTTTTCCGGAGTTTTTGAGGATAAGGTATCTTGGCTTTATATTCTTCAACCTTAGTTGTTGTAGGTTTATTGCCTACAGAAGTGGTTGAAGAAGCCTTTTTAGAGGGGTTGTTATCAGCATTTGTGTGTGTCTGATCCCTCACTGGCAATTGAGTGCCAGAGTTAGAAACTGGAGTGACGTTAGATGCCAACTCTTTGTCTGTTTCTGGCATTTGAATGCCAGAATTGTGCCCATTTTGGGCGTTCAGCGCCAGATCCTGCCCATTTTGGGCGTTCAACGCCAGATCCTTGCCCATTTCTGGCGTTGAACGCCAATCCTGCTTTGTTTCTGGCATTGAACGCCAGTTTTGGCCATGGTCTGGGCGTTCAGCGCCAGCCTTCCACCAATTTTCTGGCGTTTTAGCGCCATAATTATTTTTCCCTGGGCTCTTACTGTCCTCAGGTGAATCTTAGGTGGTTTGCTCATTTCTTGGCTTTTTGCTGCCTTGAGGTGGGTTATTTAATGTTTTCCCACTTCTTAATTGAACTGCTTGGCATTCTTCTGTTATTTGTCTTGATAGCTGTTGCTTTGTTTGCCTAAACTGTTCTTCCATATGTATATTTGCCATTCTTGTCTCTTGCAGCCTATCTTTAAATTCGGCTAGCTGCCTTGTTAGAAAGTCCAACTACTGATTGAATTCAGCAGCTTGTTTTACAGGACTGAGTTCAGCAGTTGCTGTCTTAACCTCTTCTTTCATGGAAGGGTCACTGCTTAGGTACAGATGCTGATTCTTGGCAACTGTATCAATGAGCTCTTGAGTCTCTTTAATTGTCTTTCTCATGTGGATAGATCCACCAGCTGAGTAATCCAAAGACATCTGAGCTCCTTCTGCAAGCCCATAATAGAAGATGTCTAACTGAACCCACTCTGAAAACATTTCAGAGGGGTATTTTCGTAGCATTCGTAGCAATCTCTCCCAGGCATCATAAAGAGATTCATTATCTCCTTGTTTAAAGCCTTGGATGTCCAGC
>NC_029793.2:29664480-29684136 GCF_000816755.2 Arachis ipaensis | reverse complement strand
ACCGAAATACTGGCAACTTTGCTGCACCATGATAATGAGCTGAGGATTCAACTCAAAGCTACTGACTCCAATGGAGGGTATGCAGATGCTACTCCCATATGAAGCAGTAGAGGGGTTAGAATATGACCCCAGAGTCCTCCTGAACTGTTCATTTCCACTTAGATCCATGATGGAGAAAGGGAGATGATGTAAAAAAAAAATATTTATTTTTATTAATTTATTTATTTATTTATTTTGAAAATGAGATAAATTAAAATAAAATAAATAAAAATGGTTGAAAATTTTCGAAAAAAAAATGAGGAGAGAGAAAGTGGTTAGGATGTTTTGAAAAGGATATGATGATTTTTGAAAAAGGTTTTAAATTTTGAAATAAAAATCTGAACAAGATTTAAAATTTTTAGATCTAATGCTCCTTATTTTCAAAAATTTTGGAGGGAAAACACCAAGGAACACCAAACTTAAAAATTTTAAGATCAAGTCACAAGGAAAACTCAAGAACACTTTGAAGACTCACAAGAACACAAGAACATGAAGAAAGAACACCAAACTTAAAATTTTTAGAAAACCAAACCAAAATTTTCGAAAACCAAAGGGAAATCAACAAGAAAACACCAAACTTAAAGTTTGGCACAAAATTTAATAGAGAAATTATTATTTATGAAAAAGAAGATTTTGAAAAGAATATGAAAGATTCTAACCCAATTACCAAGAACACAGACTAACGCTCTAGCCAAATGAGTTATGAATGGAACACTTGTTTTGAAGAAGTAATTTTTAGAAAACTAATGTTTTGAAACGACACAAGAAAAACAAGAAAAATTCAATAAAAATTACTTTTCGAAAAGAAATTTTTTTTTTGAAAGAGAAAATAAGGATTCTAAAATTTTAACCAAAAACAATGATAAGAGACTCTAAACCAAGAAAAATTTTTCCTAATCTAAGCAACAAAATAAACCGTCAGTTGTCCAAACACGAACAATCCCCGGCAACGGCGCCAAAAACTTGGTGCACAAATTGTGAATCACACTTTTCACAACTCGTACCACTAACCAGTAAGTGCACTGGGTCGTCCAAGTAATACCTTACGTGAGTAAGGGTCGAATCCTACGGAGATTGTTGGTTTGAAGCAATCTATGGTTACTTTGTAAATCTTAATTAGGAAGTCAATTATATTTATCAAGTGAATTGCGAATGAATCAAGAGAGCATGGGTTAAAGGTTACTTGTTATGCAGTAATGGAGAATATGTTGGAGTTTTGGAGATGCTTTGTCTTCTGAATCTCTGCTTTCCTCTGTCCTCTGATTCACGCATGCACGTCCTTCTATGGAAAGCTGTGTGTTGGGGCATCACCGTTGTCAATGGTTACATCCCCTCCTCTTGTGAAAATGGTCCAAATGCTCTGTCACAGCACGACTAATCATCTGAGGTTCCCGATCATGCTGGAATAGGATTCACCCTCCTTTTGCGTTTGTCACTACGCCCAGCACTCGCGAGTTTGAAGCTCGTCACAGTCATTCAATCCCTGAATCCTACTCGGAATACCACAGACAAGGTTTAGACTTTTCGGATTCTCATGAATGCTGCCATCAATCTAGCTTATACCACGGAGATTCTGATTAAGGAATCTAAGAGATATTCATTCAATCTGATGTAGAACGGAGGTGGTTGTCAGGCACGCGTTCGTGGGGGAATGATGATGATTGTCACGTTCATCACATTCATGTTGAAGTGCGAATGAATATCTTAGATAGGAACACGCATGTTTGAATAGAGAACAGGAATACTTGCATTAATTCATCGAGACACAGCAGAGCTCCTCACCCCCCAACAATGGAGTTTAGAGACTCATGCCGTCAAAGAGTACAAAGTTTTGATCTAAAATGTCATGAGATACAAAATAAGTCTCTAAAAGTTGTTTTTATACTAAACTAGTAGCCTAGGTTTACAAAAAGTGAGTAGACTATGACAGATGGTGCAGAGATCCACTTTTGGGGCCCACTTGGTGTGTACTGAGGCTGAGACTTAAGCAATTCACGTGCATAAGGCCATTTTGGGCGTTCAACGCCAGGTTTGGATCCATTTCTGGCGTTGAACTCCAACTTTTAATCCTTTTCTGGCGCTGGACGCCAGAACTGGCGTTGAACGCGAGTTTAAGTCATCTATCCTTGAGCAAAGTATGGACTATTATATATTGCGGGAAAGCCCTAGATGTCTACTTTCTAACGCAATTGGAAGCACACCATTTCGAGTTCTGTAGCTCCAGAAAATCTACTTTGAGTGCAGGGAGGTCAGAATCCAACAACATCAGCAGTCCTTTTTCAGCCTGAATCAGATTTTTGCTCAGCTCCCTCAATTTCAGCCAGAAAAATACCTAAAATTACAAAAAAACACACAACTCATAGTAAAGTCCAGAAATATGAATTTTTCCTAAAAACTAATGAAAATAAACTAAAAACTAACTAAAACATACTAAAAACTATATGAAATTAACCCCAAAAAGCGTATAAAATATCCACTCATCAGTAATCCATCAAAAAATCTATTTTTTTTTTCTTCATCATGGCATGTACCTATTATTAGATGTCTTAAATATTTAAATAATATTCCTTTATATGCTATAACTTTTGAACAATTATTGTTTACATATTGATGTAAGTTTTTTTTGTCCTTTACTAAACTATTCTATCAGCCTTGTTATGAATGGAATACCGCTGAATCACTCTCTCCTACGAGACTTTCCTCTTTCCTGTAGTTAGAACTTGGGAAAATCGATTCTTGCTTTTCATCCTTTACTTTAGTATTAGGCTGCTTCTCTGTTTAGGTAGCATCTCTATCGGCTAGTGAGCTAGTTGCTACTATAGTTTTGAAAGCGTTTGCGCGCCCCTATGTTCATTCCAAGACCTGGTTCAAAGCTTTCAAGCAGAAAGGCAGACAGGATGATCATTATAATACTCACAACCCAGCTAATCAATTTCAAATTTCAAATTCTCTGTGGGTGGCTAGGGTTCTTTGTTCTTTCAATTTCAAACTTTCTTCGGTTTCAGAGAGGAGAGGGGTGGGAGTGGGACTGGGCTTCAATTTCAGTTTCAAAATCCGAGTATTATCAAACTCCAAGCACAATGCTTACCGGCAGCGAGGAGGAAGGAGAGTGACTGCGACAACAGAGGAGACGGCGACCTCGGCGAACAGAGAGAGAGCTAGGCGACGACGCGGTTCTACAGGCTGCGCGATTAGGGGGCTAGGGTTCTTCACGTTATTCCTTCAATTCCAAAATTTAACTTCAGCATTAGTTTAAAATAAAAATTAGTTTAAGTCGTTAGTTATTTAATGCAAAATTATAATTAATTGTAGAGGAATACATTAAATAACTAGCAAACTAAACTAATTTTTATTCTAATTGGCATATGTTATAATGAAGAGAAACAGATGGAGAATTACGAGCATCAACTATTGATAAAGAAAATAATAGAGGAGCAAGAGTAAGAAAATAAGAACAAGAAGAACCAAGAACAACAAGGTGGTTACTCTGTGGAAGAAAGAACAACCGTTGGTCGTGGTGGTGCAACTGCGACGGCAAAGGCAGTGGACATTGCTCTTCATCTGACATCTTTTCTTGAGAAAGATGAATCTTTTCTTACTCCTTGAAGTTCAAATTCCAATTCTTATTAAAGTTCTTCAAACCAACAAGGAAGAAAAAGCTACCATCAATTTCAACATGGGTCGTCGTTTTTTGTTAGAGTGGTAAAACTCTTAATTCAATTCAATTCAAACCAGTTCTCTTTTTTTTTCTTTTATAATTCTTGATTATTAATGCAATCATTAACCTTTTTATTTTATTAATGATTATTATCAGTATCCAGAGTATTTTGGAAGTCATTGTTATTATCCTCCGGGACCTAATCAATTTGATTCGAATAGACCTAATAATCCATAAGGTATGTGAAAAGACTGATTTTTTATATATATATATATATATAACAATTTGATGAATGAACAATGTTAGCTTTATTTATTGGTTTGACAATCCAATTTACAAACTAGCTTCACAAATCACAGTTATTGTTTATACATTCAAGTTAATGTTACAATCAAATACATATCACCCTATCTTTAGATTAAAGGTGTATGTTAGTTTCTCGTACTAGTTGTTTATGGGTTTTTAGAGTATGTATGTATCTTTATAATAGTTATACCCGTTGATGTGTATTGATATGCAAATTATGTTCAATCTTTACTATTCTTTAAGCTATCTTTTAAATACAATATGGTATCATATTCTATTTTATATTTGTTGGGTCACATGTATATCGCATGTTTTAATTTTAAATATTCAGTTCTATATGTTTTAGAAAATATGATATATTTGTTAAATATGATTTTGATATTCTTTATCAAGCTAGTTTTTAAAATTGAATTAGATTATTCGATTAATTTTAGTTCAACTACATGTCAAGAAATATACAAATGAATAATTTGATGGAATATATTATTCAGAACTTACTCTCCTCTTTCCTCTTTTTTTTTTTAAGGTTTGTGGACTGCGTTGACTAGAAGAGGTCTTAATAGCGTGATAGTGAGAGAGCAAGGAATGAAACATGAAGAGAGCAATTAATTCTGATAATTCTTTATAGTTAGTATTGGAGGTAGTTTAGTTTAATTTATTCTTGTTAGTTGGAACTTGGAATTAAATATGGTCTGGATTCTGATTTTTCTGCGACGTTTGGAATATTTATAGTAAAATATTTAGATACATTGACATAAAACTATAAAAGTACATTCTCTTATTCTGCAAACTTTCTAATTTTTCTTATTTATCTTACTCTTTCCATTTGAGGATAAGAAAAACTATTATCAGAATATCTTTACATGATACAATTTCTATTTTATAAGAAAAAAATTATCAAAACTGTATGGTTTGCTTAGCAAGAAGTTGGTGTTTGAAAGCTTAAACCAATCAATTCTCAACCATTGCTTTATGTTTGCTATAGTACGATGATAAATTCACACGTATCGATATAATAAAAATATAGACAAATTAGAACAAGACATGTGGATTATGTTTTCCACATTAATAATTAATTTTTTTTGAAATACAAATTATATCAATGTTTTTACTAAATCACCCTTATACTTTAATAAAAATAAAAAATAAATTTTATTTAATTTTAATGAAAAAACTTAAATATTCTTTTCTTTTTTATTGGACAAAAATCACCTTAATCCTTTTAATTTAATCAAAATTCAACTAACTTTAGTTTATAATTTTATATCTGAATCAATTTAAAAATTAAAACCAAAATACATTTCATTATTCATATACACTGCAAAATTACTTTGTTTGTGATTAACTCTAATCTAATTTCTTCTTCCCTATTCATACCCAGAAAAAAAATCTAAAGAGTAACCTCACCCCTAATTCCCTACCGGACAGCCGCATTCTATCATCATCCTCTCCCTTTCTCGTAGCCGCGCCTCCGCTCCATCGGTCTTCACGCATAGCAGCACGCACTAGTAGCCGCTAGCCGTTCTCTGTCTTTCTCCTCTCCTTCTAGACAAAGAAGAAGAAGAACCCAGTTCCTCCAACAAAGACTTTTTCTGACGGCACCGTTGGCTCTGTCATCGCTGCAGCTCACGGCATCGCTCTCGTCGTGTACTTGCATTTCTTTGCCAACATCATCCAGGTTCCTCAGCAAAAACTTTTTCCCTGTTAATTTATCAAATAATTTCTCACATTCTTCGTGTAACCTCTGCAAAATATTGAATTGCAAGATAATTTCTCATTCTCATGTTAACAACGACATTATTAATACTAACACTAGTGAAGCCGGTTCATCTATTTAGCATCAGCAATTGCAATTGTATAATACAATTGCTCTATGTATTTGCCATATTTCCTCTCTCAAATAATTGTGTATTACAGTGATCAATTTTTTCCAGACAAAGCTATAGATCCTATTGATGAAGCTGGTTCACGTGTTTAGCTGCAACATGCACATTGCAATGAGAATCAAATGGACCAACCTAGTGTTTGTAGAAAAAGGTCATTTAGAGAAGCCAATTATTGTAACACTGGAAAATTAAATCAGGGTGAATGGCTGCATAAATATTTAACAAAGCTTTTGGTTGTACTTTGCAAGTTGTAATTGGATGTGGATCTCCCCTGTTTTCTTCCTTTGAGAAAATAGAGTTCTTTTATGAGAGTGAAACAATGTTTCAATATGAAATTGGTTGACCCTTATAAACTATTTTTTTTTCTATCTTTTTAATAGCAATATCTACCAGCTGATCCACATTTGTTTTTCCAGTCTAGTTTATTGCAGTGGATGTTGTACACTGTAGTATAATGGACTGAAAGGGGAGTAGGTGTATATTCCTTTATTTATATTATTTTATTTTCTTAGACCTGAATATGTTTCTTGATTTATTGATTATCCTGGAAAATAAGTAATGGCTACTCAGATTGAACACATTTGGTTGAAGCAACATATTTTTCATGTTATATGAAAATGTGAACAGGTCTAGTAATCTTATATCATATTCTAACTCTCTATTATCATAACTTAATTTTATTTATCCTTTCAGAAACTCAAAACTCAAGGCAATTCCCAACTTGCTTAATGAACTCCAGATTATATACAAGCTGGAATTGAAAGCAGAAGTCAAAGATGATCTGCTAGATTCTTCAAAGGAAGAATCACAGGGAAATAGCGATGGTCACCAATCATCACAGGAAGTCTTGCCAGTATTTAATCTGGATCTAAATTGCCGTCCTTTGGATGAAAACACAACTAAGTTGATCGACAAGAAGACAAATGTTGAAATTTTACCAGGTTCAGAGTTAGTCTTCTCTTAATCCAATAGTGATAGGTATAATTGTCTAGCACAGTTCACTCGATATGGATAAAAGTTATAGTGCAATAGATATGTTAGCCAGATGATCTCTGCTTGCCCAGCCTATGCAAAATCCTCCGTCTCATTTATGAAGATTCCAATTGTAGAGTTAATAATCTCATTTGATTAGATGAATGGTTATAGGTTTTGGAGGAAAGAAAATGAGGGATCAAAGTGACCACATAGCGAAAATTGTTTTACCAGATTTGGTCAAGTATTTTAATGTGCCAATTGTAGAAGCTTTAAGAAATCTGTATATTGGGCTTACAGTTCTCAAGAGAAAGTGCAGATGGTGAAGATGGCGTGGTGATTAAGATGGATGGAGAGCTATGGAAATCTCTAGAGTCTTGTTTTGTTTCCATTATTCTTGCGTTGTCGTCTGCAGATTAGGCAGAGGTTTTAACTGAATGGTTGAAAATGAGTGTATTCGGTATCCAGACCTAACTGAGGCATTTGAAGTACGATGCTACAGGTCTAAGGTAGCTAAGAGAAGATTGTCATTTCTAGGGGATGATCATGCCATGACCAACTCCATTTGAAAATTTCACAGATTTGTTTTCTTTCTAATGAACTACTTAGAACTGCTTATCCAAAGATTCCTATCCTAGTCAAGTCAAGGCATTTAGAAGAGAATATGAACCCTTTTTTTTCGGCTTGTGAATGAAAATTTTGGTAGGAGCCATCTAAATCTAATCATCTCCATTCACTACAACAGTTCAATGTAAATTGTATTATAGATTTTGTAAAATGTTGATAGTTTTAACTATAAAATATAGAAAATGTATTATAGGATGATTGATTCAAAGAGTAAACAATCTTTATGCATGATGATAGTTGACTGGTCTCACTTGGTATGTTCTAATTACGATGGAGCATGCTCAAATCAGTTATTGTTGTAAAGTTGTTGAGCATTTGCATCACCCAAGCTTTCGATAACATTCACAATAGAACATGCATAATGTCACTATCCAAAGACAAAATACGCCCAATTTGGTATCCATCCCAAAGTTGGGGACCAAGGGAATTGAGACAGTGACATAAATATTTTCTCTGGTCTAAGTCTCATGCCTCTGTATTTTCTATCTTAAGACATATAATATAACAATAATCATGACCAAAAGTAAATACACAATCTAAGAATAGATACAAAAAGCTTCAGCAGCTTTAGATAAGGACTTGAGCAAATATTATCTATATATATACCTGGAGAGCAAAAGCAAGTTTGGAATGCTGGAAAATTGAGGGTTGTTATCTCTATTAAAGGAAAAGATACAAAGCCACACTAACATAAGGAAATATAGAGTGAAAGATATACCTATTATATAATAGAATTTAGCAAGTTGAAGACAACAACATGATGCAATGAAAATGAGAATAGCACAAGATCATAATGAAACTAGAGAGTGGGTTTTATTTTTTGATCACTGTGGAAAAAACATTAGTTTGAGGCATTGAACGGGTGATCTTTTTCTTTACCCAGTGATGTCACAGTCTCTTTAGATAGCACTCACTCCAGATTTGTCACTACTCCCCTTCCCCTAATAAAATGCCCAAAAGAAGCTCTTGATGAGGGTAAAAAAGATGCATATTTTTCCCCAACTAGACAGAATCAACTTGCTTTACTTGTAATCAAGCATTTCTTATATATAGTGCACAAATTCAGAATTGCATAAGTGCACAAATTCAAAAGAAAATGAGCCAAATTGAAAACAAGGTAATTTCATGATAACAGTAATTTTCTAATTTAAATAGTTGAATTATATAATAGTAAATAGTGAATAGTAGAATGTGAATTATATAATACTGGAATTACATGATAGTTGTATTTCATGATAGTAGTAATTTCCTCATGCTTGAACTGCACTACACAAAACCAACCAAGAACAGAACAACTAAAACTATTTCAGATCTGCAAGGATCACTTGACTTGTTCTATGAACCAAACACTTGAAATCCCTAGCCACATGTTACTTGCACAAGTGATGTGAAAAAACAATTTCATATATAACAATAACGAGTGTATGATTGATCTTATGTTCTTACACACTAATAAAAAGGAATGCAATGCATCTCATATCAGATAATCATACAGTCCAAACTCCAGGTCATTCCTAATTACTCTCTCCAAGCCTTAATTTATAGCATAAATTGCACTTAACAAGTAAAACATTAAGAATCTGAAAAATTAATCTATTATCTCCAGTTGATAAAACTAAACAGCTATGGTTAAAGCACGAATGTATCGAATTAACACCAAAACCATAGGATATGTCACATGCAAATCAAATATGATAAATCGGAGGAAAATTAACGGAAAAAAAGAACGAGATGATTATGGAAAACAAAGCACTAAGAAAGAAGGAGAGTTTTGGAGAGAGAAATTGAGAAGTATTGAAGATAACCTGAGGGAAATTAGAGATGAACCCAAACACTGCCGTCTTGGCTGAGGATTGCTGCGGAGGAGAGGTGGTTGCCTTCAAGTTGCTCTAGCACCTGCAAAAAAATGGACAACAAAGAAAAAATATCCACGATCACTTATCTTCATGTATGATTATAGTTTAAGCTAACTTCTTGTAAGCTAATTAAAAAGAAAACACACCATCCAATAAGCACAAATACTTATATTTATTGGACCTACTTTTGGCTCTCAATTATACGTACACAAGCAAGAACAAATTCACATAATAACTCTAAAATTTCATATGCCTCCCATATATTTTGTTCTCGAATGATATGCTCCACTTATTTAAATCGATGCAATCAAACAAATAGCAAAGAAAATACAGAGTGAGCTAAGATAGAAATAAAATTAACAAGCGTTTTGAAACACTGAACAATTACCCGAATTCTAGCAATTGCCTCTTGGCCAGCCTGCAAGAATTGGGAAGCATTTGCTTCAGTTGCGCATCTCTCTTATTTTGCAGCAGCTTAATGCGTGACATCAACAGGTTAAGACATGTTTTACTACATCTTCAAAAGTCAAATAAACTCCTTGGTCTTATTATTATTTCAATCTATGTTGTGGTGGTTGCAAATTGCAATGAGAAATGATATGTGGGAATTATGTAACACCCTACCACACAGAGCCTTATGCTTAAGTCATAAGACAGAGGTGGCGATGTATTACGACCTCAAAAAGTAAAATTTAGTACATATAGTATTGTGAAGAATGATTATAACTAAGAGCCTTTGAAGAAAAGGGGCAAAATAAAACCGTTAAATAGAAAAGCGTAACACTCCGATCGATAACTGATGCGGAGAAAACTTGTCTGTCAACAAATCTCCCTTCGGCAAGTGTACCGAAGTTGTCGTCAACTAAAAACTCACAATAGAGTGAGGTCGAATCCCACAGGGATTGATTGATCAAGCAACTTTAATTAGAAGAATGTTCTAGTTGAGCGAATCCAGAATTTGGGTTGAGAGTTACAGAAAATAAAATGGCGGGGATGTAAATAACAGAAAAGTAAATGCTAGAATTAAAGGACTGGAAGTAAATGACTGAAAATAAATTGCAGAATTGTAAATGGGAATGGGGGATTTGCTCATAAAAGTAAATGGCAGAAATTAAAGAGAATGGGTAAGATTAGAGATGGGGAGTTCATTGGGCTTAGGAGATGTTGCAATTCTCCGGATCAAGTTCATTTTCATCTCTTCCTCAATCAATGTACTCATTGATCTCCTTGGCAATCTTAAGTGATTGAATTACAATTCCTTGCAATTCAATCTCTCAAATCTTGATCAATAGCCAATTCCTTGGTCAATTGCTCATGAGAAGAGATGAAGTATGGTCACTGATTATACCACATGCATTTCCCAAACCAAGTATTGAGAGGGTTACAGTCACATACCCATCCAAACCCAATTTGGTCCAGCATGAGAAAGCATTTCTAGCTTGATCTCTTCATTCCTCTTCCAAGGTTCAAAAGAGATCCAAGTTTGAATAGCTTCTCTTCCAAGATAACTACTCAATTGGATGAAGATCGAAAGCTTTCAAGTAAAATCAAGAGAAAAGATAGAAGAAGAACAATGAAAATTAGTATTGATCCATCAAATTACAACAGAGCTCCCTAACCCAATGAAAGGGGTTTAGTTGTTCATAGCTCTTGAAGATGAAAACAAAGATGGAGAATACATCATAAAACTAGAAATTGCAAAGAAAGTAAAATACAGAGAGTAGTTCCTCAGCCTCCAAAACTATTTTACAATTCAAAGCTACTCCTATATATACTCCTCTTCTCAGCTTCTAGTTCACTCTTCAAGTCTTCGGCCTTTGGATCTTGAGTTTGAAGCAGTTCCTTTCTTTATTTGGGCTTGGCTTTACTTGCAGAGAGAAAGTGCGGAGTGGGCAGAGACTTAAGCTCAGGGCGTAAGGAGTGTTAATCATTTAGTGAAAGTCCAAGTTCGGGAACGTTAGTGACACTTAACATTGTCACTAACGTTCCAATGCACCCTTTTTGCCTTACGTTAAAACCCACGTTAACTAGGTTAACGTGGCTTTTAACATAGCCTTGTCAACCTTCGAGAACGTTAGTGACATTCAACATTGTCACTAACGTTCCAATGCACCCTTTTTGCCTTACGTTAAAACCCACGTTAACTAGGTTAACGTGGCTTTTAACATAGCCTTGTCAACCTTCGAGAACGTTAGTGACATTCAACATTGTCACTAACGTTCCAATGCACCCTTTTTGCCTTACGTTAAAACCCACGTTAACTAGGTTAACGTGGCTTTTAACATAGCCTTGTCAACCTTCGAGAACGTTAGTGACATTCAACATTGTCACTAACGTTGGCCTATGGTGCTAAGTACCACGTTAACTCCCACGTTAACTTGGTTAACGTGACTCTCTAACGTGGGCATTGATGGCTTTTTTGAGAGTGTTATTGGCAATCACGTTTCTCATTAATCTTTGCAAGTTACCTCCCCTTTTCTTGCTTCTTTTTGGTCCTGAAATCAAGCAACAAAGTGCATCAAAGCTCTAGTCCAAGTCATGAGTAATGCAACATAATATTTGTCACTAAACTTATGCAAAATCCTCATGAAATCATGTAAAATGCTCAATGTATGCTTGAGTCAAGGCATAAGTGAATATTTACCCAAAACTAGCTTATTTCCTAAAGAAATGCATGAAACTAACCTAAAAACAGTAAAGAAAAGGTCAGTGAAACTGGCCAAGATGCCCTGGCATCACAACACCAAACTTAAAGCTTGCTTGTCCCTAAGCAAGTACTGGAACAAGAAAATGATGAATGGAATATCCAGAGGAATGAGTCATTCTTGTGGAAGTCATATTACTGATTTTATGGTGGTTTCATGCATAGCAACTTAGGTTCATTCCATTACTGGCTTTCAGACCTTTATCATGTCCCTAAACACTTACTTTGTTTATATCTCATGAGACTTTTATTCATTGATCCTTTTATTGTTATTTCAAGGATTATTTGTGTTATTTAGGCTAAGTGCTCTGTAAGGGGGCAACTCTTTAAGATAAGCTTTCAGCCAACACTCCCGAACCAGTTGGTTCAAGGTGCTAGGTGTTAAGACACCCCTAAGGACTTACTCCCTCAAGCCTATCCCCCATACATACACACTACAGGCATTTAGTTTATTTATTTTCTTTTCTTGAGACCTTGGTGTCCAGCACCTCTTTGGGTTACTAAATGCTCTGTAGTGAGGGTTACTCTTGATAGTGGATTTTCAGCTGATAATCCCGGGTTAGTTAACCCAAGTTACCAAGTGATAAAGCACCCCTAAGAGCTTATTCATCCAAGTAGATCCCTCACACAGGAGCACCACAGACACTTGCCTCAAGCTTAGAACCATTGATGCCTAGCCTTATTGCTTACTCTTTTTCTTTTGTTTTTCACTTCCATTGTTCTTTCCCTTTTCTCTTCTTAGGATCTTGTTATTACTTAGTCTCATGAGTGTATCCAAAGTAAAGTATTCAGGATAGAAAGTTGTCCTCCTAGCCTTGTGGTTGAACCAACTTAGCTAACTTATGACTACCCCAAAGATTCATGAATGCACTTCCACATTAGGAACCCTTCTCTGGTCTTTTAAGAACATAAACATTCTCTTCTTCATTTGCTAAAAAGGGACAAGCTTACAAGTAAATAAGGGAATGATGCAGTGACATTTAAACCAGAAATCATGGACCTATTCAGAAGGAAACTTAAAAGACAGAATTTTAAAAAGTTTAAACATAACATGGAAGCAGGTTCTATTTCATACAAGATCTTCCTTATTTAAAGCATATAAAACAATGGACTAAAAGGAACTCCACCACCTTTCATTCATGTGGATGCCCGTGCTCCCCTCCTTGCTTGTCCTCATTATGTCTCTCTTGAGTGCTTGTGCTCCCACTTCCTTTGCCTTTTCCAAGCAGCTTCTTCCAAAAACCACTATCTTCCATCTTCTTCTTGAGTGTCTCCTTTTGCTGTTTCACTTTCCTCTCTTCTTGTTCTACAAATTCTTTTTGGACCTCATCATATGTGGGGATAGCATAGTGTAGATGATGCATATTAGTGGTCATGTAGTTCAACTCGGCTTGAGTGTTTACATAGAACTCCTCCCTATGTAGTTGCCTTCCTTCATTGAGTACACTGAACTCATTGAAAATTTTCATTTGGGCTATCTGTCGCTGGTTGAGCTCTTACAAGTGCTTCTCTTGAGTCTCTTGCTTCTCATTCACTTGGTTGATGGCTTGAGTGAGCTGGGAGTATTGTTCCTGCTGCTGCTCCATTTGTTGTTTTTGCCATGCTTCCTGTTGACTCAGCCGGTTCAGTATTTGCTCTTGTCCTTCCATATGTCTCTGTCCTAAATCTTCAATGGCTCTTATAAGGTGAGTCATATTCAAGTTGGCTGGGTCATGATGCTCTTCTTGTTGATATTCTTCCTGATGGTATTCTTCTTGATGAGCTCCTTCCTGGGCCCTTTGCCTTCCTATATGTGGCCTTCTTAGTTGCTGAGCCGGTGTGGTATAGACCATTCGCTCGAGTGTGACTGGCCTCCCTGGGTTCACCCAGTTTGGGCTGCTATCCTCAAATATTACCTTGGCCTTGTTGCACAAGCGGAGAATGGTGCTGGGGTACCAAAGTCTGGCACCTGAGTCAGCTTTCTCAGCTGACTCTTGAATCCCTTCGGCAATGAGCTCATGCACTTTGATTTCCCCACCTTGTACTAAGCATTGTACCATAGTGGCTCGATTGATGTTGACCTCTGAATTATTAGCAGCTAGTAGGATGGACCTTCTTACAAGCTCAAACCACCCTTTAGCCTCAGGGTGAAGGTCTCCCCTTTCTATGAATTTTGGTCTCCCATCTGAATACCTTTCCCAGTCAGCGGCTATGACACAAATATCTGATGCTATCTCTGAAAGCTCATCCTTATCGGGGCTTCTACTTATCCTTGCCTGATAACTCTCCTCATCAAAATGAGGTGATTTCAAGTGAAGAGCTCTTGTTATGGCACTTGGGCTGAAGTCCACCTCCCTTCCTCTCACATAGCTTTTGAAGGTTGGGGCTTTGGTCTTATCCTCTCTAACTGCATTTGCATAGAATTCTTTGATGAGGTTTCCATTGATCTTTCCCTCTGGACTGGTGAGCAATTGCCACCCCCTCTGTTCGATTTTTCTCCAAATCTGTGGTGATTCATTGGCATTGATTTGGAAGATTAATTCTGGCAATATCCTTCGGGCGCTTATCCGCTCAAATTCATGCTCATGAAAGCCAGTCTTGAATCTTTTGTCATCAAAAGGAGTACTTACCATAGGTTCCTTCCTCTTTTGCCTCTTTGAGCTTGATGATGCCATGACTTGAATTGTTGTTTGAGGGTTTTATGGCAATGAGGAGAGTGAGTTGGTTAAAGTAATTTGTGATGAAGAGTTTAGTGTGCCGATAGAAGTGTGGAGAGTGGGAATTTGGATGTGAGGAGTGAGCATGCACTAAGGTCCACTTATATAAGAAAATCATGAGTGAGTGAAGGGTATGGATTGCATGAATGTTTACTAAATGGACGGATGGGGTTGTATATGAAGGAAAGACAAGGATCATCACTTTAATGAGAGTGATTGGTTCAGTCTTCAAGGGCTTTCTTTCTCCAATGTTGCATGGCAGCGTTTCCCCATGCGTTTCCTCTTGAGACATGTGTTTAGTGCTCTTCATTAAGTGGCGAAATCTCCCCCATTTAATTGTCCCATCAATCCCTTTTTATGCTTCTTTTCCTTTCCTATAAAGATTTGAAATAAGGAAATTAATAATAACAAAAATTCAAACTCTACGGCTAGAAATAAAGGAAAGAAAGGATTTGATTGTTTATTTATGAATTCCAACTAACTAACTAACTATTGGTGGTTCCTTATATGCATTTTGGTGGCACCATGAGGTGACACCAAACTTAGTTTGAAGCAATGTGATGAAAAGTTTTGTGTTCAAAGCTCCCAAGACTAGCATGCAACCTGGTTTGCTTTGAACACCAAACTTATTCCTCACTATATTCTGCATAAGAAGATTTTCACCAATTGTTCGTTAAGTTTGGATTGAAGCTCATAAAGATAAACTTATTCATAATCATCTGAAAGCATATAAAACATGGGTTGCCTCCCATGAAGTGCTTCTTTAGCGTCACTAGCTTGACGTTTTTCCTTCATCATGGTGGTTGGTAGTGCTTAAAGTCCTCCCCTCTGGCTGTGGACTTGTATCCATTGGTTGGATCAATGATCTCCATATATTCCAGGGAAAGAACTCTGTTGATAGTGAAGACCTTGGGTAATTGAGATGGTACAGTAGGGAGATTAGGGGGAATATCTGGGAAGTAAGCTGAGACAACTCTATCCCCTGGAGAGAAGTCTTCTGTAGGGATCTTCTTGTTCCTCATCTCCTTGGTACCTTCTTCTTTGTTTCTTTTGAGGTTGCCTTTCCCTTGGTGACCTCTTTTTTCCAAGGAGTTGTGATGCTGTCTTCACCTGCCTCTAGAGGTTTGGGTTCCTCCAACTTTTCCTTGAGCTGTGGCAATTGCTGTTTTCCTTGTTTGTCAATTAAGGGGATCTCAGAATGAACTGGCCATGCTTCAGTGCTTGTTTCCTCCTTTAGTGTCTCTTTATCATTTGTGCTCAGATCCTTGTCCTCTTGATCTGTTTCTTGTGAGAGTTTGAAAACATTGAAGCTGAGTTGTTCATCATGGATTCTCAATATTAGCTCCCCTTTCTCTACATCAATAAGTGCTCTTGCTGTAGCTAGGAATGGTCTTCCCAACATGATTGGATGAGTGTGACTTTCTTCCATGTCTAGAATGACAAAATATGTTGGGAGAAAGTACTTCCCAACTTTTAGCAACACATTTTCCACCACTCCTATTGCTTGCTTTTGAGTTTTGTCAGCCAGTCTGATAATGACATCTGTGGGCATTATCTCATTGATCTGCAGCCTCTTCACCAGGGATAAGGGCAGTAAGTTGATGCTGGCCCCTAGATCACATAGTGCTCTGTCGAACTTGTTTTCTCCTATGGCACAAGGTATATGAAAACTTCCTGGGTCTCTTCTTTTTGTAGGCAACTCAGGTTGAATAAGGGCACTACATTCCTTATTCATCACTATAGTCTGCCCTCCCTTGAGTGAGCTTTTCCTGGGAAGAAGTTCCTTCATATACTTGATGAATGCAGGCATTTGTTGAATTGCCTTGATGAATGGTATTTTCACATGCAGAGATGCAAACAAGTCTAGGAACCTTGAGTATATCCTCTTTCCCACAACACCATTGAGCAGTTGAGGGAATGGTGCATAGAGCTTCAGCAGCTCTTGTTGTGAGATTTCTGGTTCTTTGTGATCTCTATCATCCTCCTTTGTTGAGTTGTCTTCAGGTTGTTTGCACATTTGCCTTGCTTGTCTTCAATCTCTTGATTACTTGTAGTGACCATTTTGCAATCTTCCCATCTTACTTTCTTTGCTTCTCCCTTGGGGTTTTTCTCAGTGTCACTAGGGAAGCTATCAGTAGGTTTGGGAATCTTCTCAGCTAAATATCCCACCTGGAATTCCATCTTCCTAATGGTTTCTCCCTGGTACTTAATATTGGCTCGCACCTCCTCTTTGAACACCTTATTTTCTTGAATCTCTTGGCATATTCCTTCAAGTAAGGCTTCAATCTTAGAGAGCCTGTCATCAATTGATGAGTGGTTCGGAGCAGATGTGCTGTTTTGGTTTTGATAAGTATGTGGAGAAGTGTTATTGTGCGGGTGTTGAGATGTCCTCTGGGTGAATTGCTGATGAGCTGCATTGTTGTAACGTCTCTGGTCTTGGTTTTGATCTTGCTCACTTCCCCACCCAAAGTTCGGGTGATTTCTCCATCCAGGGTTGTAAGTCTTGGAGTATGGATCATAGTTTTTCCTTGGTGAATTCCTAATGTAGTTGGCTTGCTCCTGACTCCCTTCTGCTTCTTGGTTTACTCCTTCTTGTGTTGTTGATGAAGTGGAGATTGCTGCTACTTGGTTCATCTCCATCTTCTTTGTGAGGTCAGCCAGCTGCTGAGTAATGAGCTTGTTTTGGGCCAACAGAGCGTCTACATTGTTTAGCTCCATCACTCCTCTTGTGTTCCCTCTTTCGGAAGCATAGAAGTAGTCATTTTCTGCTACTGTTTCAATAACTTCTATGGCTTCCTCAATGGTCTTTTTCTTGTTCAAGGACCCTCCAGATGAATGGTCTACTGCCTTCTTTGACTCATAAGAGAGCCCTTCATAGAAAATGTGCAGCTGGACCCATTCGTTGAACATGTCAGGTGAACACCTCCTTGTTAAGTCTTTGAACCTCTCCCATGCTTCATACAGAGTCTCACCATCCTGTTGCCTGAAGGTTTGAACCTCAGCTCTCAGTCTATTGATTCGTTGAGGAGGGTAGAATCTTGCTAAGAATTTGTTCACCACATCCTCCCAAGTTGTCAAGCTCTCCCTTGGGAAGGATTCCAGCCACTTGGCTGCCTTGTCTCTGAGTGAGAAGGGAAATAAGAGCAATCTATAGGCGTCAGGATGAATACCATTAGATTTCACTGTGTCACATATTCTTAGGAAGGTGGTCAAATGTTGGTTGGGATCTTCTTGAACACCTCCTCCAAACGAACAGTTGTTCTGGACAAGGGTGATGAGCTGTGGTTTAAGTTCAAAGTTGTTGGTATGGATTGTTGGCTTTTGGATGCTACTTCCATAATTGCCTGGGTTTGGATTAATGTAAGAGCCCAAAACTCTTCTATCCTCCCCAGCATGATTTGCTCCACCTCCTCTGCCATGGTTGTGAATCTCTTCTTCATGATGATTTTCCATGTTTTCTTCCATGTTTGGTTCAAAGTATTCCTCAAACTGTTCCTCCTCTTCTTCAGCACCAACTACTCATTTTTCTTTTGCCTCCCTCCTTAGTCTAAGGAAGATTCTCTCTGGTTCAGAATCAAAGGAAGTTGAAGCCCCGCTTCTTCTCCCTGTCATACAACCAACAAGTACAAGCAGAGAAAATAGGTGCAGACAGTATTTGTGTCAGAGTTAATGTTAGTTGTGGGTGATGCAATATATCAAACAGTTAGTGGGTTAGCAAACAAAATTGAAAATAACAAAGAAAAACAAACGGGTTGAGGGAGAAGGGAAGAAGTTTAACTAAGACAAAAAGTAAATCACTCAAACAGAAAAAAATGAAATTCACAAAATAAAATGCTCAATCTAGTGATCTTCCAATCTAATCATTGTTGATGCACAATCAATCCCCGGCAATGGCGCCATAAACTTGATGCGGAGAAAACTTGTCTCTTAACAAATCTCCCATCGACAAGTGTACCGAAGTTGTCGTCAAGTAAAAACTCACAATAGAGTGAGGTCGAATCCCACAGGGATTGATTGATCAAGCAACTTTAATTAGAAGAATGTTCTAGTTGAGCGAATCCAGAATTTGGGTTGAGAGTTACAGAAAATAAAATGGCGGGAATGTAAATAACAGAAAAGTAAATGCTAGAATTAAAGGACTGGAAGTAAATGACTGAAAATAAATTGCAGAATTGTAAATGGGAATGGGGGATTTGCTCATAAAAGTAAATGGCAGAAATTAAAGAGAATGGGTAAGATTAGAGATGGGGAGTTCATTGGGCTTAGGAGATGTTGCAATTCTCCGGATCAAGTTCATTTTCATCTCTTCCTCAATCAATGTACTCATTGATCTCCTTGGCAATCTTAAGTGATTGAATTACAATTCCTTGCAATTCAATCTCTCAAATCTTGATCAATAGCTAATTCCTTGGTCAATTGCTCATGAGAAGAGATGAAGTATGGTCACTGATTATACCACATGCATTTCCCAAACCAAGTATTGAGAGGGTTACAGTCACATACCCATCCAAACCCAATTTGGTCCAGCATGAGAAAGCATTTCTAGCTTGATCTCTTCATTCCTCTTCCAAGGTTCAAAAGAGATCCAAGTTTGAATAGCTTCTCTTCCAAGATAACTACTCAATTGGATGAAGATCGAAAGCTTTCAAGTAAAATCAATAGAAAAGATAGAAGAAGAACAATGAAAATTAGTATTGATCCATCAAATTATAACAGAGCTCCCTAACCCAATGAAAGGGGTTTAGTTGTTCATAGCTCTTGAAGATGAAAACAAAGATGGAGAATACATCATAAAACTAGAAATTGCAAAGAAAGTAAAATACAGAGAGTAGTTCCTCAGCCTCCAGAACTATTTTACAATTCAAAGCTACTCCTATATATACTACTCTTCTCAGCTTCTAGTTCACTCTTC
>NC_029793.2:29554108-29663319 GCF_000816755.2 Arachis ipaensis | reverse complement strand
GAATTACAATTCCTTGTAATTCAATCTCTCAAATCTTGATCAATAGCCAATTCCTTGGTCAATTGCTCATGAGAAGAGATGAAGTATGGTCACTGATTATACCACATGCATTTCCCAAACCAAGTATTGAGAGGGTTACAGTCACATACCCATCCAAACCCAATTTGGTCCAGCATGAGAAAGCATTTCTAGCTTGATCTCTTCATTCCTCTTCCAAGGTTCAAAAGAGATCCAAGTTTGAATAGCTTCTCTTCCAAGATAACTACTCAATTGGATGAAGATCGAAAGCGCGTTCAAGTAATCAAGAGGAAAGATAGAAGAAGAACAATGAAAATTAGTATTGATCCATCAAATTATAACAGAGCTCCCTAACCCAATGAAAGGGGTTTAGTTGTTCATAGCTCTTGAAAATGGAAAAGAAAGAAAGTGTGTGAAAGGGGGGGAGTCCGAAGACCCCTCCATTCCAGGATTACTTGAAATGTAAAAAATAAGGCCTTTATATAGGCTCTCCTAAATTACAAAATGAAATTAAAAGCAAATTATACTTAAATGAAAATTCCTATTCTAGATGCTTCTTGTGGCCTTGATTGGTTGACAATTGTGGGCTTGCTTGCTTGAGCTTTGAAGTGGACCTGAGAGAGAAGTGAGTTAAGTTGAGGTCCAGGTGCTAAAGTTAGTGCTAAAGTTAGCCACACTAACGCTACAAGTGTGGCGTTAGTGCTAAAGTTATTGTGGCTAACGTTGCACTTGCTGCCCAGTTGGTGTTTTTGGGGCTTAAAAGATGCCTCTTGTTTGTGCTCCAATTTCATGCCCACTATAGAGTATTATATATCGTTGGAAAGCTCTGAATGTCAGCTTTCTAACACAACTGAAATCATTTCAATTGGACCTCTGTAGCTCAAGTTATGCTCCTTTGAAGTGGACATGGTTGCTGGCATGGTCGCCAACGTTAATGAGAATGTTGAGTCTCAATAACGCCAGCGATTTCCCGTTTTTGAAGCTCAAACTTAGTGTCCACCCCATACTATTATAGTTAGAGGCCACGTTAACTAGGTTAACGTGGCTTCTAAAGTGGCCACTTATGAGTAATTGCCAACGTTAGTGACAATGTTGAGTGTCACTAACGTTGGCTCAACTTCTTTTCTCCACGTTAGAGTTCACGTTAACTTGGTTAACGTGACTCTCTAACGTGGGCATTGATGGATTTTTTGAGAGTGTTATTGGCAATCACGTTTCTCATTAATCTTTGCAAGTTACCTCCCCTTTTATTGCTTCTTTTTGGTCCTGAAATCAAGCAACAAAGTGCATCAAAGCTCTAGTCCAAGTCATGAGTAGTGCAACATAATATTTGTCACTAAACTTATGCAAAATCCTCATGAAATCATGTAAAATGCTCAATGTATGCTTGAGTCAAGGCATAAGTGAATATTTACCCAAAACTAGCTTATTTCCTAAAGAAATGCATGAAACTAACCTAAAAACAGTAAAGAAAAGGTCAGTGAAACTGGCCAAGATGCCCTGGCATCAATAACGTAACAAAACAAATAAAGGATAGACCAACGCGAACCATAACAAATGAGTGCCAAAAATACGAATATCAAAACTCAAGATCCGGTTGCAAAGAAAACCGGTCCGAGCATAGAAGTATATACAAATATATAAAGCAAGAAACCCAAGGGAAACCCCAAGGATAAACTATCAAAACCTATTCTCCAAAACAACCTCTAAGAGGAGTCAAAATAGTATATATATACATTATCTATCTATAAAACCAAAGGTAAAGTCCCAAGAAACAAGGATTCTTCGCTTATCCAGAAGTCTCCAGCATGCCTCAGCGAGAAGCCTCACGTCCTGCATCTGAAAACCACAAAATCCGCATGGGTGAGAACCGGAGGTTCTTAGTATGGTAACAGTACCCACATATCTAACATGTAATGTCCTGGGAAAGCCGAAGGCAACCCTAGAACTTTCACCAGATATATCAAAGATTATAAATAGACTAATCCATAAATGGCAACTGACTAAAGATATTCAGTCTAACTAATACTTCCCTTTCTAAATCCTTCAGACCTTCCAACCGCCAGTAGTAATATAATATGGCAAACACAATTATATCAAACAAGAAGATATACATGTAGGAAGCAGATATGACATTTAGGCAATTAGCAGGTAATATGCAGTCAATTATGCAATTCCAAATAATTCACATAGTATGCATATGATGAATGCCTGTCCCTATGGCTGATGATATCATCTGTCAGTTATATAGCCAACCCAACAAGTCCTGGTAGCTAACCATTGGACTGTCTCTCTGTTGTGCATCCCCAACTCGAGTTATACTCAACATAAATCATAATTCATATCCAACACCCTCACTGGTGTATATTCATGGGGGCGAGCTCATCCGGAACTTTCATAGTGTCCGGCCACACTTACGACATAGGGTTAGCAGAGTATCGAGTCTCCACCTGGAGCATATGGTGGCTAGCCACTGCTTTCTCCCAGGAAAACTCGTATCTCAGATAGTGGAAGTGCAACATTCACATTTCATTCAATACGCATATATGCAATCATACTCAACCATAATCAATAATGGCTCTGCCGTAACTCGGCAATATCTCGGCCATCCGGCCCATAATCCATAACCAGCCAATTCATTAGCAATTATAGACCTTCGGCTCATGGCATATCAAGCACTTCCACATTCATCCTCCATATCTCATACAATCATCTTTGATCATCATTGATCATTAATCCTCCCCTTTCTTCATTCACAAGTTACCACAATTCCTAGCTCCACCTCATCGCTAGGCATATCATAAGAGTTTAAGACATAAGGGGGTAAGATTGGAGGCTTAAAAGTATGAGATTTGACTTTGAAAACTCAAAAATCAACTTTAGGAGGAAAACAGGGTCACACGTGCACATCGCATACTCGGCAATGGGTACTTATTCTTTATTGTGACCTTATTCAGCTGTCTGTAATCCACATAGAGTCGCATACTCCCGTCTTTCTTCTTTACCAGCAACATCGGCACACCCCACGGAGAAACACTTGGTCGGATAAAGTTCTTACCCAACAGATCCTCCAACTGAGACTTTAGCTTGGCCATCTCTAGTGGTGACATCCTATAAGGAGCACTCGAGATTGGTCCAGCCCCAGGCACCAACTCAATAGCAAACTCAACCTCTCGGTTAGGTGGAAATTCATCAATATCATCGGGAAACACCTCCGGAAACTCACACACAACTAGAATCTGCTCCAATCTTTGATCATCACCCGAAACACCCGCGGTTAGCAACAAAATTCCTTGACATTCGGCCCTAGAACAATTCACCATCATGGAATTCAAGTAATAACTATTCAGCACAACCGGTCCTTCGGTATCTTCCGACATAAAGTACACCGATTTTGCAGAACAGTCGAGCAGGACATGGTTCTCAGATAACCAGTCCAACCCCAATATAAGATCAAGACCGATCTTCGGCAAGCATATTAAATTATGGACAAAATCACGTTGCTTGAACCTAAATAAAACTTGCGGGCATCCTAGCCTAGTTATCATGGCTTCATGGTGGCATTATACACCTTTAGGTCGTAACCTAAGACTACAATCTTCAATCCTAGCTCACTAGCTTTCTCAAATGCAATGAATGAATGTGTTACTCCCGAATCAAATAAAGCATTTAAAATTTGATCAGTCATTTCACAGTTACCTCGGATAAGTGTCTCAGATCCCTCGGCACCTATAGCTGACGTGGTGAACACCCGACCAGACTACTGTACTTTTCCTGCACTTTGCTTCTGCTTCTTCGGACAGTTTGCGGGTTTGTGCCCCGCCTTACCACAAGAATAGCACAAGACCCACCTGACCTTGCATGGGTCTCCCGGATGGTGACTTCTGCACCTAGCACAAGCTTGATCACTCTAAGGCTGCTTCCCAAGCCTTTTCCCTTGGGAGTTTTTGTTGTTGGGCCTCCTAAAAGAGCCTCCCCGCTTAAAAGACGGACCTCTAGGAGCAAAGTTCTTCCCTCAGTTCTGTGGGAATGGTCCCTGGTGCACGAAATTGTGACATCAATAGTGCCAACAACTTGGTACGCACAATTGTAATCTCAACTCTTTTTCACAATTCCGCACAACTAACCAGCAAGTGTACTGGGTCGTCCAAGTAATAAGCCTTACGTGAGTAAGGGTCGATCCCACGGAGATTGTCGGCATGAAGCAAGCGATGGTCATCTTGTAAATCTCAGTCAGGCGGATTCAAATGGTTATGGAGGATTGATAATTAAAAGATGAATAAAACATAAAATAGGATAGAGATACTTATGTAATTCATTGGTGAGAATTTCAGATAAGCGCATGAAGATGCTTTGTTCCTCCTAAACTTCTGCTTTCCTATTGCCTTCATCCAATCATTCATACTCCTTTCCATGGCAAGCTTTATGTTGGGCATCACCGTTGTCAATGGCTACTTCCCGTTCTCTGAGTGAAAATGGTCCAAATGCGTTTTAATCTTAGATTAGAAACCCAAGAGATACACATTCAAGCTTGTTTGCATGTAGAACGGAAGTGGTTGTTAGGCACGTGTTCATAGGTGAGAATGATGATGAGTGTCACGGATCATCACATTCATCAAGTTGAAGAACGAGTGTATATCTTAGAGAAGAAATAGGCTTGAGTTGAATAAAAAACAATAGTACTTTGCATTAATTCATGAAGAACAGCAGAGCTCCACACCTTAATCTATGGTATGTAGAAACTCCACTGTTAAAAATACAAAAGTGATAATGGTGTTCATTGGCTTCGGCCCCAGAGGGGGAACCAGAAGAACCAAGATGAAAATACAATAGCAAAAGGTCCTATTTATAAAGAACTAGTAGCCTAGGGTTTACAGAAATAAGTAATTGATGCAGAAATCTTCTTTCGGGCCCACTTGGTGTGTTCTTGGGCTGAGCATTAAAGCTTTCACGTGTAGAGACTTTTCTTGGAGTTAAACGCCAGCTTTTGTGCCAGTTTTGGGCGTTTAACTCCAGCTTTTATGCCAGTTCTGGCGTTTTGACACCAGAATTTTTATACTGACTTGGAATGCCGGTTTGGGCCATCAAATCTTGGGTAAAGTATAAACTATTATATATTTTTGGAAATCCCAGGATGTCTACTTTCCAATTCAATTGAGAGCGCACCAATTGGGCTTTTGTAGCTCCAGAAAATCCACTTCGAGTGCAGGGAGGTCAGAATCCAACAGCATCTGCAGTCCTTTTTCAGCCTCTCAATCAGATTTTTGCTCAGGTCCCTCAATTTTAGCCAGAAAATATCTGAAATCACAGAAAAATACACAAACTCATATTAAAGTCCAGAAATGTGATTTTTATTTAAAAACTAATAAAAATATAATAAAAACTAACTCAAACATACTAAAAACATACTAAAAATAATGACAAAAAGCGTATAAATTATCCGCTCATCACAATACCAAACTTAAATTGTTGCTTGTCCCCAAGCAACCAAAAACAAAGTAGGATAAAAAGAAGAGAATATACAATGAATTCCAAAAACATCTATGAAGATCAGTCTTAATTAGATGAGCGGGGCTATTAGCTTTTTTGCTTCCGAACAGTTTTGGCATCTCACTTTATCCCTTGAAGTTCAGAATGATTGGCATCTATAGGAACTCAGAATTCGGATAGTGTTTTTGATTCTCCTAGTTCAGTATGTTGATTCTTGAACACAGTTACTTTATGAGTCTTGGCCGTGCCCCTAAGCATTTTGTTTTCTAGTATTACCACCGGATACATAAATGCCACAGACACATAACTGGGTGAACCTTTTCAGATTGTGACTTAGCTTTGCTAGAGTCCCCAATTAGAGGTTTCCAGAGCTCTTAAGCACACTCTTTTACTCAGTCTCAAGCTTTCACTTGACACCTTCACGCCACAAGCACATGGTTAGGGACAACTTGGTTTAGCCGCTTAGGCCAGGATTTTATTCCTGTGGGCCCTCCTATCCACTGATGCTCAAAGCCTTGGATCCTTTTTATTTTACCCTTGCCTTTTGGTTTAAAGGGCTATTGGCTTTTTCTGCTTACTTTTTATTTTTTTTTCTTTTTCTCTTTTTTTCGCCATTTTTTTTGCATATTTTATTTTAACTAATTTATTTATTTATTTATTTATTTTTTCTACAAGCTTTGTATTCACTGCTTTTTCTTGCTTCAAGAATCTATTATATGATTTTTCAAATTATCAACTAACATTTCTCCTTTTTCATCATTCTTTCAAGAGCCAACAATTTTAACATTCATGAACAACAAATTCAAAAATATGCACTGTTCAAGCATTCATTCAAAAAAACAAAAAGTATTACCACCACATCAAAATAATTAATCTGTTTTAAAATTCAAAATTCATGTACTTCTTTTTCTTTTTCAATTAAAAACATTTTTCATTTAAGAAAGGTGATGGATTCATAGGACATTCATAGCTTTAAGGCATAAACACTTAGACACTAGTGATCATGTAATAAGACACAAACATAAATAAACATAAAGCATAAAAATTCGAAAAACAAAAAATAAAGAACAATAAAATTAAAGAACGGGTCCACCTTAGTGATGGCGGCTTGTTCTTCCTCTTGAAGATCTTATGGAGTGCTTGAGCTCCTCAATGTCTCTTCCTTGCCTTTGTTGCTCCTCCCTCATGACTCTTTGGTCTTCTCTAATTTCATGGAGGAGGATAGAATGCTCTTGGTGCTCCACCCTTAGTTGTCCCATATTGGAACTCAATTCTCCTAGGGAGGTGTTAATTTGCTCCCAATAGTTTTGTGGAGGAAAATGCATCCCTTGAGGCATCTCAGGGATTTCATGATGAGGAATTTCCTCATGCTCTTGCCCATGAGTGGGATCTCTTGTTTGCTCCATCCTTTTCTTAGTGATGGGCTTGTCCTAATCAATAAAGATGTCTTCTTCTATGTCAATTCCAGCTGAATTACAGAGGTAACAAATTAGATGAGGGAAGGCTAACCTTGCCAAAGTCGAGGACTTGTCCACCACCTTGTAGAGTTCTAGGGATATAACCTCATGAACTTCTACTTCCTCTCCAATCAAGATGCTATGGATCATGATAGCCCGGTCTATAGTGACTTCAGACCGGTTGCTAGTAGGAATGATTGAGCGTTGGATGAACTCCAACCATCCCCTAGCCACGGGCTTGAGGTCATGCCTTCTTAGTTGAACCGGCTTCCCTCTTGAATCTCTCTTCCATTGAGCGCCGTCTTCATAAATGTCTATGAGGACTTGGTCCAACCTTTGATCAAAGTTGACCCTTCTAGTGTAGGGGTGTGCATCTCCTTGCATCATGGGCAAGTTGAATGCCAACCTTACATTTTTTGGACTGAAATCTAAGTATTTTCTCCGAACCATTGTAAGCCAATTCTTAGGGTCCGGGTTCACACTTTGATCATGGTTCTTGGTGATCTATACATTGGCATAGAACTCTTGAACCATTAAGATCCTGACTTATTGAATAGGGTTGGTGAGAATTTCCCAACCTCTTCTTCGAATCTCATGTCGGATCTCTGGATATTCACCCTTTTTGAGCTTGAAAGGGACCTCGGGGATCACCTTCTTCTTGGCCACAATTTTATAGAAGTGGTCTTGATGCACCCTTGAGATGAATTTTTCCATCTCCCATGACTCGAAGGTGGAAGCTTTTGCCTTCCCTTTCCTCTTTCTAGAGGTTTTTCCGGCCTTTGGTGCCATAAATGGTTATGGAAAAAATAAAAAGCAATGCTTTTACCACACCAAACTTAAAAGGTTTTCTCGTCCTCGAGCAAAAGAAGAAAGAAGAGAGTAGAGGAAGAAGAAATAGAGGAGATGGAGAGGGTTAGTATTTCGGCCAAGGGGGTGAGTAGGGTGTATGATGTGTGAAAATGAAGGAGTGAAGATTGGTTTATATAGGAGTGGAGAGAGGGGTAGGGTTCGACCATGTATGGGTGGGTTTGGGAGGGAAATTGGTTTGAATTTGAATGGTGAGGTAGGTGGAGTTTTATGATGGATTGATGTGGATTGGTGAAGAGATTATGGAGAAGAGGATAGGATTTGATAGGTGAGGGGTATTTGGGGAAGAGGTATTGAGGTGATTGGTGAAGAGTATTTGGGGAAGGGTGTAATGGGAAGGTGTGAAGAAGAGAGAGAGAGAGAGATGAGGTAGGTGGGGATCCTGTGGGATCCACAGATCCTGAGGTTTCAAGGATTTCGCATCCCTGCACCATGTTGGCATGCAAACGCCCCTTGCTTGCCAATCCTGGCGTTAAACGCCAGGTTGCTGCCCATTTCTGGCGTTTAACGCCAGCTTTTCTCCCCTTTATGGCGTTTAACGCCAGCTCTGTGCCCATTTCTGGCATTAAACGCCCAGAATGGTGCCAGACTGGGCGTTTAACGCCCATTCTGCTACCCTTACTGGCGTTTAAACGCCAGTAAGCTTCTCCTCCAGGGTGTGCTGTTTTCAATACTGTTTTTCATTCTGTTTTTGCTTTTTCAGTTATTTTTATGACTTCACATGATCATCAACCTACAGAAAACATAAAATAATGATGGAAAATAAATGGATATGATTAAATAAAATTGGGTTGCCTCCCAACAAGCGCTTCTTTAATTTCAATAGCTTGACAGTGAGCTCTCATGGAGCCTCACAGATACTCAGAGCATGATGATGGCCTCCCAACACCAAACTTAGAGTTTGAATGTGGGGGCTCTATTTGACTCTGTATTGAGAGAAGCTTTTCATGCTTCCTCTCCATGGTTACAGAGGGATATCCTTGAGCCTTAAACACAAGGGAGTCCTCATTCACTTGAAGGACCAATTCTCCTCTGTCAACATCAATCACAGCTTTTGCTGTGGCTAGGAAGGGTCTTCCAAAGATGATAGATTCATCCATACACTTTCCAGTGTCTAGGATTATGAAATCAACAGAGATGTAATGGTCTTCAACCTTTACCAAGACATCCTCTACAAGTCCATAAGCCTGTTTCCTTGAATTGTCTGCCATCTCTAGTGAGATTCTTGCAGCTTGTACCTCAAGGATCCCTAGCTTCTCCATTACAGAGAGAGGCATGAGGTTTATGCTTGACCCTAGGTCACACAGAGCCTTCTCAAAGGTCATGGTGCCTATGGTACAAGGTATTGAGAACTTTCCAAGATCCTGTCTCTTCTGAGGTAATCTCTGCCTAGTCAAGTCATCCAGTTCTTTGGTGAGCAAGGGGGTTCATCTTCCCAAGTCTCATTACCAAATAACTTGGCATTTAGCTTCATGACTGCTCCAAGGTACTTAGCAACTTGCTCTTCAGTAACATCTTCATCCTCTTTAGAGGAAGAATACTCATCAGAGCTCATGAATGGTAGAAGTAAATTCAATAGAATCTCTATGGTCTCTATATGAGCCTCAAATTTCCATGGTTTCTCATTAGGGAACTCCTTGGAGGCCAGTGGACGTCTATTAAGGTCTTCTCAGTGGAAATCACTGCCTCTTCCTCCTCTCCAAGTTCGGCCGAGTGGGTAATATTGATGGCCTTGCAGTCTTTTTTTGGATTCTCTTCTGTATTGCTTGGGAGAGTACTAGGAGGGAGTTCAGTAATTTTCTTACTCAGGTGACCCACTTGTGCCTCCAAATTTCTAATGGAGGACCTTGTTTCAGTCATGAAACTTTGAGTGGTTTTAATTAGATCAGAGACTACAGTTGCTAAGTCAGAGTGGCTCTGCTTAGAATTCTCTGTCTATTGCTAAGAAGATGATGGAAAAGGCTTGCTATTGCTAAACCTAATTCTTCCACCATTACTATTATTGAAGCCTTGTTGAGGCCTCTGTTGGTCCTTCCATGAGAGATTTAGATGATTTCTCCATGAAGGGTTATAGGTGTTTCCATAGGGTTCTCCCATGTAATTCACCTCTTCCATTGCTGGGTTCTCAGGATGAAGAAGAAGCTTCTTTGGTACTGCCTGTTGCTGCTTGCATGCTAGACAGACTCTGAAAAAATCATATTGACTTGCTGAGTCAATATTTTGTTCTGAGCCAATATGGCATTCAGAGTATCAATCTCAAGAACCCCTTTCTTCTGATTTGTCCCATTATTCATAGGATTTCTTTCAGAAGTGTACGTGAATTGGTTATTTGCAACCATTTCAATGAGTTCTTGAGCTTCTGCAGGCGTCTTCTTCAGATGAAGAGATCCTCTAGCAGAGCTGTCCAATGACATCTTGGACAGTTCAGACAGACCATCATAGAAGATACCTATGATGCTCCATTCTGAGAGCATGTCAGAAGGACACCTTCTGATCAATTGCTTGTATCTTTCCCAAGCTTCATAGAGGGATTCACCTTCCTTCTGTCTGAAGGTTTGGACTTCCACTCTAAGCTTACTCAATTTTTGAGGTGGAAAGAACTTTGCCAAGAAGGCATTGACTAGCTTTTCCCAAGAGTTCAGGCTTTCCTTAGGTTGTGAATCCAACCATATCTTAGCTCTGTCTCTTACAGCAAAAGGGAAGAGCATAAGTCTGTAGACCTCAGGGTCAACCCCATTGGTCTTGACAGTGTCACAGATTTGCAAGAATTCAGCTAAGAACAGATGAAGATCTTCCAATGGAAGTCCATAAAACTTGCAATTCTGTTGCATTAGAGAAACTAATTGGGGCTTAAGCTCAAAGTTGTTTGCTCCAATGGCAGGGATAGAGATGCTTCTCCCATAGAAGTCGGGAGTAGGTACAGTAAAGTCACCAAGCACCTTCCTTGCATTGTTGGCATTGTTGTTGTTTTCGGCTGCCATGGCTTCTTCTTGTTTGAAAAGCTCTGTTAGGTCCTCTATAGAGAGTTGTACTTTAGCTTCTCTTAACTTTCTCTTCAAGGTCCTTTCAGGTTCAGGATCAGCTGATAAACCCCAATTTTATGGTTTATCTTGTGCTTAATTTGGGGAATTTTATCACCTTTTCCCACATTTATTCAATGAAATAGCATGGTTTTGCAATTCTCCCTTGATTTGTGCTTAAATGTGAAAACATGCTCTTTAGGCCTTAAAATAGCCAATTTCAATCCACTTTAATTCCATTCGATGCCTTGATATGTTTGTTGAGTGATTTCAGGATCATAAGGCAAGTATTAGATGGAAGAAGTGAGGAGAAAAGCATGCAAAGTGGGAGAACTTATGAAGAAATGAAGGAACCGTAAAGTTGTCAAGCCTGACCTCCTGACATTCAATCGACCATAACTTGAGCTACAGAGGTCCAAATGAGGCGGTTTTAGTTGCGTTGGAAAGCTAACATCCGGAGCTTCGAAATGATATAAAATTTGATATATGTTGCTTCGCGTTCAGGGGCGCGCACGTGCCATGTACGCGTGCATGCTGATGCTGTCTGTGGCCCACTAAAGTGAAATCGCCCCCAGCGATTTCTGAAGCATTTTGGGCCCAATCCAACTCATTTCTGATGCTATTGAACCTAAGGATTGAGGAGGGGATGAACCAAGTAGTCATAGTTTAGTTTTCATCATGTTTTAGGGTAGAATTCTAGAGAGAGAGGCTCTCTCCTCTCTCTAGATTTAGGATAGAAATTAGGGTAGAGTTATGTTAATCACTCTCAAATTCCTCTTTTAATTCTTATTTTGATTTCAATTCTCTTTATGTTTTAGTGCTCTATTGTGTTAACCTTCTTAGTTTCTTTTGTTAATTTCTTATTTTACTCTCTTTTATGTTGATGAATTTTTGTTGGATTTCCATTTTCTCTTAATGCAATTTTATATTTCCATGTCTCTTTTATGTTGATCTTGATTGTTATTATTGATTTCTTGCTTATGTTAGTTATGGGTTTCCTTAATTCTTGTATTTTATGATGCTTACTTTCCTTGCACACTAGGTGTTTGTTAAAATGTTTCCTTTAGTTTTTGAGTAGTTTTCTTTACTCTTGGCCTAGGCTAAGGGAATTGAGTGATCTTGAGTCATTGGGTCTCATTGAATTGGTGATTTGAGAACCTTTAGTGATCAATTTAATACTCATTGACGCCAACCCACTACTAATCTAATTAGTAGGTAGGTTGGGACTTATGGGTTGATGTGATCAAACCTATTTGACGTACTTCAAGCCTAGGAGTAGATATTACGTACTTAAGGCTTTGGAAGTAGACTTAATAGGTTGGCCTCTCATAATTATCAATATATGGTTTGTAGACAAGGATAGTGATCTCAATTACCTATGTCTAGCCAAGAGTTCTTTTCCTTTATTTTACTAGTTCTTATTATTTACTTTCTTGCTATTTACTTTTCTTGTCAATTATCAAAAATCAAACCCCCCTTGCATTTTCATAGCCAATAATTGATCACTTTATTGCAATTCCTTGTGAGACGACCCGGAGTCTAAATACTCCGGTTAATTCTTATTTGGGGTTTGTACATGTGACAACCAAAATCAAATTTTTGATGTGAGAATTGTTTGTTGGTTTGGAGCTATGCTCACAACGAAGTTATTCTTTCTATAAGGAGAAATTCTAAACTATCAAGCAAATCTTCATTATCAAAATGGCGCCGTTGCCGGGGAGTTGCAATGGTGTTACGTTATTGGCTATTGTGAATATTGTGAATATGTTTGCCTTTTGCTTATTTGTTAGTTTTTGTTAGGCTTAGGACTTTGTTGCTTATTTTTGTAGATTTTGTTTTTATTTGATATTATGAATTCTCATCACTTTGGCTACGAGTTTAGTTCAAATTATGTTGTAGGAAATGGGAGCTACAATGACAATATGCATCAAGGATTTGGGAATCAAAGATGGGAGGAGCCTCAAGGGATTGATCAACCTTCTTGGCAACAACAACCTTTGGATTCTTATGGGTATAATTCTAATCCTAATGCATATCAATCTAATGGGTGTGGTGACCCTTATTGTGATTGTCAACAACCACCACCATATGCCTATGAACCACCCCCTCAACATGACTTTGAACCACCTTACTCACAAGTCCCCTACCACCAAACACCTCATTATGACTCTAATCCTTATCCACCTTACCAACCACCTTATGAGCCATATGAACCACAGATAGAACCACCACAATTCCAACATAACTACTCCCAAGAACCACATCCATATACACCATCTCAATACCCTTACCAAAATGAACCACCTTCCAACTATAATGCCTTCCCCTCAAACAATGAACCCTCTCTTCCACCACCGCCCTCCGATGAAGCCTCTATGTTGGAATTGAGAGATCTTGAATCTCATATCTTAAGGCGACAAGAGGAGAATGAAAAGAAGTTTAGAGAGCTAAGAGCCAAGATGGTTATCCTAGTGGAAGCCGTTAGCAATATGGCCTCCTCCCGACTAAGCCTAAGCAACCAAGGCACTCCCATTGACGATTGTGGAGAAGCACCCAAGGAGTATAGTGAGGGAGTGAGTTTAGAGCTTCAAGGTGAAGAAGAGGAGTTGAAGCAAGGAGTGCAACAAGAGGAGGAAGTTAAGATAATTGAGCCGGAAGAAGTGGTTGAAGCCTTTGAAGAGGTTGACCAAGAGATGGATTCAATCATTGAAGAATTCTTATGTACAATTGAATCCTCTCCAATTGGGTTTGACATAGAAGGTAAGGAAGAAGATACCTCACCTCCCATACCCTTGGTAAGCAATGAAGAAGAGCTTGAATTGGAAGAAAGCTACCAAGAGGAGGAGGTTGAGCAAGAAGCAAGCTCCATCATTGAAGATGATTCCACACCAACTAATGAGTCTTTTAGAATTGATGAATCTCCTTCATTATGTTGTGAAATTGATGACAAAGAGGACCGTGCACAACCTCTAACACATGGTTTGAGCAATGAAGGGTGTATAGAAGAAGTTGGTGAGCAAGGAATTAAAATTGAAGATGCTTGCAAAGAGGTGGAAGATGCAAAGAAAGAGCACAAGGGAATGGATCTCACATTGGCTAAGTGTGGGGAGGTCCCCCTTTCTAAGTCACCATCCTACACAACATTCAAGTGGGTAAAATTCTTATCTCTAATCTTTACTTTCCCACTTGAATATGGTTTGATTGAAAATGATGGTCAACTTAGAACTCTTTGTGGAGTTAAGAGTAAGAGAGAGTTGTGTAGTGGTTGGACACATTACTCCAAGTTCATGATGGTTGCATGCTCAAAGTCTAAGTGCAATGGTTGGTATAATTCTCAACTAAAAGGGTCTAGGAAGATGCTTTGGTGTTTACTTGAGAATTCGGATCACTTCTCACCTAATTGGAATTGTGATGATCAACTTGAAGATGGGTGTAGAAACAAGATTTGGGATCCAGGAATAGATGAAGATCAATTTTGGAAGCCCTTAGCTTGTGTGGAGCTTCATCAAAGCTTGGTGCCATTGGTTTTGAATTTTGGAGCTTACTTGAAGTCCAAGCATTGGTGGAAGTTTCAAGATGAGTTCAAGTATAAGCCACCATGACAAGGAGCTTCCCAAATGTCCAACTTAAGGACTTAAACTAAAAGTGCTAGGTGGGAGACACTCCACCATGGTAAACTCTTTCCATTCTCTTGTAAATATAATCAATAGGTGAATTGGGTTGCCATTGTTAGGTAGTTTTCTTCTTTGCATACTCTTGTTTTAATATTTTGGTTGTTGGTTTGTTTGCTTAGATTTATGCCTTAAGTTGTAGCTTAATTGTTGTTAAGTAGTGTTTTGCTTGTAGTATAAGTTTTGTTTCTAGTGTATTTGAAAATTTTTCAAAAACCAAAAAGATTTGTTGTTAAATTTGATTTTTAATTGTTTTAGAATGCTTATAGATTAGGAGAATGCCCTGTTTTTCAAAAAAAAAAAAAGGGCATCGGCGCCCAAGCGCGCAGTGCGCGCGCGCCGGTGTGGTTTCACAACTCCTAGTACTAAAACCCGAGAGTTGTGCCCACTTTATGCCTACTTTGTGCCAGGCGATCCGCGCGTAAGCACGCATGGCGCGCGCGCGGATTGTTCCTGCTGCATCCGTGCCTAAGCACGCATGGCGCATATGCACGGATTTGCACCCTGTTTTTCTCCTTTCTCCTTTCTCCTTCTTTCTTCTTTTCTTCTTCTTTCTTTCTATTTTTTTTCTTTTTCTTCTTCTTCCTCTCTTGAAAAATTCTTTTTTCTTTAAAAAAAAATAATAAAAAAAATTTCTTTTCTTCCATCCTCTTTTATTGCATTTGCTTGTTTTCATTCATTGCATTTTAATTTTATTTTTGTAACTTGTTTTCCCTTTTATTTTCTAAGTTTCTTATTTTAATAATGGTGTTGAATTCTTTTACTCAATTGTTAAGACTTTCTTGGTCAGTATTGGTGCTCTGTGACTTGCTGCATTAATTGTAATATTTGCTCTACACATAAGATTAGTGCTTTAGTCCTTCCTGACTCATGATCCCTTGTTTTTGTACCTCATCATCATTGAGTTAGGATGGGACCAATTGCTCTCATGCTTATCATTAATCTTGTTTGTGTCAATTATTCATTAAGCTTGATGCAATATGCTCTTCATGTCATTTGCCTATGCTTTGACTTTGTTCTTGCATCAAGTATTAGTTGATATGCCCTTTGCCTATATTGCTTTCTCACTTACCTGCGTAGCTAACATGTAGTGAGAACTTTACTCTTATTTGGCATTAGCCCCCGCCTATGTTCTATTTGCTTTGATATCTTTATTGTAGGCTTAATTTTCTTTCTTTTTATCTCCTTTGAGGTTGGCCACCGAAAGAGGAAAAGGAAAAGCTTCTAAATGGGGCAACAAACAATTCCTTCCCCACAACCTTTTGAAGGAGCTCATCAATTGAAGCTACCCGTCCACCTTGTTCTTCTTTGCATGCACCGAGGATGGTGCAAATTTCTAAGTGTGGGGAGGTCGTCCGACCGATCTCCATGGGTAACAACTTCCTTTTTCAACGCCAATTTTTAATTTTTGTCTTTGTTAGATTAGTTGTTGCATTGCATGATAGGTTGCATATTAGTTAGAATTTGTATATATTCTATCACTTCTTTTTATGTTAGGACTACTTGGTTAGGGTGATAATTTCTTTTCTAAGAAACTGTTTTTAGGGCACCCTACCAATTTGAAAAATTTTTTCTTGTTGAACTTGCTTGAAGAATTTATTTTGGAACATGGTTTTCGAGCTAAGAACACAAGCATGTGAGTTTTGAGCCCAATTGTGTGGTTACATCTTATAACCACTTATTTTCCATTCTTGTGTGTATTACTCTCTCTCTATGATTGTAATCTTTGATTTGTTTGATTCTTTATGTCCATTATTTTGTGTATACATGCATTTATATGATTGAGGCCATCATTTCATTTAGCTCACTTACCCAAATAGCCTACCTTTCATCAACCATTGTTAGCCAATCTTGAGCCTATTTAATCCCTTTTGTTTCTAATCTTAGCACATCACTACCCCTAAGTGAAAAACAATAAATGTCCTTTAATTTGGATCTTTGATTAGCTTAGGCTAGTGAGGGTGTGTATCATTTGGGTATGGGAACCTTGGGACATTGGTTGAGGTAAAAGTATAATTTTTATTTTTGTTAAAAATATTGGGAATTGGGTACATATTCATGCACCATATGTAAAATCATATGCATTGATATGTTTGTATATATTTTTCAAAAAAATATATATATATAAAGAAAAAAATATAGAAAAAGAAAAAGAAAAATATATAGAAAAAGAATACAATAAAAAGGAGACAAAAATGCCCCAAAGTAAAGTTCAATAAAAATCAATGCATATGGAATGTGAATTAAAGAGAATGCATGAGTATGAGAAAAAGTGAGAATCATGGGTGGCTAGGTACTATATTAGAATTGTATAGGTTGTTATATGTGTTTGGTGAGAGCTTAGGCTAATCAAAGATACAAATTTCAAGCTCACTTGACCATATGCATCCTTACCTTTACCCTAGGCCCATTACAACCTATGAATAAGTCCTCATGATGAATGTATGCATGCATTGAATAATTGTTGATTGTTAGATGAAAAACAAATCTTGGAAAGCATGAGTAAAAGAGAATTGAGTGAATCGACCCTATACACTTGAGCGACTAGAGCGGATACACTTCCGGTGAGGGTTCGATGCTCAATTCCTTGTTCCCGGTTTTCATGAGCTTTCTTCTTGCAAGTCTATTTGAACTTTATTTTGATATTTGAATTGGTAGGATTCATGAGTTATATACTACTTAGCCCTACTTGATATATATTCTTGGAGATTGATTTACTTTTAACCAAGTAGGTAGAATCATTTTGCATTTAGTTGCATTCATATAGATAGGTGCATATATTTTATTTGCATTGAATAAATGTTCATACTCCTTTTCTTGTCCTTCTTTATTCTTAGCATGAGGACATGCTTACTTTAAGTGTGGGGAGATTTGATAAACCCCGATTTTGTGGTTTATCTTGTGCTTAATTTGGGGGATTTTATCATCTTTTCTCACATTTATTCAATGAAATAGGATGGTTTTACAATTCTCCCTTGATTTGTGCTTAAATGTGAAAACATGCTTTTTAGGCCTTAAAATAGCCAATTTCAATCCACTTTAATTCCATTCGATGCCTTGATATGTTTGTTGAGTGATTTTAGTATCATAAGGCAAGTATTGGATGGAAGAAGTGAGGAGAAAAGCATGCAAAGTGGGAGAACTTATGAAGAAATGAAGGAACCGTAAAGTTGTCAAGCCTGACCTCTTGGCACTCAATCGACCATAACTTGAGCTACAGAGGTCCAAATGAGGCGGTTCTAATTGCGTTGGAAAGCTAACATCCGGGGATTTGAAATGATATAAAATTTGCCATATGTTACTTTGCGTTCAGGGGCACGCACGTGCCATGTACGCGTGCGCGCCAATGCTGCACATGGCCCATTAAAAGTGAAATCGCCCCCAGCGATTTCTGAATCATTTTGGGCCCAATCCAACTCATTTCTGATGCTATTGAACCCAAGTATTGAGGGGGGAATGAAGAGAGTAGTCATAGTTTAGTTTTCATGATGTTTTAGGTGAGAATTCTAGAGAGAGAGGCTCTCTCCTCTCTCTAGATTTTAGGGTAGTTTTAGTTAATTCTTCTTGGATCCAAGTTTTAATTCTTGTTTTGAATCAGTTTCTCCTTTTAATTTCTTGTTGTTACATCTCTACTCTTCTAGTTTTACTTGTTATTTCCTTTATTTTGTCCTCTTTTATGTTTATGGATGCTCATGTTGGATCTTATTTACATTTAATGAAATTTGATGTTGATGTTTCTTTTATTGATGAATTGAGTTGTTGATTTACTTTCCTTGCAATTGGTAGTTGATGGATTTTACTATTTCTTGCCATTTATTATGATTTCCTTTATTACCCACCAAGTGTTTGACAAAATGCTTGGTTGGGATTTAGAGTAGATTTTGAGCATTCTTGGCTTGGAAAGGTAACTTGGGAACTCTTGAGTTACTAATGTCCAAGTGATTGACGATTGGGAGCCATTAATGCTAGATCTCACTAATTGATTTGGTGGAGAACTAGGACTTATAGACTTGGATTGGAATAGCTCACTTGACTTTCCTCTACTATTAGTTAGGGGTTGATGAGCGGATAATTTATACGCTTTTTGGCATTGTTTTTAGTATGTTTTTAGTAGGATTTAGTTACTTTTAGGGATGTTTTAATTAGTTTTTATGTTAAATTCACATTTCTGGACTTTACTATGAGTTTGTGTGTTTTTCTGTGATTTCAGGTATTTTCTGGCTGAAATTGAGGGACTTGAGCAAAAATCAGATTCAGAGGTTGAAGAAGGACTGCAGATGCTGTTGGATTTTAACCTCCCTGCACTCAAAGTGGATTTTCTAGAGCTACAGAACTCCAAATGGCACGCTTTTAATTGCGTTGAAAAGTAGACATCTAGGGCTTTCCAGAAATATATAATAGTCCATACTTTGAATAAGGATTGACGATGTAAACTGGCGTTCAATGCCAGTTCCATGCTGCAGTCTGGCGTCCAGCGCCAGAAACAAGTTGCAAAGTGGAGTTCAACGCCAGAAACACGTTACAAACTGGCGTTCAACTCCAAAAATGACCTCTCCACGTGAAAGCTTCATGCTCAGCCCAAGCACACATCAAGTGGGCCCCGGAAGTAGATTTCTGCATCATTTACTTATTTCTGTAAACTCTAGTAACTAGTTTAGTATAAATAGGACTTTTTACTATTGGATTTAGATATTCAGATCATCTTGGGACGTCTAGTTCTTAGATCATGGGGGCTGGCCATTCGGCCATGCCTGAACCTTTCACTTATGTATTTTTCAATGGTAGAGTTTCTGCACTCCATAGATTAAGGTGTGGAGCTCTGTTGTTCCTCATGATTTAATGCAAAGTACTACTGTTTTATATTCAATTCAACTTATTCCGCTTCTAAGATATCCATTCGCACCCAAGAACATGATGAATGTGATGATTATGTGACGCTCATCATCATTCTCACTTATGAATGCGTGCCTGACAAACACTTTCGTTCTACATGCAAACAAGCTAGAATGAGTATCTCTTAGATATATATTAGAATCTTCGTGGTATAAGTTAGAACCCATGGATGGCCATTCCTGAGATCCAGAAAGTCTAAACCTTGTCTGTGGTATTCCGAGTAGGATCTGGGAAGGGATGGCTGGGACGAACTTCAAACTCGCGAGTGCTGGGCGTAGTGACAGACGCAAAAGGAGGGTGAATCCTATTCCAGTATGATCGAGAACCTCCAGATGATTAGATGTGCCGTGACAGAGTATTTGGACCTTTTTCACAGAGAGGATGGGATGTAGCCACTGACAACGGTGATGCCCTATATAAAGCTTGCCATGGAAAGGAGTAGGAATGATTGGATGAAGACAGTAGGAAAGCAGAGGTTCAGAGGAACGAAAGCATCTCTATACGCTTATCTAAATTTCTCACCAATGATTTACATAAGTATTCCTATCTTTATTTTCTGTTTATTTATTATTATTATTCGAAAACTCCATAACCATTTGATATCCGCCTGACTGAGATTTACAAGATGACCATAGCTTGCTTCATACCAACAATCTCCATGGGATCGACCCTTACTCACGTAAGGTTTTATTACTTGGATGACTCAGTGCACTTGCTGGTTAGTTGTATCGAAGCTGTGACAAATTATGAACTAAGATTAGAGCACCAAGTTTTTGGAGCCATTACCAGGGATCACAATTTTGTGCACTAAGTTTTTGGCGCCGTTGCCGGGGATTGTTCCAGTTTGGACAACTGACGGTTCATCTTGTTGCTCAGATTAGGTAATTTTCTCTTTCGTTTTATTTTAAAAAAAAACTATTTGTTTTCGAAAATCTTTCAAAAAAAATTTTTTTTCTTTTCCCTTTGTTTTCAAAAATTATTTTAAAATTTTTAAGAATGAATTCTAAAGTTTCAAATTGGTATGCTGAAGTTTGGCTGGCCATCAAGCTTTAGACTAACCTGGTATGATTCCTAGAATCTTGATTGAGGACTATGAATTCATTGCTTCCTTTTCCCTATAGGTTTTCAAAAAAATAAAAATATACAAAAATCCAAAAAAATTAATAAAATCATAAAATCAAAAATATTTTTTGTTTCTTGTTTGAGTCTAGAGTCAATTTTTAAGTTTGGTGTCAATTGCATTTTTTTCAAAAAATTATGCATTTTTCGAAAATTCATGCATTCATAGTGTTCTTCATGATCTTCAAGTTGTTCTTGGTAAGTCTTCTTGTTTGATCTTCATATTTCTTATTTTGTGTCTTTTCTTGTTTTTCATATGCATTTTTAATTTGTTAGTTCCTAAAGTTTGAAAATTTCTAAGTTTGGTGTCTTGCATGTTCTTCTTTCATTAAAAATTTTCAAAAATAAGTCTTGATGTTCATCTTGATCTTCAAAAGTGTTCTTGGTGTTCATCTTGACATTCATAGTGTTCTTACATGCATCACATGTTTTAGTCCAAAATTTTCATGCATTGAGTCTTTTTGATGTTTTTATCTTTCATCATTAAAAATTCAAAAATAAAAAAAATATCTTTCTCCTTTTTACTCATAAATTTCGAAAAGTTGGATTGACTTGTTCAAAATTTTTAAAAATCTAGTTGTTCCTTATGAGTCAAATCAAATTTTCAATTTGAAAATCTTATCTTTTTCAAAAATTAAATCTTTTTTATTTTTCTTATTTATTTTCGAAAATTTTAAAAATATTTTTCAAAAATCTTTTTCTTAAATTTATCTCATAATTTTCAAAAATATTATCAACAATTAATGTTTTGATTCAAAAGTTTCAAGTTTGTTACTTGCTTGTTAAGAAAGATTCAAACTTTAAGTTCTAGAATCATATCTTGTGATTACTTGTGAGTCAAGTCATTAATTTTGATTTTAAAATTTCAAATCTTTTTCAAACAAATCTCTTTCAATCATATCTTTTCAAACTTTGATTTCAAAATCTTTTTCTAACTTCTTATCTTTTCAAATTTAATTATCAAATCTTCTTAATATCTTTTCAATCATATTTTTTTAATCAATTTTCAAAAGAAATTTCTATCATATCTTTTTAAATCTTATCTTTTTCAAAAATTTGATTTTAAAATATTTCTTCTAACTTCTTATCTTCTTATCTTTTCAAAAATTGAATTTCAAATCTTTTTCAATTAACCACTTAACTTTTTATTTGATTCTTATCTTTAGTAAAACTGCCCAACTAACTTTTTACCTTTAATTTTCGAAAATCCCTTCCCTCTTTTTCAAAATTTCTTTTTAATTAACTAATTATTTTAATTTTTGATTTTAATCTTATTTCATTCCTAATTTTCGAAAATTACTAACCTTTTTCAAAAACTATTTTCGAAATTTAACTTTAAATTTTAATTTTTAATTTTCGAAAATCCTCTCACCTCTCATCTCCTTCTATTTATTTAATTACTTACTAACACTTCTCCTCATCTCATATCTCTGCTCCTATCCTCACCCTTGTGTTTGGATTATCCATTCTTCTTCACCCTTATTCCCTTTCTTCTTCTACTAACAACAAAGGAACCTCTATACTGTGGTAAAAAGGATCCCTATTATTATTTTCTGTTCCCTTCTTTTTCATATGAGCAGGAGCAAGGACAAGAACATTCTTGTTGAAGCAGACCCTGAACCTGAAAGGACTCTGAAAAGGAAACTAAGAGAAGCTAAAATACAACAATCCAGAGACAACCTTATAGAAATTTTTGAAAAGGAAGAGGAGATGGCAGCCGAAAATAATAATAATGCAAGGAAGATGCTTGGTGACTTTACTGCACCAAATTCCAATTTACATGGAAGAAGCATCTCAATTCCTGCCATTGGAGCAAACAACTTTGAGCTTAAACCTCAATTAGTTTCTCTAATGCAACAGAACTGCAAGTTCCATGGACTCCCATCAGAAGATCCTTTTCAGTTCTTAACTGAATTCTTACAAATCTGTGACACTGTTAAGACCAATGGGGTTGATTCCGAGGTCTACAGGCTTATGCTTTTCCCTTTTGTTGTGAGAGACAAAGCTAGAATATGGTTAGATTCTCAACCTAAAGATAGCCTGAACTCTTGGGATAAGCTGGTCACGACTTTCTTAGCCAAGTTCTTTCCTCCTCAAAAGCTTAGTAAGCTTAGAGTGGATGTTCAAACCTTCAGACAGAAAGAAGGTGAATCCCTCTATGAAGCTTGGGAGAGATACAAGCAACTGACCAAAAAGTGTCCTTCTGACATGCTTTCAGAATGGACCATCCTGGATATATTCTATGATGGTCTGTCTGAATTAGCTAAGATGTCATTAAATACTTCTGCAGATGGATCCATTCACCTAAAGAAAACACCTGCAGAAGCTCAAGAACTTATTGACATAGTTGCTAACAACCAGTTTATGTACACTTCTGAGAGGAACCCTGTGAGTAATGGGACGCCTCAGAAGAATGGAGTTCTTGAAATTGATACTCTGAATGCCATATTGGCTCAGAATAAAATATTAACTTAGCAAGTCAATATGATTTCTCAGAGTCTGAATGGAATGCAAGCTGCATCCAACAGTACTCAAGAGGCATCTTCTGAGGAAGAAGCTTATGATCCTGAGAACCCTGCAATAGCAGAGGTGAATTACATGGGTGAACCCTATGGAAACACCTATAATCCCTCATGGAGAAATCACCCAAATCTCTCATGGAAGGATCAACAAAAGCCTCAACAAGGCTTTACTAATGGTGGAAGAAACAGGTTTAACAATAGTAAACCTTTTCCATCATCTACTCAGCAACAGACAGAGAACTCTTAACAAAATACCTCTAATTTAGCAAACTTAGTCTCTGATCTATCTAAGGCCACTCTGAGTTTCATGAATGAAACAAGGTCCTCCATTAGAAATTTGGAGGCACAAGTGGGCCAGCTGAGTAAGAAGATCACTGAAACCCCTCCTAGTGCTCTCCCAAGCAATACAGAAGAAAATCCAAAAGGAGAGTGCAAGGCCATTGAATTGACCATCATGGCCGAATCCAAGGAGGAAGAGGAGGACGTGAATCCCAAGGAGGAAGACCTCCTGGGACATCCAGTGATCAATAAGGAGTTTCCCTCTGAGGAACCAAAGGAATCTGAGACTCATCTAGAGACCATAGAGATTCCATTGAACCTCCTTATGCCATTCATGAGCTATGATGAGTATTCCTCTTTTGAAGAGAATGAGGATGTTACTGAAGAGCAAGTTGCCAAGTTCCTTGGTGCAATCATGAAGCTGAATGCCAATTTATTTGGTAATGAGACTTGGAGAGATGAACCTCCCATGTTCACCAATGAACTAAATGCATTGGATCAACTGAGATTGCCTCAGAAGAAACAGGATCCTGGAAAGTTCCTAATACCTTGTACCATAGGCACCATGACCTTTGAGAAGGCTCTATGTGACCTGGGGTCAGGGATAAACCTCATGCCCCTCTCTGTAATGGAGAAACTGGGAATTTTTGAGGTGCAAGCTGCCAGAATCTCACTAGAGATGGCAGACAACTCAAGAAAACAGGCTTATGGACTAGTAGAGGACATGTTAGTAAAGGTTGAAAACCTTTACATCCCTGCTGATTTCATAATCCTAGACACTGGGAAGGAAGAGGATGAATCTATCATCCTTGGAAGACCCTTCCTAGCCACAGTAAGAGCTGTGATTGATGTTAACAGAGGTGAATTAGTCCTTCAATTGAATGGGGACTCCCTTGTGTTTAAAGCACAAGGTTATCATCCTGTAAACCTAGAAAAGAGGCACAATAAGCTTCTCTCAGTACAGTGTCAAATAAAGCCCCCACAATCAAACTTTAAATTTGGTGTTGGGAGGCCTCAGCCAAACTCTAAGTTTGGTGTTAAATCCCCACATCCAAACTCTAAGTTTGGTGTTGGGAGTCTACAACATTGACCTGATCACCTGTGTGGCTCCATGAGAGCCCACTGTCAAGCTATTGAGATTAAATAAGCGCTTATTGGGAGGCAACCCGATCTTTATTTATCTAATTTTATTTTTATTTTTATTATTCTTTCATGTTTTATTAGGTTCATGATCATGTGGAGTCACAAAATAAATTCAAAAATTAAAAATAGAATCAAAAACAACAGAAGAAAAATCACACCCTGGAGGAAGGACTTACTGGCGTTTAAACGCTAGTAAGGAGCATCTGGCTGGCGTTCAACGCCAGAACAGAGCATGGAGCTGGTGCTGAACGCCAGAAACAAGCATGAAGCTGGCGTTCAACGCCAGAAATATGCTGCATATGGGCGTTGAACGCCCAGAACAAGCATCACTTCGGCGTCTAAACGCCAGAAATGCATGCAAAGGCATTTTACATGCCTAATTGGTGCAGGGATGTAAATCCTTGACACCTCAGGATCTGTGGACCCCACAGGATCCCCACATACCTCCACTCACCTTCCCTCCTCATAATCCTATATCACCCTCTCTCTCTCTCCATTCACAGTCATCCCTTCTAACCTACCTTCAAAATTCAAAAATCTCTTTCCCACCCAAGCCCACCCATATAGCCGAATACACACATCCCTCCAACTCATCCATATCTTCTTCTTCTTCTACTATTCTTTCTTCTTTTACTCGAGGGCGAGAAACATTCTAAGTTTGGTGTGGTAAAAGCATAGCTTTTTGTTTTTCCATAACCATTGATGGCACCTAAGGCCAGAGAAACCTCTAGAAAGAGGAAAGGGAAGAAAAAAGCTTCCACCTCTGAGTCATAGGAGATGGAGAGATTCATCTCAAGGGTCTATAGCTTAGTGGTAGAACATTTGACTGCAAATCAAGAGATCCCTGAGATACCTCAGGGAATACATTTTCCTCCACATAATTATTGGGAGCAACTAAGGATAGGAGCATCAAGAGCACTCCATCATCCTCCATGAAATTAGAAAAGATCAAAGAGCAATGAGGGAGGAGCAACAAAGACAAGGAAGAAACATAGAAGAGCTCAGAGACATCATTGGCTCCTCAAGGAGAAAACGCCACCATCACTAAGGTGGACTCATTCCTTGTTCTTAAATTTTCTGTTTTTTTGTTTTAATATGTTAAATGTTTATCTATGTTTGTGTCTTATTACATGATCATTAGTGTCTAAGTGTCTATGCCTTAAAGTCATGAATATGAATCCATCACCTCTCTTAAATGAAAAATGCTTTTAATTCAAAAGAACAAGAAGTACAAGAGTTTCGAATTTATCCTTGAACTTAGTTTAATTATATTGATGTGGAGACAATACTTTTTGTTTTCTGAATGAATGCTTGAACAGTGCATATGTCTTTTGAAGTTGGTGTTTTAGAATGTTAAATATGTTGGCTCTTGAAAGAATGATGAACAGGAGACATGTTATTTGATAATCTGAAAAATCATAAAAATGATTCTTGAAGCAAGAAAAAGCAGTGAATACAAAGCTTGCAGAAAAAAAATGGTGAAAAAAGGAAAAAAATAGAAAAAAAAAGCAAGCAGAAAAAGCCAAAAGCTCTTAAAACCAAAAGGCAAGAGTAAAAAGCCAATAACCCTTAAAACCAAAAGGCAAGGGTAAATAAAAAGGATCCAAGGCTTTGAGCATCAGTGGATAGGAGGGCCTAAAGGAATAAAATCCTGGCCTAAGCGGCTAAACCAAGCTGCCCCTAACCATGTGCTTGTGGCGTGAAGGTGTCAAGTGAAAACTTGAGACTGAACGGTTAAAGTCAAGGTCCAAAGCAAAAAAAGAGTGTGCTTAAGAACCCTGGACACCTCTAATTGGGGACTTTAGCAAAGCTGAGTCACAATCTGAAAAGGTTCACCCAGTTATGTGTCTGTGGCATTTATGTATCCGGTGGTAATACTGGAAAACAAAGTGCTTGGGGCCACGGCCAAGACTCATAAAGTAGCTGTGTTCAAGAATCAACATACTGAACTAGGAGAATCAATAACACTATCTGAACTCTGAGTTCCTATAGATGCCAATCAATAACACTATCTGAACTCTGAGTTCCTACAAGTCCCGCTCATCTGATTGGGGCTATGTTTCATTGATATTTTAGAATTTATAGTATATTCTCTTCTTTTTATCTTATTTGATTTTTAGTTGCTTGGGGACAAGAAACAATTTAAGTTTGGTGTTGTGATGAGTGGATAATTTATACGCTTTTTGGCATTATTTTTAGTATGTTTTTAGTAGGATCTAGTTACTTTTAGGGATGTTTTTATTAGTTTTTATGTTAAATTCACATTTCTGAATTTTCCAATGAGTTTGGGTGTTTTTCTGTGATTTCAGGTATTTTCTGGCTAAAATTGAGGGACTTGAGCAAAAATCAGATTCAGAGGTTGAAGAAGGACTGCAGATGCTGTTGGATTCTGACCTCTCTGCACTCAAAGTGAATTTTTTGGAGCTACAGAACTTCAAATGGCGCGCTTACAATTGCGTTGGAAAGTAGACATCCAGGGCTTTCCAGAAATATATAATAGTCCATACTTTAAATAAGGATTGACGATGTAAACTGGCGTTCAACGCCAGTTCCATACTGCAGTCTGGCGTCCAGCGCCAGAAACAAGTTGCAAAGTGGAGTTCAACGCCAGAAACACGTTACAAACTAGCGTTCAACTCCAAAAATGGCCTCTCCACGTGAAAGCTTCATGATCAGCCCAAACACACATCAAGTGGGCCCCAGAAGTGGATTTCTGCATCATTTACTTATTTCTGTAAACCCTAGTAACTGGTTTAGTATAAATAGGACTTTTTACTATTGTATTTAGATCTTCGGATCATCTTGGGACATCTAGTTCTTAGATCATGGGGGCTGGCCATTCGGTCATGCCTGAACCTTTCACTTATGTATTTTTCAACGGTAGAGTTTCTGCACTCCATAGATTAAGGTGTGGAGCTCTGTTGTTCCTCATGATTTAATTGCAAAAGGAGGGTGAATCCTATTCCAGTATGATCGAGAACCTCCACATGATTAGCCGTGCCGTGATAGAGCATTTAGACCTTTTTCACAGAGAGGATGGGACGTAGCCATTGACAACGGTGATGCCCTATATAAATCTTGCCATGGAAAGGAGTAGGAATGATTGGATGAAGACAGCAGGAAAGCAGAGGTTCAGAGGAACGAAAGCATCTCTATACGCTTATCTAAATTTCTCACCAATGATTTACATAAGTATTCCTATCTTTATTTTCTGTTTATTTATTATTATTATTCGAAAACTCCATAACCATTTGATATCCGCCTGACTGAGATTTACAAGATGACCATAGCTTGCTTCATACCAACAATCTCCGTGGGATCGACCCTTACTCACGTAAGGTTTTATTACTTGGACGACCCAGTGCACTTGCTGGTTAGTTGTATCGAAGTTGTGACAAATTATGAACTAAGATTAGAGCACCAAGTTTTTGGAGCCATTACCAGGGATCACAATTTCGTGCACCAGGGGTTAACTTAGTGAGGTTGGTCCTTGCCAATTCTCATGTTGTGATTAGTGATAAGGATAGAGATCCTTGACCACCAACCTTTGCCAAGGCCTTTTTGTTATTTGAATTTCCTTATCATTTACTTTTCATGTCTCTTATTCTGAAAACACCAAAACATACTTCATAGCCAATAATTGAGCACTTCATTGCAATTCCTTGTGAGACGACTCGAGGTTTAAATACTTCGGTTAATTCTTATTTGGGGTTTTTTATTTGTGACAACCAAATTTTTGTATGTGAGGACTCTTTGTTGGTCTAGAACTATACTTGCAACGAGAACTCAATTGAGAAATTCTATATCAACAAAAGTTCACATATCATCAGCCTCAACAAGAATGTCTTTGTCCTTGCTCCTGCTCATATGAAAGATAGAGAAGAAGACAGTATGGAATCCTCTATGTTACAGTATAGAGATTCCTTGAGATGTCAGAAGAAAAGAAGAATAGAAGGAGGAGGTAGAAATGAGAGAATCCGAACTTATAGAGAGAGGTAGTCTGAATTGCACATTGAGGAAGAGTGCTAGTCCCTTAAATAGAAGGATGTGAGAAGAGGGGAAGAATTTTCGAAAACAAATTAAAAATATTTTGAAATAATTAAAAGAAATTTTTTTTTAAAAAAAATGGTTGATGATTTTCGAAAATTGAAATTGAGGTAATAGTTAATTGATTTTGAAAAAAAGATTTTGAAATTAGAAATAAAAAAGATACGATTGAAAATTATTTTGAAAAATATGTGATTGAGAAGATATGATTGAAAATCAAATGAAAAAAAGAAAGTTTTAAAATTAAAGTTGATTACTTGACTAACAAGAAATTAGAAGATATGATTCTAGAATTTAAAATTTGATCCTTTCTTAATAGGCAAGTAACAACTTGAAAATTTTGAATTAAATCATTAATTGTAGCAAGGATTTTCGAAAATAGTAAAAAAATATAAAATGGAAAGAAATTGATTTTGAAAAGATATGATTTGAATAAGATTTGATTTTGAAAAATTATGAAAATTTGAAAAAGATTTGATTTAAAAACAAAATCATACCTCTTGTGCCATCCTGGGGTTAAACGCCCAGAATGGTATCCATTCTGGCGTTTAACGCCCAAAATACTACCCTTTTGGGCGTTTAACGCCCAGCCAGGTACCCTGGCTGGCGTTTAAACGCCAGTTTTCCTTCTTCACTGGGTGTTTTGAACGCGCAGCTTTTTCTATGTAATTCCTCTGCAGCATGTTCTGAATCTTCAGTTCTCTGTATTATTGACTTGAAAAGACATAATTTTAAAATTTTTTTTGAATTTTTAATGATGAGAAACAATAAAATGAAACTAATCATGTAAAACTAAGATCAAATAGACAATGCATGCAAGACACCAAACTTAGAAATTTTCATTTTAGAGACACTAACAAATTTAGAACACATATGAAAAATAACAAAACACACAAAATAAGAGAATTTAAAGATCAGAGCAAGAAAATCATCAAGAACAACTTGAAGATTAATGAAGAACATAATGCATATATTCGAAAAATGCAAGAAGAATAAAGACATGCAATTGACACCAAACTTAAGATTAGACACTAGACTTAAACAAGAAACATAAAATATTTTTGATTTTATAAATTTTATAATTTTTTTGTGATTTTTCGAAAATTATATGGAAAAGAAAATAAAGAGATTCAAAATTTTTAATAAGAATTCCAGGAATCATGCAATGTTAGTCTAAAACTCCGGTCCAGGAATTAGACATGGCTTACTAGCCAGCCAAGCTTTCAGTGAAAGCTTCGGTCCAAAACACTAGACATGGCCAATGGCCAGCCAAGCTTTAGCAGATCATTACTCTCAATAGCAAAATTGATAGAAATCAACAAGCTCTTGTGATGATAAGTTGAAACCTCGGTCCAAAAGATTAGACATGACTTCACAGCTAGCCAGACTTCAACAGATCATCATGAAACTCTAGAATTCATTCTTAAAAACTCTGAAGAACAGAATAGAAAAATTTTTTCGGTATTTTTGAAAATTTTTTTTTCGAAAATAAAAAGTAAAAATCTTAAACATAAAATAAAATTACCTAATCTAAGCAACAAGATGAACCGTCAGTTGTCCAAACTCGAACAATCCCCGGCAACGGCGCCAAAAACTTGGTGCACGAAATTGTGATCATCAATGGCGCCAACAAATTGGTACGCACAATTGTAATCTCAACTCTTTTTCACAATTCCGCGCAACTAACCAGCAAGTGTACTGGGTCGTCCAAGTAATAAACCTTACGTGAGTAAGAGTCGATCCCATGGAGATTGTCGGCTTGAAGCAAGCTATGGTCATCTTGTAAATCTCAGTCAGGTGGATTCAAATGGTTATGGAGGATTGATAATTAAAAGATGAATAAAACATAAAATAGGATAGATTAATCTTAGATTAGAAACCCAAAAGATACACATTCAAGCTTGTTTGCATGTAGAACGGAAGTGGTTGTCAAGCACGCGTTCATATGTGAGAATGATGATGAGTGTTAGGGATCATCACATTCATCAAGTTGAAGAATGAGTGTATATCTTAGAGAAGAAATAGGCTTGAGTTGAATAGAAAAACAATAATACTTTGCATTAATTCATGAAGAACAGCAGAGCTCCATACCTTAATCTATGGTGTGTAGAAACTCCACTGTTGAAAATACAAAAGTGATAATGGTGTTCATTGGCTTCAGCCCCAAAGGGGGGACCAGAAGAACCAAGATAAAAATACAATAGCAAAAGGTCCTATTTATAGAGAACTAGTAGCCTAGGGTTTACAGAAATAAGTAATTGATGTAGAAATCTTCTTCTGGGCCCACTTGGTGTGTGCTTCGGCTGAGCATTGAATCTTTCACATGTAGAGACTTTTCTTGGAGTTAAACGCCAGCTTTTGTGCCAGTTTGGGCGTTTAACTCCAGCTTTTATGCCAGTTCTGGCGATTTGACGCCAGAATTTTTATGCTGACTTGGAACGCCAGTTTGGGCCATCAAATCTTGGGCAAAGTATGGACTATTATATATTTCTGGAAATTCCAGGATGTCTACTTTCCAACGCAATTGAGAGCGCACCAATTGGGCTTCTATAGCTCCAGAAAATCTACTTCGAGTGCAGGGAGGTCAGAATCCAACAGCATCTGCAGTCCTTTTTCAGCCTCTGAATCAGATTTTTGCTTTGGTCCCTCAATTTCAGCCAGAAAATATCTGAAATTACAGAAAAATACACAAACTCATAGTAAAGTCTAGAAATGTGATTTTTATTTAAAAACTAATAAAAATATAATAAAAACTAACTCAAACATACTAAAAACAATGCCAAAAAGCGTATAAATTATCCGCTCATCAGTCCCCTATGACTTCCTCTCTTAGCAGCTGCCTTTTTCACACACTCTTCAGTAACTCTGCTCTTGTTTACCAACTTTGAGAAAGTTCTGATCTCTATTGGTCCCACTGAGCTAAAGATATCACTTCAGAGTCCTCCTTTATACTTAATGCACTTCCATTCCTCAAAGTCTCTCAGAGCTCCCTGACACATACGGGAAAACCTGAATAGCTCCTCAAACTTGTCAATATACTCGGATATGGACATAGTGATAAACCCCAATTTTGTGGTTTATCTTGTGCTTATTTTAGGGTATTTTATCACCTTTTTCCCACATTTATTCAATGAAATAGCATGGTTTTGTAATTCTCCCTTAAAATGTGCTTAAGTGTAAAAACATGCTTTTTAGGCCCTTAATTTAGTGATTTTAATTCACTTTAATTCCATTCAATGCCTTGATGTGTTTGTTGAGTGATTTCAGGTTCATAAGGCAAGTATTGGATGGAAGAAATGAAGAGAAAAGAATACAAAGTGGAGAATGCATGAAGAAACAAAGATTTGGAGTACATCAACCCACGCGAACGCGTAGTAGACGTGCACGCGTGGATAGTGCAGTTGCATGGCGACGCGTACGCGCACATGACGCGTACGCGTGGGTGGGAATTTGGCCAAGCGACGCGCACGCGCACACAGCGCGTACGCGTTGATACTTGCACGTGACTCACTTAAAGGCAAAACGCTGAGGGCAATTTCTGGGCTGCCCAGGCCCAATTCTAACTTGTTTCTGAGGGTATTTCATCCAGAATTGAAGCTTGATCAAAGGGTGGGGAGCACTTAGTTAGTCATGATGAGCCTTTAGTTAGTTTTCTAGAGAGAGAAGCTCCCTCTTCTCTCTAGAATTAGGTTAGGATTAGGTTAATTTCTATTAGATCTAGCTTTGATTACTTGATTTCATCTTGTTTCCTCTACAATTCCTTGTTCTAATACTTCAATTCTTCTTAGTTCTTTTGTTAATTTTACTTTTATACTTCTTTCATGTTTATGAATGCTCATGTTGGATTTGGTTTACATTTAATGGAAATTGATGTTTGATGTTCTTTCATTGTTAATTTGAGTTGTGAATTTTACTTTCCTTGCAATTGGTAGTTGGTAGATTTATATTTCTTGCATATTTACCATGCTTTCCTTTTATGTCTTCCAAGTGTTTGACAAAATGCTTGATTGGATGTTAGAGTAGATTTTGAGCATTCTTGGCTTGGAAAGAGTAATTAGGCTTGAGTCATGAAAATCCAACCTATGTTGGTGATTTAGAGTTGTTTGCTAATATTGTTTCCATTAATTCTAATATCTTGCTAATTCACTTAGTGAGTTAATTAGGACATTTGAATTGAGATTAGCTAGTCTTATTAGACTTTCTTCGAGTGTGAGGATAACATGATACCTTCCTCCATCGTCGGGGATGACGTAATAGGATAAATTCTTGTTTATTATTGTGACATGATTAACTAGTCTTGTTTGACGTTCTCCCTATGTGAAGATGACATGATACCTTTTTCCATTTATTGGAGTTGACTAAATAAGATGAATTAATCATTGTATGACTAGGATAGAAAGCCTATATTCTCAACCCTTTCCATGAATGTCTCTCTTTATTAATTGCTTTCTTGAGTTACTTGATTTACTTTTCTTGTCATTTAAATTCTTGCCCATTTAATTTCTTGCCCTTTTATCAATCAAACCCATTGTTCCTTCATAGCCAATAATTGACCACTTCATTGCAATTCCTTGTGAGATGACCCGGAGTCTAAATACTTCGGTTAATTCTTATTTGGGGTTTGTTCTTTGTGACAACTAAATATTTGATTGGGAGGATTATTTGTTGGTGTAGAACTATACTTGCAACGAGAATTCATTCATTTGAGGAAATTCTATACCATCACATAGCACCCTGCTTCAGCTGCAGTAACTCGAGTTCCTTGGCCGCCCTGGAAGGCATCCTAGATGATAGGGTCATCACCCTGCTATAGGAGACGTCAGACTCCTTACCACCAATGCGATGCTTCACCAGTGAGCAAATAGGTAGCAAATTTAGCACACTGCCCTTTAGGTACCATCTGCGCTTGCAATGCTCGCTCCATAGCCTGAAACCAGGTATCAGCTTCAGTCGGGCTAGTGGTTCCCTTGAACTTAGGTGGATTGATCTTCAAGAAGGTTGCCAGTGTCAACAGGCCCTAAGCTCTACTTCCATCATTGCCATGGTTGTTCATCTGCTGCCCAAGAGCCGCAGCAGTGGCCTGCATAGCAGCAGCCATATTCTCCAACGCCACCATAAAATCTACCGGGTTATTTGGGTTGGCTCCCGGTCCCTGAGTACTAGTATGACCTCTCCCGCGACCTCGACCGCATCCACGAGGCGCCATCTGGTTCTTATGCACACCAAACAATCGATATTAACTTGATCAGTCTCAATATCGGAAGTCTAGTGCTTCAAAGTCCCAAATGCATGCTCATGAACGTTTATGCCAGGTATATCAGTTAGATATTCTAATAGCACATAACACACATACAGAGAATGCACAGAAGTATAGTCAGTCCGTCCTTCAGGCTCTACAGGAACGAACTGCTCTGATACCAAAATGTAACACCCTACCACACAGAGTCTTATGCTTAAGTCATAAGACAGAGGTGACGAGGTATTACGACCTCTAAAAGTAAAATTTAGTACATATAGTATTGTGAAGAATGATTATAACTAGGAGCCTTTGAAGAAAAGGGGCAAAATAAAACCGTTAAATAGAAAATCATAACACTCCGATCGATAGCGTAACAAAACAAATAAAGGATAGACCAACACGAACCATAACAAATGAGGGCCAAAAATACGAATATCAAAAATCAAGATCTGGTTGCAAAGAAAACCGGTCCGAGCATAGAAGTATATACAAATATATAAAGCAAGAAACCTAAGGGAAACCCCAAGGACAAACTATCAAAACCTATTCTCAAAAACAACCTCTAAGAGGAGTCAAAACAATATACATACATACATACATACATACATACATACATACATACATACATACATACATACATACATACATACATACATATATATATATATATATATATATATATACATTATTTAGTGGAGATAGTAACTATCTATATAAAACCAAAGTAAAGTCCCAAGGAGCAAAGATCTTTGCTTATCCAGAAGTCTCCAGCATGCCTCAGCGAGAAGCCTCACGTCCTGCATCTGAAAACCACAAAATCCACATGGGTGAGAACCGGAGGTTCTCAGTATGGTAACAGTACCCACATATCTAACATGTAATGTCCTGGGAAAGCCGAAGGCAATCCTAGAACTTCCACCAGATAAATCAAAGCTTATAAATAGACTAATCCATAAATGGCAACTGACTAAAGATCTTCAGTCTAACTAATACTTCCCTTTCTAAATCCTTCAGACCTCCCAACTGCCAGCAGTAATATAATATGGCAAACACAATTATATCAGACAAGAAGATATACATGTAGGAAGTAGATATGACATTTAGGCAATTAGCAGGTAGTATTCAGTCAATTATGCAATTCCAAACAATTCACATAGTATGCATATGATGAATGCCTGTCCCTATGGCTGATTATATCATCTGTCATTTATATAGCCAACCCAACAAGTCCTGGTAGCTAACCATTGGACTGTCCCTCTATCGTGCATCCCAACTCGAGTTATACTCAACATAAATCATAATTCATATCCAACACCCTCACTGGTGTATATTCATGGGGGCGAGCTCATCCGGAACTTTCACAGTGTCCGGCCACACTTACGAGATAGGGTCAGCAGAGTATCGAGTCTCCACCTGGAGCACATGGTGGCTAGCCACTGCTTTCTCCTAGGAAAACTTGTATCTCAGATAGTGGAAGTGCAACATTCACATTTCATTCAATACGCATATATGCAACCATACCCAGCCATAATCAATAATGGCTTCGCCGTAACTAGGCAATATCTCGGCCATCCGGCCCATAATCCATAACCAGCCAATTCATTAGCAATTATAGCCCTTCGACTCATGGCATATCAAGCACTTCCACATTCATCCTCCATATCTCATACAATCATCTTTGATCATCCTTGATCATTAATCCTCCCCTTTCTTCATTCACAAGTTACCACAATTCCTAGCTCCACCTCATCGCTAGGCATATCATAAGAGTTTAAGACATAAGGGGGTGAGATCGGATGCATAGAAGTATGAGATTTGGCTTTGAAAACTCAAAAATCAACTTTGGAAGGAAAATAAGGTCACGCGTGCGCGTCGCCCACGCGCATGCGAGGAACGCCAAAAATTTCATCGATGCGTATGCGTCGCCCACACGCACACGTGGAAGGGAAGATAGCCAAGTGACGCCTACGCGTCAGCCTCGCGTAAGCGTGGGTGTGTTTTGTGCCCCAGGCACAAAACCAGCACAACTCTCTGGAATTTGGCTGGGCAAATCGAATTCGCTCATCGACACGTATGCGTGGGCCATGCGCATGCGTGGGTATTGAAACTTTGAAAACGACGCGTGCGTGTCGGCCACGCCTATGCGTGGGAGTGCTTTCTACCAAAAATTTTTCTAAGTTAAAAAGCTGCAGAATTTCACAATTGCACACCCCAATCTTCCGACGGGCATAACTTCTCCGTTTTAAATCATTTTTTGCCCGTTCTTCGAACAGCATAACCAGCCTAGATCCAATTTCATTTCTAAATAAGTTTGGCACAAAACCAGGATCCGGAGTCCAAGTTATGCCCCATCAAAGTATGTCCAAAAACCATATTTTCATACAAAACCACAAAGTGCCATTTTCAAAACAAACAAATTCCAACCCTTTTCAAAATCAACCAAAACATACCAATTTTAACGCTTTTTGAAATCAACCCAAAACATACCAAAAATCAACCTCAAGCATCCTCAACTCATACATTAACATTTTCATCAAAATCACAACCACCATCCCACCTTTTAACCCATCTCAATCAAGAGGCTAAAATTCAAACACACATTACATGTCATACATCCTTCCTCATCCTAATTTCCAATAATACCATTTCCAATCAACCATCAATACACATAATCAATATCAAACTCACCATGAACATGGTTTCACCCACAATTCAACATCAATCAATCATCAAACATATATCACAACATGCATATCTCTCATGCATCATACCATCAAGGCATCAATAATCATAATCACATATATGACCACATAATATATCTCAACCATTCAACAACATCAACAATTCAATGCCTATCTTAGGGCCTCTAGCCTAAGTTTTCACACCACATTACATTTTAGATACAGAAAACCGAGACCATACCTTAGCCAATTTTCCCCGCTGAATCCGGAGCACTTCCAAATCACTTTTCCACAAGCTCTCAAGGTCTCAACACCTCCAAGAACAGATTTTTATCACACCAAAGCCATTTTCCAAGCTTTCCAAAATCTCAATCAAGCTTCAATATTCACATACACACTACCTAAGCCACAATTATCATACCCAAGGTTCAAGGAGACAAGATTAATCTTTTCCTTCAATAGAGTTGGGTCCTATAACATCAAAGAACCCAAAATCTCAACACTTTTCTCCATGAAATTCGAAATTAAGGGATGAAGAACTGAACCAAAATCATGGCTTACCTCAAGAATAAAGTAGTGGGTTTTGTAGAGCTCTTCACAGTGAACGCGTGGTCGCACACGGTGCGGCAATCGAAGCTCTAGATCAAAAGTTATGGTGGTTTGAAGATCAACCAAGGGTTAGAACTTGAGAGAGTGTTCTTCCCCCATTTGCTTCCATTTTCAGCGTGTTTAGTGTGTAGAGAGGAGAGAGAATGCTGAAAATTAGGGTTTTAGGTTTAGTTATGTTGGGCCAAGGGCCCAATATGGGTCCGGTTGGCTCGGTTTGGCCCGTTTGGTCCAATCTTGGTCCGATTTCTATAAAATTGGTATCAAAATTCTTGCCTCAATCTCCTCTATCATATTAAGTCATAAAAATCACATTTTTGGCTCTCTGGAATAAATTCTCATTTATGGGTTAATTAGCCATTAATTAACCGGATTTTACAAATTAAGTGAGAATGTGACTTAAAAAGAAAATGAGGCAAAAAGTGTTAATTGGTTACCTTTAATTTTGGTACAAGAGACAAGCAATCGATAACAAGAAAAATAAATAAATAAATAAAAATAAAGTGAAGGTTAAAGAATCAAACTATTCCGATTCAGATTTAATTCTGCAACTCTCACATCCACCCGCATGGCACAAAATTAAAACTACTACTAAAAGGGAAGCTTCATGTCATGGCTGGGTATATGTACATAACACCCTCTTTTTTTTTGTTTTTTTAAAAAGCACGTATATCTTCTTAAAATAATATAGTAGTGCATGCTATATAGTCACAAAATGCATTCTAAACTAGGAATAAGTTTACATCATTGACAATATGTGCATGGGTGAAACTAGGAATTTACCAAGAAAAAACATGGATGAGAACTGCATAAACAAAATGATAAGTTGATAACTATCATATAGAAACATACTCTAGTAAACAACCAAAACAATATAAATTACAAAAGCGTATCTATGGTCGGTATATAAGCTATACATCATATCAAATATATATATAATCTGTACATGGGTTATTAATAAAAAAGTAATTTTAAGAAAAAACATGGATGAGAAACTGCAGAAATAATTTGTTTACATCATTGTTAATCATGGATGAGAACTTATTACTTTTTTTTATTAATCAATTTCTGTATCATAGGATAATTATCAATATTTGCAGGATTATTTTTCTTAGTAGACTAATCTTTCAAGGATTAAAATAGTGATATACTTGAGAAAAATTCAGCTCTGTGCTAAAACAAAATCTCCGCAGAAAGGTCTCATCCATAAATTACTTCAAGTTATAGAAAAATACAGCCTAACACTATAACAGTAGGAGATAATATCAGGTCATTTTAATATGAACACACGTGTAAATTGTGTAAATTACAAAAAAGCAAAAGCTTAATGCGATTTACCATTCTAAACTCTATTCTGTTAATGACTTAATCACAGTACTAAACTCATTATACTCAACCCTAGCCCATGTTTAAAATGGATACACATTTGCTATAGAAAAAAACATTCACACATTTGCTATCAAAAGAAGAGATGTACCTCCTCACTATGTCTTTGGGGTAAGTAATAAACAAGAATTTCCACTTGAGGCAAAGAGACAAGAGAGCCAGCACAAGCATGCCACAGTTCTCAATTCAAAGTCTTTCTCACTCCTGAAATTACCATCATCATAAAAAGAAGGCAAAAAAGGTTAAGGGTGAAAATTTGATCTTTATGAATGATGAAACCATATAATTAACCATCCATGATTAATTAATAGAAAAAGATTAAGTGAAAAGATAAAACAACGATTACAAAATAGAGTGCTCTTGCATTTCCTTGAGGTGCTTCATCTCAGTGACTAGAGTTTGACCCCGCAACTACACCAACACCACAAGTTTTAACCTTTTCTTCAAAGGAAGCCATTAATGCTACACCACTCTCTACGTTTTTAAACATAAACCACCCAAAAAAGAACCTCTTTTTCTACTCCTTCAAAAACAACCTTAAAAAAAACTTCACATAAGCTTCACCCCCACCAAACCAAACATGCCCCCAAAACACAAGCTTCAAATGACGATGATTTTCACTAGCCCATTTTCACAAACACAAGTGGTGCATAGAAAACATAATAAGGGGTGTTTGAGCTGAGACCATATACTGGTATTAGTATTATTAATGTCGTTGTTAACATGAGAATGAGAAATTATATTGCTATTCAATATTTTGCAGAGGTTGCACGAAGAATGTGAGAAATTATTTGATAAATTAACAGGAAAAAAGTCTTTGCTGAGGAACCTGGATGATGTTGGCAAAGAAATAAAAGTACACGACGAGAGCGGTGCCGTGAGCTGCAGCGACGACGGAGCCGACCGTGCCCTCAGAAAAAGTCTTTGCTGGAGGAACTGGGTTCTTCTTCTTCTTTGTCCAGAAGGAGAGGAGAAAGACGGAGAACGGCTAGCGGCTGCTGGTGCGTGCTGCTATGCGTGAAAACCGACGAAGAGGAGGCGCAGCTACGAGAAAAGGAGAGGATGATGATAGAATGCGGCTGTCCGGTACATAATTAGGGGTGAGGTTACTCTTTAGATTTTTTTTTGGGTATGAATAGGGAAGGAGAAATTAGATTAGGGTTCATCACAAACAGAGTAATTTTGCAGTGTATATGAATAATGAAATGTATTTTAGTTTTGATTTTTAAATTGATTCAGATATAAAATTATAAACTAAAGTTAATTGAATTTTGATTAAATTAAAAGGATTAGGGTGATTTTTGTCCAATAGAAAAGAAAAGGATATTTAAGTCTTTTTATTAAAATTAAATAAAATTTATTTTTTTTATTTTTATTAAAGTATAAGGGTGATTTAGTAAAAGCATTGATATAATTTATATTTAAAAAAAGAAAAATTAATTATTGACGTGGAAAATATAATCCACAAGTCTTGTTCTAATTTGTCTACATTTTTATTATATTAGTACGTATGAATTTATCATCGTACCATAGCAAATACCTTTTTTTAATTATAAATTAAAAAAATAAGCCATATTTAACCATGGCAACCATTATCTTCTTCTCCAGAAATACACAGGTACACCGGAATAAGCCATATTTAACAAAGATTTTTTTAATTATAAATCGTATTTTATTTTGAAAAAATTTTAAAAAATATAAATAAATTTTTTCAAAATAAAATATGACTTATAATTAAAAAAATCCTTATTAAATATGGCTTATTCTGGTGTACCTGTGTATTTCTGAAATGGTTGCCATTGTTAAATATGGCTTATTTTTTTAATTTATAATTAAAAAAATTCTTGAAGAAGCTATGCTTGTTGTATATACTGTTTGTAGATCTATATACTATTTGGAGATGATGATAATGGATTAAAATGGATTAAAAATGTGGATTTCAAAAAACTTAAAGGGAGTTTGCTGGGGTAAGGCAGACTCTATAATTTGTATATAGTAAAAAAATCGTATTTGGAGAATTAAAGTTCAAAAATTGTGTTTGAAAAAATATGAATTTTTTATTTTATTTCTAAAAAAATTCACAAATGTATAGAGGTAAAAAAAATCTTTTTTTTAAGTTATAATTTACATTTTTTAAATTTTTTAAAAAAATATTTTTTTACGTAATAAATAAATAAAAAAGTATTTTTATATAGCTATATCTAAACATAACTAATAAATAAATAAAAAATTTATATAAAATATTCAAACATAAAATTATTTTTAATTTTTTGTAAAATCTTTTAAAAAAGATAACTTAAAAAGATATTTTTTTAGAAATTCACCAAAATAATCTTTTTTATTTGATAAGATAGTAACAAATTAGAAAATTTTTTTATGCCTATATATATGATTGCAACAACACAGCATCAACACTTCATCAATTGATAGCAAAGAACCAGTGTGTGTGACTCTTGGATATACATAGCAACTTTGTTGAATTGAAGGAGTTTTTTCAAGGTAACTAAAGCTCTTTTAAGTATTTATATGTAAATTATAAATATATATGAAAAAATTTATTGAGTATTGATGGTGACTCGAAAAATAAATGTATTTCTAATCTTCACCCATTATTTTACTGAATTTAGTTACTATTTTGTATTTATTACTCTTTGAGTCAATAATTCTCCCCACTCTTTTAAGGTTACAAGAGATTCGAACCAGTCAATAAACCAATAAAATTACTAGTTCAATAGTTTATTGGTTAAATTGAAGTTTAATCAATTTAATTAAATATTAAATAGAATAATTCTAAATAGCAAAAATAATTTCAAACAACAGCGAAAATAATTATCTAGTACTCCATCAAAAAATCTGTTTTTTTTTCTCTTCATCATGGCATGTACCTATTATTAAATGTCTTAAATATTTAAATAATATTCCTTTATATGTTATAACTTTTGAACAATTATTATTTACATATTGATGTAAGTTATTTTTGTCCTTTACTAAACTATTCTATCAGCCTTGTTATGAATGGAATACCGCTGAATCACTCTCTCCTACGAGGCTTTCCTCTTTCCTGTAGTTAGAACTTGGGAAAATCGATTCTTGCTTTTCATCCTTTACTTTAGTATTAGGCTGCTTCTCTGCTTAGGTAGCATCTCTATCGGCTAGTAAGCTAGTCGCTACTATAGTTTTGAAAGAGTTTGTGCGCCCCTATGTTCGTTCCAAGACCTAGTTCAAAGCTTTCAAGCAGAAAGGCAAACGGGATGATCATTATAATACTCACAAACCAGCTAATCAATTTCAAATTTCAAATTCTCTGTGGGTGGCTAGGGTTCTTTGTTCTTTCAATTTTAAATTTTCTTCGGTTTTAGAGAGGAGAGGGGTGGGAGTGGGACTGGACTTCAGTTTCAGTTTGAAAATCCAAGTATTATTAAAATGCAAGCACAGTGCTTACCGGCGGCGAGGAGGAAGGAGAGTGACCGCGACAACAGAGGAGACGACGACATCGGCGAACAGAGAGAGAGCTAGGCGACGATGCAGTGCTGCGGGCTGCGCGATTGGGGGGCTAGGGTTCTTCACGTTGTTCCTTCAATTCCAAAATTTAACTTCAGCATTAGTTTAAAATAAAAATTATTTTAAGTCGTTAGTTATTTAATGCAAAATTATAATTAATTGTAGAGGAATACATTAAATAACTAGCAAACTAAACTAATTTTTATTCTAATTAGCATATGTTATAATGAAGAGAAACAGATAGAGAATTACGAGCATCAACTATTGATAAAGAAAATAATAGAGGAGAAAGAGCAAGAAACTAAGAACAAGAAGAACCAAGAACAACAAGGTGGTTACTCTGTGGAAGAAAGAACAACCATTGGTCGTGGTGGTGCAACTTCGACGGCAAAGGCAGTGGACGTTGCTCCTCGTCTGACATCGTTTCTTACTCCTTGGAGTTCAAATTCCAATTCTTATTAAAATTCTTCAAACCAACAAGGAAGAAAAAGCTACCATCAATTTCAACTTGGGTCGTCGTTTTTTGTTAGAGTGGTAAAACTCTTAATTCAATTCAATTCAAACCAATTTTCTTTTTTTTTCTTTTACAATTCTTGATTATTAGTGCAATCATTAACTTTTTTTTATTTTATTAATGATTATTATCAGTGTTCAGAGTATTTTGGGAGTCATTGTAGGACCTAATCAATCTGATTCGAATAAACCTAATAATCCATAAGGTATGTGAAAAGACTGATTTTTTTTTTATATATAACAATTTGATGAATGTACAATGTTAGCTTTATTTATTGGTTTGACAATCCAATTTTACAAACTAGCTTCACAAGTCACAGTTATTGTTTATACATTAAAATTAATGTTACAATCAAATACATATCACCCTATCTTTAGATTAAAGGTGTATGTTAGTTTCTCGTACTTGTTGTTTATGGGCTTTTAGAGTATGTATGTATCTTTATAATAGTTATACATGTTGATGTGTATTGATATGCAAATTATGTTCAATCTTTACTATTCTTTAAGCTATCTTTTAAATTGTTCAGTTATAATATGGTATCATATTCTATTTTATATTTGTTGGGTCACATGTATATCGCATATTTCAATTTTAAATATTCAGTTCTAGATGTTCTAGAAAATATGATATATTTGTTAAATATAATTTTGATCTTCTTTAATAAGCTAGTTTTTAAAATTGAATTAGATTATTCGATTAATTTTAGTTCAACTACATGTCAATAAATATACAAATGAATAAGTTGATGGAATATATTATTCAGAACTCACTCTCCTCTTTCCTTTTTTTTTAAGGTTTGTTGACTGCGTTAACAGGAAGAGGTCTTAATAGCGTGACAGTGAGAGAGCAAGGAATGAAACGTGAAGAGAGTAATTAATTCTTATAATTCTTTATAGTTAGTATTGGAGGTAGTTTAGTTTAATTTATTCTTGTTAGTTGGAACTTGGAATTAAATATGGGTCTGGATTCTGATTTTTCTGTGACGTTTGGAATATTTATAGTAAAATATTTAGATACATTGACATAAAACTATAAAAGTACATTCTCTTATTCTGCAAACTTTCTAATTTTTCTTATTTATCTTACTCTTTCCATTTGAGGATAAGAAAAACTATTATCAGAATATCTTTACATGATACAGTTTTTGTTTGATAAGAAAAAAAATATCAAAACTGGATGGTTTGCTTAGCAAGAAGTTGGTGTTTGAAAGCTTAAACCAATCAATTCTCAACCATTGCTTTATGTTTGCTACGGTACGATGATAAATTCATATGTACCGATATAATAAAAATGTAGACAAATTAGAACAAGACATGTGGATTATGTTTCCCACGTCAATAATTAATTTTTCTTTTTTAAAATACAAATTATATCAATGTTTTTCCTAAGTCACCCTTATACTTTAATAAAAATAAAAATAAATTTTATTTAATATTAATGAAAAAACTTAAATATTATTTTCTTTTTTATTGGACAAAAATCACCTTAATCCTTTTAATTTAATTAAAATTCAATTAACTTTAGTTTATAATTTTATATTTGAGTCAATTTAAAAATTAAAACTAAAATACATTTCATTATGCATATACATTGCAAAATTACTTTGTTTGTGATGAACCCTAATCTAATTTCTCCTTCCCTATTCATACCCAGAAAAAAAATAAAAATCTAAAGAGTAACCTCACCCCTAATTTCCTACCGGACAGCCGCATTCTATCATCATCCTCTCCCTTTCTCGTAGCCACGCCTCCTCTCCGTCGATCTTCACGCATAGCAGCACGCACCAGCAGCCGCTAGCCGTTCTTCGTCTTTCTCCTCTCCTTCTGGACAAAGAAGAAGAAGAACCCAGTTCCTCCAGCAAAGACTTTTTCTGACGGCACCGTCGGCTCCATCGCTGCTGCAGCTCACAGCACCGCTCTCGTCGTGTACTTGCATTTCTTTGCCAACATCATCCAGGTTCCTCAGCAAAAACTTTTTCCTTGTTAATTTATCAAATAATTTCTCACATTATTCATTCAACCTCTGCAAAATATTGAATTGCAAGATAATTTCTCATTCTCATGTTAACAACGACATTATTAATACTAACACTAGTGAAGCTGGATCATCTATTTAGCATCAGCAATTGCAATTGTATAATACAATTACTCTATGTATTTGCCATATTTCCTCTCTCAAATAATTGTGTATTGCAGTGATCGATTTTTGCCAGACAAAGCTATAGATCCTATTGATGAAGCTGGTTCACGTGTTCAGCTGCAAATGTGCACATTGCAATGAGAATCAAATGGACCAACCTAGTGTTTGTAGAAAAGGGTCATTTAGAGAAGCCAATTGTTGTAACAATTGAAAATTAAATCAAGGTGAATGCTGCATAAATGTTTAGCAAAGCTTTTGGTTGTACTTTGCAAGTTATAATTGGATGTGGATCTCCCCTGTTTTCTTCCTTTGAGAAAATAGAGTTCTTTTATGAGAGTGAAACAATGTTTCAGTATGAAACTGGTTGACCCTTATAAACTTTTTTTTTCTATCTTTGTAACAGCAATATCTACCAACTGATCCACATTTGTTTGTCCAGTCTAGTTTATTGCAGTGGATAACTGTACACTGTAGTATAGTGGACTGAAAGTGGAGTAGGTGTATATCCCTTTATTTATATTATTTTGTTTTCTTAGTCCTGAATATGTTTCTTGATTTATTGATTATCCTGGGAAATAAGTAATGGCTACTCAGACTGAACACATTTGATTGAAGCAACATATTTTTCATGTTATATGAAAATGTGAGTGTCTAGTAATCTTATATTATATTCTAACTCTCTATTATAATAACATAATTTTATTTATCCTTTCAGAAACTCAAAACTCAAGGTAATTCCTAACTTGCTTAATGATCTCCAGATTATATACAAGATGGAATTGAAAGCAGAAGTCAAAGATGATCTGCTAGATTCTTCAAAGGAAGAATCACAGGGAAATAGCGATGGTCAACAATCATCACAGGAAGTCTTGCCTGTATTTAATCAGGATCTAAATTGCCATCCTTTGGATGAAAACACAACTGAGTTGATCGACAAGAAGACAAATGTTGAAAGCTTACCAGGTTCTGAGTCAGTCTTCTCTTAATCCATTAGTGATAGGTATAATTGTCTAGCACAGTTCACTCGATATGGATAAAAGTTATAGTGCAGTAGATGTGTTAGCTAATGGCGAAAAATTGAATTCGCACAAACTTACCGGCAAGTGTACCGGGTGGCATCAAGTAGTAAAACTCACCAGAGTGAGGTCGATCCCATAGGGATTGATGGATTAAGAAATTTTAGTATGGTGATGAGTCTAGTCAAGCTAACAAGTGATGAATTGAGTGAAATATGATCAACAGAAAATAAATTGCAAGAAATCTAAAGTGCTGAATGTAAATTGCTTGAAACTTAAATGACAAGAAATTTAAATGACTGAAACTTAAGGAGCAAGAGAATAAAAGAGATGAATCTTAAATTGCAAGAAAGTAGAAGTGCAGAATGGCAATGAAACTTAAATTTCATGAATTGTAGAGGGGGTTGGGTACTGAAAATTAAGACAGCAGAGAAAGATTGCAATTAAAGTAAATGTAGAATGATTTTAATTGAAGAAATTCAAAGAAAATGATTCATTAGGAATTGGAGATACTATAATCCATCATGAACCAAATGGGTCTCAACTCCTTTCTCAATCATATGAGTAGATCTATGGCGGATTGAAATTGATTGGATCCCAATTCCTTGGCAATCCAATCTCTCTAATCACAATCAATCTTGCCAATTCTTTGATCTAATTGTCATGAGAAGAGTTAGAGTACATTCTCTTATCCATAAGCAACACAAACTCTCAAAATCCCAATTCCTCCCGAATGGTGTTGGTTAAGAGAATTATGAAGGATAGAGCTCCAATTCTAAGGCAAGTGATTCCCCTTCCGAGGCTCACACAAGCATTCAATTGAATTAAACCCCCTTCCGGAGTGAATAATTCACAATCAAAATAGAAGTTGTCCTTTAGCTACCTAAATGAATTGAGAAGAAGAAGAATTTCATTGATTTATTATGATTACAATAGAGCTCCTCTCCCTAATCAAATTGGGGTTTAGTGACTCATAGCTCTCAGCTCAAACAGAATTCTAAAATTGGAAATTAAACTGAACATAGAAAAGAAAAAGAAAATAAAATTGGAAACAGGAATGAAACTGGAAATGTAAAATTCAAAACTGGAAAGTAAAATTGTGAACAGAAAGAAAAGCATTGCAGAGTCTCAGCAGAGAGTAAAATTAATAAGTGCAAAAGTACAAAAGAGATCTAAAAGAAAAAGAAACTAAAAAAGAAGATCCAGCTAAAGTGGAACTAGAAGCCCTCTAAATAATTCAAGATGCCCTCCATTTATACTAGTGTACTTGCTTCTTCAGGTGTACTTGGAAACTCTTCAAAATGGGCTTTTTGGTTGGTACTTGGATCCTGCTCCAGGAGAACGCAGCGCTAAATAGGAAAACGGAGCGCTCAGGCATTGACGCGTATGCGTCTCCCACGCGTGCGCGTCGTTTATCATTTTGGCACTTGCGACGCATACGCGTCATTGATAAACCACTATTTTATGATTTATCTTTTGCTAATTTGAGTGGTTTTTATCAAGTCTTTGCACGCTTATTCATACAATTTGCATGATTTTACAATTCCTTCCCAATTTTGTTCTATGGTTAAAAACTTGCTTCCTAAGCTTTTAAATTGTGTATTTTAATTCTCCTTTATACCATTCGATACCATGATCTGTGCGTTAAGTGTCTTCAAGCTATATAGGACAGGAATGGCTTAGAGGATGGAGAGGAAGCTTGCAAAAATGGAAGGAGCACAAGAAATAAAGGAGATAACCAGCGAGGATTGACGCGCACGCATGGCTCACGCGTGCGCGTACCTGACGCGTACGCGTGACACGCGAAGAAGACCAACGATGCGTACGCGTGACTGACGCGTACGCATGACATGCACCACGTGCAGAAAATGCAGAAGACGTTGGGGGCGATTTTGGGCTGAGTTTGGACCCAGTTTTTGGCCCAGAAATGCAGACTAGGCTAGGGGACAAGTAGAGACTCAACACACATTCTCATTCGCACAGTTTTCAGTTTTAGTTTTGAATCGAAGAGAGAAATACTTCTTCCTCTAGGTTTTCTTCACATTCATAGTTTTAGAGTTTTATTCTTTTGAGTTGGATATTGAGAAGAGTTACTACCTCCGTTGAAGTTTCTATCATTCTAGTTTGTTTTCTTATTCCTTTATTCTTTTAATCACCCATTAACCCTGTTCAGATTGAAGTATGGATATTTTTTATTTTGGGATTTATTAATGCAAAGAACTATTTTTACCTTTAATTAATTTTTCAGTTATTATTTTATTTAATTTATCATGTCTTCTTTTCTTCCCCTTTTATGGTTTATGAAAATGGCATTCATATCAATGGAGTAGACTCCTAACTCAACTTGGGAGTTGATTAACAGGAGACCCTTGAGTTGGAATACTCAAGTGTCAATTTTAATTGGAAGTTGTTGGCTAACTCTTTATTCACTAACGCTAATCCTTCCATAGGAGAGGATTAGGACTTGTGAATCAGAGTTAACTCAATTACTTGACTTTCCTTTATTTAGTAAAGGTTAACTAAGTAAAAACAACAACCTCTTACTATTACACTTGGGAAAATTCAACAAGGATAGAACTTCCAATTAATCTTCTCCCGGTCAAGGCTTTTTACTTTGATTATATAAATTCTCTTTCTAATTTTCATTACTTTAATTTACAATCATTTATTTTTCTGTTCTCCAACTCTCAAAATTTCTCGGAAAATTCCTGACCAATAAATTGCACTCTTTTGTCAACTCGTTGGGAGACGACCTGGGAATTTTACTCTCAGTATTTTATTCTCAGTTTGTGACAATTCTTTCTAAATTGATAAGCGGAGTTTTCGTCGGTTAAGAACTGTACTCGCAACGTTATTTCTATGTTAATTTCTTAATCAGCAATTTTCCGCCCGTCAGTCACCTACGCGTGCACGTCATTTCTCTCTGCAGCCCTCGTCACGCGTACGCGTCACCTACGCGTATGCGTTATCTTCAGTGCACTCCCCATGTGAGCGTAGCGTTCTTGCCAAGAGCACTCTCCCACGCGTACGCGTCATCCATGCGTACGTGTGGGCTTAGAAATCCACTTCCATGCTGCTGCTTGGTCCACGCGTTCGCGTGGATCTTTACAAACGCCACTTCCATGCGTACACGTCCGCCATGCGTACGTGTCGATGGCAAATCTTCAATCCTACTTTTAAAAGCATCGCAGGCGCTCTTGGGTAGACAACGTAGCGCTCTTGGTTGAAGAACGCTTCTCATATCCACGTGTACGCGTACACGTGGTCTTCTAAAAATCACCACTTCGACGCGTACGCGTCACCCATGCGTACGCGTTGCTAGCAAAACTTTCTTGGTGAAGAACGTGGCGCTCTTTGAAAGAGAGCGTAACGCTAAGAGCCATGCTGCAGGAGAACGTAGCGTTCTTCAAGCTTAAGTGAGCGTAGCGCTATGCTCTTCTTCCCCTGTTATGATCACAAAATAGAATAGCAATACATCAAAGCTATGTTCCTTGAGCAACTATCTTTAGATAACTCACTCATTCATACTTTTCTTCAATTGTTTGCATGAAATTGAGCACAATTCATTTAGTCCTCAATCTATCAAAGTATAATGAGAGAATCCATTTTAGTACTTATTTATTTGAGTAATATGCATGAAATTGAACTAAAATTAACTAAACTAACTAGCTAAACTAGCGAAAATGCGAATGCATCATTAGCCAGATGATCTCTGCTTGCCCAGCCTATGCTAAATCCTCCGTCTCATTTCTGAAGATTCCAATTGTAGATTTAATCATCTCATTTGATTAGATGAATGGTTGTAGGTTTTCGAGAAAAGAAAAGGAAGGCTCAAAGTGACCACATAGCAAAAATTGCTTTACCAGATTTGGTCAAGTATTTTGATGTGCCAAGTGTAGAAGCTTTAAGAAATCTGAATATTGGGCTTACAGTTCTCAAGAGAAAGTGCAGATGGTGAAGATGGCAGGTGATTAAGATGGATGGAGAGCTATGGCAATCTCTAGAGTCTTATTTTGTTTCCATTATTATTGCGTTGTTGTCTACAGATCAGGCAGAGGTTTTAACTGAATGGTTGGAAAATGAGTGTATTTGGTATTCGAACCTAACTGAGGCATTTGAAGTATGGTGCTACAGGTCTAAAGTAGCTAAGAGAAGATTGTCATTGCTAGGGGATGATCATGCCATGACCAACTCCATTTGAAAATTTCACAGATTCGGTTTCTTTCTAATGAACTACTTAGAACTGCTTATCCAAAGATTCCTATCCTAGTCAAGTCAAGGCATTTAAAAGAGAATATGAACCTTTTTTTTTGGCTTGTGAATGGAAATTTTGGTAGGAGCCATGATGACAAGTCATCTTATGCTAGATTTTCAAGTAATTTTCACTTGTTTCATTAGGTTTTATGTACTTTCTTGCATTGTAAGTAAGTAATTTGGAGTGGATTTGTATGGTTTTGTTGAATCAATCAACCACCCTTTAATTGACACAAAATCATGAGGTTTAAGCTTGAATTAATTGATTTTAAATGAATTTTAAACCTTGTGAATTTGGTGATACTTTGATTGGTTGTTTTGATTACTTGTAGGTGAAGAAAAGAAAAAAAATTAAGAAAAGCGTGGCCTAAGAAGTGTGCCCAAGGGAAACAAGAAGCGTAGCCAAAGGAGAAGAAAAGCGTGGCATCATTGAGAAATAAGGGAAGCTAGGTTGGGTGAGTAAACCGAACTTCACAAAGAACCAAAAAAAAAAAAGGAAGCAAGGCACAAAGCTAATTTAACTTAGTCAACTGAGCATCCAAGAAAGCAAGGCAAAAGCATAAAGCTCAGTTCACTAAGTGAGCTTTATCGGGCTTCTTCAAAAATAAATTCAAAGCAAAATTCCAAGGAATAAAGCCATCAAGTTTCGAACTCATGAACCAAGGGAATGAAGGAATGCTCCTTGCAAGGAAAACAAGCAAAAATTGGCCAAAAAGCCTTCCCCAAGGTTCGAACTAGGGAGCCTCATGAAAGGCAAGGAAGGAGCGCTCCACTCTCCCAAGGAAATTAGCATCAATTTGCTTCCACCAAGGATCGAACTTGGAAGCATGAAGCCCAAAGCAAGGCGCCACAAAGGGAAAGCTCAGTTTGTTTCCCCAACTGAGCGCTACTCTTCCCCCACTCCCCACACATTGGCACGCTAGGAAGCACACCAAGGAGGAAACCATGCGCACAAGTTGACACGGCCAAAGGGGCTGGGACGCGCAATTGGACGCATTCAAGACAAGATATAGAGCTTAGTTCAATTTTCCAACTGAGCTCTATTGAAGTGTAACTTGAACAAGGCTGGGACGCGCACCAAATTGGGCAAGGAAAGCAAATTTGGGCGCTCAGTTTGGTTTTTCAACTGAGTCGTGCCCTGGGAGTGCACCATAACTCAATTTTGAGTCTAAAAATAAAATAAAATCCAATTCTTCACAAAATTAAAAAGCCCACTCCAAATTCTAAAATCCAAAAAAGAGGAAGTGTATAAATAGAAGCTAGTTTGAGTTAGAGAGGACCTTCTTTTGATTTTAAAACCTTTTTTGCTTACTTTTGAATTTTCAATTTTATTTTCTAGCTTTGGGAGTTTGAGAATTGGAAAGGAGAATTGATATCTCTTCTTCTTTGTTCTTGCTTCTGCACTTTCTACTCTTTGTTCTGGACCTTGGGTGGAGAATTGAAGAAATTTTGTTTCAATCTCACCTTGAGATCTCTTTGTTTATTTTTCTGCATAATCCTAGAAACTGTGATTTGCATCTAAATTCTATTTACTGCCTTCTTTTACTTCTTCTGAAATTTACTCTTCCATTTTCTTTTGCAATTGTTCTTGGGTGGATCAAGGAAGGAATTGAGATCTATACTTGTTCTCTAGTCTCACCCAACCCCTGAGATCTTCAATTTCTCTTTTAATTTCTGCAATTGAGCTACATTTACTTTCTATTTTTAAATTCTTCAAGCAATTGTACTCTTCTGTTTGAGATCTGTTTCAATTCAAGTCATCTTTTATTCCTCTGTTGATTGATGTTTATTGTCTTTTGTTTAAATTCTGCACTCCCAGCTCCTGGATCCTTTTATGATTCAAGCCATTTACATTTCTTGCATTTTAAGTTTCAGTTATTTACGTTTCTTTCAATCTAAGTTCTGCAATTTACATTACTTGCACCTTAAGATTCAACTCTTTTAATTCTTCTGCACTTTAAATTCTTGTCAATTATCCCTCTCCCTTTACATTTCATGCAATTTAGCTTCTGTTGGATACAAATCACTCAAATCAACACTTATTTGCTTGACTAAATCAACCACCTAACTAAAGTTGCTTGATCCATCAATCCCTGTGGGATCGACCTCACTCTAAGTGAGTTATTACTACTTGATGCGACCTGGTACACTTGCCGGTGAGTTTTAGGTGTTGAAATTCGTTTCCAACCCATCAAGTTTTTGGCGCCGTTGCCGGAGATTGATTAGATTGACAATGACTAAGGAAGGTGAAGGTCTAGATCAAGCACTTTTTCTTTTCTATGTCTTTAATTTTTTACTAACACACTAACTGTTTGAATTTTTGCTTAAGCTAACTAAAACCTCACTTTAGCAATAAAGTGAAGATTTCCTGGTTTTCTGGTTTTTGTGTTTCTTGTGCTGAGCATACAACAGAAGCAAGTCTTTTCTGTTTCTCTTTTAAGCCTATTAACTATTTGACACATTGTGTCAACTAACCCTCTAACCACATTATGGCGTGAGCATATTCAATCTTCATTTGGACTTTTGTGATTGTGCAACGGATGGAAGGGAATCCCTCTAATCCACCAAAAGGAGTGGCCAACAATGGCTCATCTCAGAGAAACACTAAGCTGAAAGGAGAGATGCAACCCTTTGCACAAGAAGAAGAAGAACCACTCTTTAAGGCATGGGAAAGATACAAGGTAGTCAGTGATAAAGTGGGCTTCCAAACTTTCTATGAAGGACTGACCCTGAAAACAAGAAAGGCATTAGATTACTTCTCAGAAGGCCTACTCCAAGCAATGAAAAATACCCAAGAAACAGTAGATTTCATTGATATGTGGACCAACAATCAACACTCATCTGAGAGGCTCCTTAGTGCAAGTTTAGAAAAGGGGGTGGTGGATCTTGAAGGAGTAAATGCAGTCATGAACCAAAACAAGCAGATGCACCAACAAACTCTGCAACAACTGGAGTTGATAGCCAAACCCTAGAGGATATGTTGAGAGCTTGTGTTTTGGATCAACAGGCGAGTTGGGATCGATATATGCCATTAGTGGAGTTTGCATACAATAATAGTTACCATGCGAGCATCAGAATGGCTCCGTATGAGGCATTGTATGGGAGGAAATGTCAATATCTGCTATGTTGGTATGAAGCTGGAGAGAAAGGCTTGTTGGGGCCGGAGATGATAGCGGAGACCACTGAACAAGTCAAGAAAATCCGAGATAGGATGCTTACGGCGCAGAGTCGCCAAAAGAGTTACGCCGATCAGAGGCGGAAGCCCTTGGAATTTGAGGAAGGAGATCATGTTTTCCTGAAGGTTACTCCGACCACAGGAGTAGGTAGAGCGATTAAAGCAAAGAAGTTGAATCCTCGATACATCGATCTATTTCAGATCCTGGAGAGGATTGGGCCGGTGGCGTATCGGGTGGCTCTACCACCTCATCTTTCGAACCTGCATGATGTGTTTCACGTGTCGCAGCTTCGGAAGTACACCCCTGATGCTAGCCATGTGTTAGAACCCGAATCGGTTCAGTTAAGGGAAGATTTGATGCTTCCAGTGGCTCCAGTCAGAATTGATGATACTAGTATCAAACGATTGCGTGGAAAAGAGGTTTCATTAGTCAAAGTGGCTTGGAGTCGAGGCGGTGTTGAGGAACACACTTGGGAACTTGAGTCGGAGATGCGAACGGATTATCCGCATCTATTCTCAGGTAATTGAATTTGAATTTTGTGGGCAAAATTCCCAATTAGGTGGGTAGAATGTAAGACCCGGTTAATTAACGGCTAATTAACCCATAAATGAGAATTTATTCTAGAAAGCCAAAAATGTTATTTTTATGGCTAAATGTGATAGAGGAGAGTGAGACAAGAATTTCGGTACCAATTTTATGGAAATCGGACCAAGATTGGATCGAACGGGCCAAACCGGTCCAACCGGACCCAAAGTGGGCCCTTGGCCCAACTAAACTAAACCAAAACCCTAGTTTTCAGCACTCTCTCTCCTCACAATACACTAAACACGCTGAAAATGGAGGCCATGGAGGGAAGAACACTCTCTCAAGTTCTCTCCTTTGGTTGATCTTCAAACCACCATAACTTTTGATCTAGAGCTCCGATTGCCGCACCGTTTGCGGCCACGCGTTCACCGCGGAGAGCTTTACAAAACCCATACAATCAATCTTGAGGTAAGCCACGTTTTGCTCTTCGAATTTCCAGCCTTGATTTCGAGTTTCATGAGCAAAAATGTTGAGATTTTGGGCTATTTGATGTTATAGGATCCAACTCTCTTGAAGGAGAAGGTTAATCTTGTCTTCTTGGACTTTGGGTGTGGTAAGATTCTCAACCCTAGTGTAAATTATTGTTCTATGATGTTTGGGTATTGAGATGTTGTGTATGGATATGATGATTGTGGCTTAGGTTGTGTATATGTGAATATTGGAGCTTGATTGGTGATTTTGGAAAGCTTGGGAGAGGGTTTTGTGTGATAAAATCTGTTCTTGGAGGTGTTGATACCTTGAGGGCTTGTGGACAAGTGGTTTAGAAGTGCTCCGGTTGAGCGTGGGAAATCGGCTAAGGTATGGTTTCGGTTTTTCGTATCTAATACGTAATGTGGTAGGAAATACTTAGGCTAGAGGCCCTAAGATAGGCATTGAATTGATGATGTTGTTGAATGATTGAGATATATGATGTGATCATATATGTGATTATGAATATTGATGCCTTGATTGTGTGATATATGAGAAAATGCATGTTGTGATATATGCTTGATGAATGATTGAGGTTGAATTGATGGGTGGTACCATGTTGATGGTGAGTATGATGATGATTATGTATAATGATGGTTGATTGGAAATGGAATTATTGGAAATTGGGATGAGGAAGGATGTATGACATGATATTGTGTTTGTCCTTTAGCCATTTGATTGAGAAGTGTTAAAATGGTTGGATGTGGTTTTGGAAATTTTGGTAAAGTGTCAATGTGTGAGTTGAGGATGGCTTGTTGTTGATTTTGGTACATTTTAAATGATTTCAAAGAAAAGGGTTGAAATTGGCATGTTTTGATTGATTTTGAAAAGAGTTGAAAGTGGCTTGTTTTGAAAATGGCACTTTGTGGTTTTGTATGAAAACATGGTTTTTGGGCATACTTTGATGGGACATAACCTGGACTACGGATCTCTGATTTGTGTCAAATCTGTTTAGAAATGAAATTGGATCCGGGATGTCCATGCCGTTCGAAGAACGGGTGAAAAATGATTTAAAATGAGAGAGTTATGACCGTCGGAAGATTGGGGGTTGAATCTGTGAATTCTGCAGCTTTTAACTTAGAAAATTTTTAGCAGAATAACCCTCCGCGCGCGTAGGCGCACTTGGCGCGTAAGCGCCCTTCTTCAAGAAAGCACCATCTACGCGTACGCGTGGTGTGCGCGGGCGCGTCGATGCGCTGCACCAAATGCCCAGCCATTTTCCAGAGAGTTGTGCCAGAGTTGTGCCAGTTTTGTGCCTGGGCGCAAGAGCACCCACGCGTACGCGTGGCTGACGCTTGCGCGTCGTTTGGCTAATTTTCAACCCGCGCGTTCGCGCGTATGACGCTTGCGCGTCGATGAGTTATAAGGCCATCCGTGCGTGCGCGTGGAGTGCGTGTACGCGTGGCCCTGTTTTCATCCCAAAGTTGATTTTTCAGTTTTAAAAGCCAAATTTCATACTTCTAAGCCTCCGATCTCACCACTTATGTCTTAAATCATTATGATATGCCTAGCATGAGAAAAAGGGCTAGTGAATGTGGTAACTTGCGAGTGAAGCAAGGGGAAAAATGAATGATCATTGAGGATCAAAGATGATTATGTGAGATGCGGAGAATGGCGGTGGAAGTGCTTGTTATGCCATGGGTCGAAGGGCCATAATTGTTAATGAATTGGCTGGTTATGGATTTAACCGTGAGCCGGATGGCTGGATTATGCCGTGTGACGGCGGAGCCTTGTTTATGCTAAGTATAAATGCATATATGTTGTTGAATGAATTGTGAATGTTTGCACTTCTAGCATTGGAGATGAGGGTTTCCCTGGGTAGTAGCAGTGGCTAGCCACCACGTGCTCCAGGTTGAAACTCGAAGCTCTGTTAACCCAATGTCGTAAGTGTGGCCGGGCACTGTGAAAGGCCCGGATGAGCTCGCCCCCATAAATATTCACCAGTGATGGTGATGGATAAATATTCACCAGTGAGGGTGATGGATATGGATCATGATTATGATCAAGTTTCTGATGAGTATAACTCGAGTTGGGGATGCACGATAGAGGAACAGTCCAATGGTTAGCTACCAGGACTTGTCGGGTTGGCTCTATAACCGACAGATGATATCATCAGCCACTAGGGACAGGCATGCATCATAAGCATACTACATGAATTGTTTGAGATTGCCTATTATATGTATATATTGCTATGCTCGGACCGGTTATCTTCGCAGCCGGATTTTGAGTCTTGATATTCCTGCTTTTGACACTCCTTTGTACATATGTTATCTCGCGTTCGCTTATCCTTTGCTCGTTGCGTTATCGATCAGAGTGTTGTGCGTTCGAGTTACGGTTTTTGTTTACCCCTTTTTCTACAAGGCTCCTAGTTATAATCAATTATTCATACTACTATACGTACTAAATTTTTGTTTTAGAGGTCGTAATACCTTGCCATCTCTGAATTATGACTTAAGCATAAGACTCTGTATGGTAGGGTGTTACATTATGGTTGTAAAGGCCCACATCGGTTGGAGAGGGGAACGAAGCATGCCTTATAAGGGTGTGGATACCTCTCCCTAGCATGATGCGTTTTGACGAGTGAGTGTGGGGGGCTTTGGCCATCATCCCTATCGTCAAAGGCAAAACCGTGAGGCCTTGTGTGCCAAAGCGGACAATATCGTGCTAGCGGGTGGTCTGGGCTGTTACAGATGGTATCAGAGCAGTTCGTTCCTGTAGAGCCTGAGGAATGGACTGACTATGCTTCTGTGCATTCTCTGTATGTGTGTTATGTGCTGTTAGTATATCTGCTTGATATAATTGGCATAAATGTTCATGAGCATGCATTTGGGACTTTGAAGCACTAAACTTCCGATATTGAGACTGATCAACTTAATATCGATTGTTTGGTGTGTATAGGAACCAGATGGCGCCTCGTGGATGCGGTAGAGGTCGTGGGAGAGGACATACGAATGCTCGTGTGCCGGAGACTAACCCTAATGATCCGGTGAACTTTATGACTCCGTTGGAGAACATGGCTGCTGCTATGCAAGCCACTACTAAGGCTCTTGGTCAACAGATGAACAACCATGGTAATGATGGAGGTGGAGTTCAAGGCCCGATGACACTGGCAAACTTTTTGAAGGTTAATCCACCGAAGTTCAAGGGAACTACTAGCCCGACTGAAGCCGATACGTGGTTTCAGGCTATGGAACGAGCACTGCAAGCGCAGGTGGTACCTGAAGGGCAGCGTGTGGAGTTCGCTACCTATTTTCTCACTGGTGAAGCGTCGCATTGGTGGCAGGGTATCCGACGCCTTCTGCAGCAGGGTGATGATTATATCACCTGGGATGTCTTCCAAGAGGAGTTCTATAAGAAGTACTTTCCGACTTCTGCTAGGATGGCCAAGGAGCTTGAATTGTTGTAGCTGAAGCAGGGTACTATGTCCGTATCTGAGTATACTGATAAGTTTGAGGAGCTGTTCAGATTCTCTCGTATGTGTCAAGGGACTCCGGTGGAATATGAGGAATGGAAGTGTGTTAAGTACGAAGGAGGACTCCGAAGTGATATTTTCGGTTCAGTGGGGCCAATGGAGATTAGGACTTTCTCCGAATTGGTGAACAAGTGTAGGGTTGCTGAAGAGTGCATGAAGAGGGCAGCCGTTGAGAAAGGAAGTCACAAAAGATCATTCCCACAGAACCGAGGGAAGAGCTTTGCACCTAGAGGTCCACCTTTTAAGAGGGGAGGTTCTTTTAGGAGGCCCAACAACAACAACTCCCAAGGGAAAAGGTTTGGGAAGCAGCCTCAAAATGATCAAGCTTGTACTAGGTGTGGGAGTCACCATCCGGGAGTACTATGCCAGGCCGGATGGGGTTTGTGCTACAATTGTGGAAAGGCGGGGCATAAAGCCGCAAGTTGTCTGGAGAAGCAAAAGCAAGGTGCTGGAAAAGCACAACAGACTGGTCGGGTGTTCACCACCTCAGCTGTGGGTGCAGAAGGATCTGAGACACTCATTCGAGGTAACTGTGAAATGGCTGGTCAAACTTTAAATGCTTTATTTGATTCGGGAGCATCGCATTCATTCATTGCATTTGAGAAAGCCCATGAGTTAGGATTGAAGATCGTAACCTTAGGTTATGACTTAAAAGTGTATAATGCTACCCATGAAGCCATGGTAACTAGGCTAGGATGCCCGAAAGTTTCGTTTAGGTTCAAGCAGCGTAATTTTGTCCATAATTTAATCTGCTTACCGATTATCGGTCTTGATCTTATCTTGGGATTGGACTGGTTATCCGAAAACCATGTCCTGCTTGATTGCTCTACAAAGTCGGTGTACTTTATGCCGGAGAAGATACAGAAGGGCCGGTCGTGGTGAATAATTATTACTTGAATTCGATGATGGTGAACTGTTCTGGAATCGAATGTCAGGGTATCCTGTTGTTAACCGCGGGTGTTTCGGGTGATGATCAAAGGTTGGATCAGATTCCGGTAGTGTGTGAGTTTCTGGAAGTGTTTTCCGATGATATTGAGGAATTTCCACCTAACTGAGAGGTCGAGTTTGCTATTGAGTTGGTGCCTGGGGCGGGACCAATCTCAAGTGCTCCTTATAGGATGTCACCGTTAGAGATGGCCGAGCTAAAGTCTCAGTTAGAGGAATTGTTGGGTAAGAACTTTATCCGACCAAGTGTTTCCCCGTGGGGAGCTCCAGTGTTACTAGTAAAGAAGAAAGATAGAAGTATGCGGCTCTGTGTGGATTACAGGCAGCTGAACAAGGTCACCATAAAGAATAAGTACCCATTGCCGAGGATTGATGATCTCATGGATCAGTTACAAGGAGCTGGGGTTTTCTCTAAGATTGATTTGCGATCCGGTTATCACCAGATAAGGGTGAGGGGTGAGGATATCCCTAAGACCGCTTTCAGAACTCGTTATGGTCATTACAAGTACACTGTAATGTCCTTTGGATTGACGAACGCTCCTGCGGTATTCATGGATTACATGAATAGAGTTTTCCGTCCGTTTCTGGATAAATTTGTTGTTGTCTTCATTGACGACATACTAATTTATTCCAAAACTGAAGAAGAGCATGCGGAACACTTGAGGACCGTATTGCAGATTCTATAGGAGAAGAAACTCTATGCGAAACTGTCTAAGTGTGAGTTCTGGAAGAGTGAGGTGAAGTTTTTGGGTCACGTGGTGAGTAAGAAGGGAATAGCCGTAGATCCAACTAAGGTGGAGGCTGTGATGGATTGGAAGCAACCAACCACAGTAACTGAGATAAGGAGTTTTCTGGGTTTAGCTGGCTATTACCGAAGGTTCATCAAGGGCTTTTCGCAATTAACCTTGCCGTTGACAAAGTTAACCCGCAAAGACACTCCTTTTGTTTGGACTCCTGAGTGCGAGGAGAGCTTTCAGACATTGAAGAAAAAGTTGACCACTGCACTTGTGTTAGTGTTACCTGAGCCAAACGAGCCTTTTGAGGTGTACTGTGATGCCTCATTAAAGGGTATAGGATGCGTGCTGATGCAGCATCATAATGTGGTGGCGTATGCCTCACGACAGTTGAGACCTCATGAAGTTAGTTACCCTACGCACGATCTGGAACTCGCTACGGTTGTGTTTGCCTTGAAGGTGTGGAGGCATTATCTCTATGGGGTTAAGTTCCAAGTCTTCTCCGATCACAAGAGCTTGAAATACCTCTTTGATCAGAAAGAGCTTAATATGAGGCAAAGGAGGTGGATGGAATTGTTGAAAGACTACGACTTTGAGTTAAATTACCATCCTGGAAAGGTGAATATAGTGGCGGATGCGTTAAGTCGGAAGTCGTTGTATGCGTCTTGGATGATGCTTCAGGAGGAAAAGTTGCTCAAGGGATTCGAGAGTCTAAAAATTGGTGCTCGAGAAGTATCTGGAACCTTGTGTTTGAGCCGATTAGAAATTCGAGATTCTGGGGTGCATTTCAGAAAGCTTTTGGAACCCGATTAAGCTTGAGTACAGCTTACCATCCTCAAACAGATGGTATCAGAGCCAGAACCCAGATCGATGTGCCAGCGAGGGCGCTGGACTCCCTTAGGGGGGTGGATTGTAAAGGCCCACATCGGTTGGAGAGGGGAACGAAGCATGCCTTATAAGGGTGTGGATACCTCTCCCTAGCATGACGCGTTTTGACGAGTGAGTGTGGGGGGCTTTGGCCATCATCCCTATCATCAAAGGCAAAATCGTGAGGCCTTGTGTGCTAAAGCGGACAATATCGTGCTAGCGGGTGGTCTGGGCTGTTACAGGCACGCTAGGAAGCACACCAAGGAGGAAACCATGCGCACAAGTTGACACGGCCAAAGGGGCTGGGACGCGCAATTGGATGCATTCAAGACAGGATATAGAGCTCAGTTCAGTTTTCCAACTGAGCTCTAATGAAGTGTAACTTGAACAAGGTTGGGACGTGCACCAAATTGGGCAAGGAAAGCAAATTTGGGCGCTCAGTTTGGTTTTTCAACTGAGCCGTGCCTCGGGAGTGCACCATAACTCAATTTTGAGTCTAAAAATAAAATAAAATCCAATTCTTCACAAAATTAAAAATCCCACTCCAAATTCTAAAATCCAAAAAAGAGGAAGTGTATAAATAGAAGCTAGTTTGAGTTAGAGAGGACCTTCTTTTGATTTTAAAACCTTTTTTGCTTACTTTTGAATTTTCAATTTTATTTTCTAGCTTTGGGAGTTTGGGAATTGGGAAGGAGAATTGATCTCTCTTCTTCTTTGTTCTTGCTTCTGCACTTTCTACTCTTTATTCTGGACCTTGGGTGGAGAATTGAAGAAATTCTGTTTCAATCTCACCTTGAGATCTCTTTGTTTATTTTTCTGCATAATCCTAGAAACTGTGATTTGCATCTAAATTCTGTTTACTGCCTTCTTTTACTTCTTCTGAAATTTACTCTTCCATTTTCTTTTGCAATTGTTCTTGGGTGGATCAAGGAAGGAATTGAGATCTAGACTTTTTCTCTAGTCTCACTCAACCCCTAAGATCTTCAATTTCTCTTTTAATTTCTACAATTGAGCTACATTTACTTTCTGTTTTTAAATTCTTCAAGCAATTGTACTCTTCTGTTTAAGATCTATTTCAATTCAAGTCATCTTTTATTCCTCTGTTGATTGATGTTTATTGTCTTTTGTTTAAATTATGCACTCCCAGCTCCCGGATCCTTTTATGATTCAAGCCATTTACATTTCTTGCATTTTAAGTTTCAGTTATTTACGTTTCTTGCAATCTAAGTTTCTGCAATTTATATTACTTGCACCTTAAGATTCAACTCTTTTAATTCTTCTGCACTTTAAATTCTTGTCAATTATCCCTCTCCCTTTACATTTCATGCAATTTAGCTTCTGTTGGATACAAATCACTCAAATCAACACTTATTTGCTTGACTAAATCAATCACCTAACTAAAGTTGCTTGATCCATCAATCCCTGTAGGATCAACCTCACTCTAAGTGAGTTATTACTACTTGATGCGACCCGGTACACTTGCCGGTGAGTTTTAGGTGTTGAAATTCGTTTTCAACCCATCAAGCCATCTAAATCTGATCATCACCATTCCTTACAATAGTTCACTATAAATTGTATTGTAGATTTTGTAAAATGTTATTAGTTTTAACTATAAAATGTAGAAAATGTATTATGAGATGATTGATTCAAAGAGTAAACAAAATCTCTATGCATGATGATAGTTGATTGGTCTCACTTGGTATGTTCTAATTACAATGGAGCATGCTCAAATCAGTTATTGTTGTAAAGTTGTTGAGTATTTTACATCATATGGAAGGTTCTGAATAGAAGAATAGTGAAACAAAGTATCATAGTGCTGCATTTATGAAGCATTTTTGTTTCTTAAATACAGATATATGAATATCATTCTCCGCACACGCTCTAAACAAATAGATTAGGCACTTCAATGGCTGGAGAATTATGCAGAAAATATTTATTACACCATATCATATCAATCAAGGAAAATATTTAATTTGGTATCTTTTATCAAAGTAAACTTTTATGACATCGCCCATATCTATCCCACCTTTAACAAGTTACAAAAATAATATACAACCTCATCCAACAATATACTCTCTCAAATCCTAAAGCTATACCTAAAGTAAGAACTCAAATGGTTCTATGCATGGTATGAACTATAAAACCTATACTAAAGTAAAGAATAATATTCCTCCTAATTCTTGAAAGCAATATGAAAGCACCTAATTCTAACCAAAATCGGCTGCTGTCTTGATTCATCTTTCTTCTTGAGATCAACAATATCTGTCTCAGGCCCAAGAGCTCGACGTGATGGATCCTTTATTGGATTTGGCTCAAAATGGCACAGATAGAGGAAAAAGGAAGGCATCACAATTGCTAGAACGCATGAGCAGGTTCCTTGAGCAGCAGAGTCAAAATGAACTAAACCTACATGGTCTCTCTCAGAACTTTCATCAAACACCCTCCACGCAAGCTCAATTTTCCCACACCTAAAATACATTCTAACAAACAGACCTTAATAGATAAATTAGCATCAAAATAACCATTCTTAACGAAAATGGCATGAACATTAAACCGTTCTTGAACCGCATTTGCATCACCCAAGCTTTTGATAACATTCACAATAGAACAGGGATAATGTCACTGACCTAAGACAAAATACGCCCACTTTGGTATCCATCCAAAAGTTGGGGATCAGAGAAATTGAGACAGTGACATAAATGTTTTCTCTGGTCTCAGTTTCATGCCTCTGTATTTTCTATCTTAAGACATATAATATAACAATAATCATGACCAAAAGCAAATACACAATCTAAGAACAGATACAAAAAGTTTCAGCAGCTTTAGATAAGGACTTGAGCAGATATTATCTATATATATACCTGGAGAGCAAAAGCAAGTTTGGAATGCTGGAAAATTGAGGCTTGTGATCTCTATGAAAGGAAAAGATACAAAGCCACACTAACATAAGGAAATATAGAGTGAAAGATATACCTATTATACAATGGAATTTCGCAAGTTGAAGACAACAACATGATGCAATGAAAATGAGAATAGCACAAGATCATAATAAAACTAGAGAGTGGGTTTTATTTGTTGATCACTGTGAAAAAAACATTAGTTTGAGGTATTGAACGGGCAATCTTTTCCTTTACCCAGTGATGTCACAGTCTCTTTAGATAGCACTCACTCCAGATTTGTCACTGCTCCCCTTCCCCTAATGAAATACCCAAAAGAAGCTCTTGATGGGGGTAAAAAAGATGCATGTTTTTCACCAACTAGACAGAATCAACTTGCTTTACTTGTAATCAAGCATTTCTTATACATAGTGCACAAATTCAGAATTGCAAAAGTGCACAAATTCAAAAGAAAATGAGCCAAATTGAAAACAAGGTAATTTCATGATAGCTATAATTTTCTAATTTAAATAGTTAAATTATATAATAGTAAATAGTGAATAGTAGAATGTGAATTATATAATACTGGAATTACATGAATAGTTGTATTTCATGATAGCAGTAATTTCTTCAGGCTTGAACTGCAATACACAAAACCAACCAAGAACAGAACAACTAAAACTATTTCAGATCTGCAAGGATCACTTGACTTGTTCTATGAACCAAACACTTGAAACCCCCGGCCACATGTTACTTGCACAAGTGATGTGAATACACAACTTCATATATAACAATAACGAGTGTATGATTGATTTTATGTTCTTACATACTAATAAAAAGGAATGCAATGCATCTCATATCAGATAATCACACAGTCCAAACTCCAGCTCATTCCTAATTACTCTCTCCAAGCCTTAATTTACAGCATTAATTGAATTTAACAAGTAAAACATTAAGAATCTGAAAAATTAATCAATTAGCTCTAGTTGATAAAACTAAACAGCTATGGTTAAAGCACGAATGTATCGAATTAACACCAAAACCATAGGATATGTTACATGCAAATCAAATCTGATAAATCGGAGGAAAATTAACGAAAAAAAAGAACGAGATGATTTTGGAAAACAAAGCACTAAGAAAGAAGGAGAGTTTTAGAGAGAGAAATTGAGAAGTATTGAAGATAACCTGAGGAAAATTAGAGCTGAACCCAAACACTGCCGTCTTGGCTGAGGATTGCTGTGGACGAGAGGTGGTTGCCTTCAAGTTGCTCTAGCACCTACAAAAAAATGGACAACAAAGAAAAAATATCCACGGTCACTTATCTTCATGTATGATTATAGTTTAAACTAACTTCATGTGAGCCAATTAAAAAGAAAACACACCATTCAATAAGCACAAATACTTATATTTGTATGGTCTTACTTCTGGCTCTCAATTATATGTACACAAGCAAGAACAAATTCACAGAATAACTCTAAAATTTCATATGCCTCCCATATATTTTGTTCTTGAATGATATGCTCCACTTATTTAAATCAATGCAATCAAACAAACAGCAAAGAAAATGTAGAGTGGGCTAAGATAGAAATAAAATTAACAAGTATTATGAAACACTGAACAATTACCCGAATTCTAACAATTGCCTCTTGGCCAGCCTCCAAGAATTGGGAAGCATTTGCTTCAGTTGCGCATCTCTCTTGTTTTGCAGCAGCTTAATGCGTGACATCAACAGGTTAAGACATGTTTTACTACATCTTCAAAAGTCAAATAAACTCCTTGGTCTTATTATTATTTCAATCTATGCTGTGGTGGTTGCAAATGGCAATGAGAAATGATATATAGGAATTAAGTGAGAATGTGACTTAAAAAGAAAATGAGGCAAAAAGTGTTAATTGGTTCCTTAAATTTGGTACAAGAGACAAGCAATTGATGACAAGGAAAATAAATAAATAAATAAAAATAAAGTGAAGGTTAAAGAATCAAGATTCAGATTTATTTCTGCAACTCTCACATCCAAACGCATGGCACAAAATTAAAACTACTACTAAAAGGGAAGCTTCATGTCATGGCTGGGTATATGTACATAACACCCTCTTTTTTTTTTGTTTTTTTTTTTAAAGCACGTATATCTTCTTAAAATAATATAGTAGTGCATGCTATATAGTCACAAAATGTATTCTAAACTAGGAATAAGTTTACATCATTGACAATATGTGCATGGGTGAAGCTAGGAATTTACCAAGAAAAAATATAGATGAGAACTGTAGAAACAAAATGATAAGTTGATAACTATCATATAGAAACATACTCTAGTAAATAACCAAAACAATATAAATTACAAAAGGGTATCTATGGTCGGTATATAAGCTATACATCATATCAAATATATATATATATATATATATATATATATATATATATATATATATATATATATATAATCTGTAAATGGGTGATTAATAAAAAAGTAATTTTAAGAAAAAACATGGATGAGAAACTGCAGAAACAATTTGTTTACATCATTGTTAATCATGGATGAGAACTTATTACTTTTTTTATTAATCAATTTCTGTATCATAGGATAATTATCAATATTTGCAGGATTATTTTTCTTAGTAGACTAATCTTTCGAGGATTAAAATAGTGAAATACTTGAGAAAAATTCGGCTCTGTGCTAAAACAAAATCTTCGCAGAAAGGTCTCATCCATAAATTACTTCAAGTTATAGAAAAATACAGCCTAACACTATAACAGTAGGAGATAATATCAGGTAATTTTAATATGAACACACGTGTAAATTGTGTAAATTACTTAAAAGCAAAAGATTAATGTGATTTACTATTCTAAACTCTATTCTGTTAATGACTTAATCATAGTACTAGACTCATTATACTCAACCCTAGCCCATGTTTAAAATAGATACACATTTGCTATAGAAAAAAATATTCACACATTTGCTATCAAAAGAAGAGATGTACCTCCTCACTATGTCTCTGGGGTAAGTAATAAACAAGAATTTCCACTTGAGGCAAAGAGACAAGAGGGCCTGCACAAGCATGCCATAGTTCTAAATTCAAAGTCTTTCTCACCCCTGAAATTACCATCATCAGAAAAAGAAGGCAAAAAAGGTTAAGGGTGAAATATTGAGCTTGATGAATGATGAAACCATATAATTAACCATTCATGATTAATTAATGGGAAAAGATTAAGTGAAAAGATAAAACAAAGATTACAAAACAAAGTGCTCTTGCATTTCCTTGAGGTGCTTCATTTCAGCAACTAGAGTTTGAACCCGCAACGACACCAACACCACAAGTTTTAACCTTTTCTTCTAAGGATGCCATTAATGCTACACCACTCTCTACATTTTTAAACATAAACCACCCAAAAAAATAACCTCTTTTTCTACTCCTTCATAAACAACCTTAAAAAAAACTTCACATAAGTTTCACCCACACCAAACCAAACATGCCCCAAAACACAAGCTTCAAATGAGGATGATTTTTACTACCCCATTCTCACAAACACAAGTGGTGCATAGAAAACATAATAGGGGGTGTTTGAGCTGGGACTATATACTGGTATTAGTATTAATAATGTCGTTGTTATCATGAGAATGAGAAATTATCTTGCAATTCAATATTTTACAGAGGTTGCACGAAGAATGTGAGAAATTATTTGATAAATTAACAGGAAAAAAGTCTTTGCTGAGGAACCTGGATGATGTTGGCAAAGAAATGCAAGTACACGACGAGAGCGGTGCCGTAAGCTGCAGCGGCGACGGAGCCGACGGTGCCGTCAGAAAAAGTCTTTGCTGGAGGAACTGGGTTCTTCTTCTTCTTTGTCCAGAAGGAGAGGAGAAAGATGGAGAACGGCTAGCGGATGCTGGTACGTGCTGCTATGCGTGAAGACCGACAGAGAGGAGGCGTGGCTACGAGAAAGGGAGAGGATGATGATAGAATGCGGCTATCTGGTAGGGAATTAGGGGTGAGGTTACTCTTTAGATTTTTTTTTTTTTTGGGTATGAATAAAGAAGGAGAAATTAGATTAGGGTTCACCACAAACAGAGTAATTTTGCAGTGTATATGAATAATGAAATGTATTTTAGTTTTGATTTTTAAATTAATTTAGATATAAAATTATAAACTAAAGTTAATTAAATTTTGATTAAATTAAAAGGATTAGGGTGATTTTTGTCCAATAGAAAAGAAAAGGATATTTAAGTCTTTTTATTAAAATTAAATAAAATTTATTTTTTTTATTTTTATTAAAGTATAAGGGTGATTTAGTAAAAGCATTGATATAATTTATATTTAAAAAAAGAAAAATTAATTATTGACGTGGAAAATATAATCCGCAAGTCTTGTTCTAATTTGTCTACATTTTTATTATATCATTACGTATGAATTTATCATCGTACCATAGCAAACACCTTTTTAATTATAAATTAAAAAAATAAGCCATATTTAACCATGGCAACCATTTTCATTTTCTCCAGAAATACACAGGTACACCGGAATAAACCATATTTAACAAGAATTTTTTTAATTATAAATCGTATTTTATTTTGAAAAATTTTTTAAAAAATATAAATAATTTTTTTCAAAATAAAATATGACTTATAATTAAAAAAATCCTTATTAAATATGACTTATTCTTGTGTACTTGTGTATTTCTGGAATGGTTGCCATTGTTAAATATGGCTTATTTTTTAAATTTATAATTAAAAAAATTCTTGAAGAAGCTATGCTTGTTGTGTATTTTTGTGTATTTTTGTGTACTGTTTGTAGATCTATATACTATTTGGAGATGATAATAGATTAAAAACGCAAATTTCAAAAAACTTAAAGGGAGTTCGCCGGGGTAAGGCGGACTTAATAATTTGTATATTGTAAAAAAAATCGTATTTAGAGAATTAAAGTTCAAAAATTGTGTTTGAAAAAATATGAATTTTTTTTATTTTATTTCTAAAAAAATTCACAAATGTATAGAGGTAGGAAAAAAACATCTTTTTTTAAAGTTATAATTTACATTTTTTTTTAAATTTTTTAAAAAATATATTTTTTACATAATAAATAAATAAATAAAGTTTATATAAAATATTCAAACATAAAATTATTTTTAATTTTTTGTAAAATCTTTTTAAAAAGATAACTTAAAAAGATATTTTTTTTTTTTAGAAATTCACCCAAATAATCTTTTTTATTTGATAAGATAGTAACAAATTAAAAAAATTTTTATGCCTATATATATATATGATTGCAACAACACAGCATCAACACTTCAACAAATGATAGCAAAGAACTGGTGTGTGCGACTCTTGGATATACATAGCAACTTTGTTGAATTGAAGGAGTTTTTTTAAAGTAACTAAAGCTCTTTTAAATATTTATATGTAAATTATAAATATATATACGTGAAAAAATTTATTGAGTATTGATGGTGACTCGAAAAATAAATGTATTTCTAATCTTCACCCATTATTTTACTGAATTTAGTTACTATTTAGTATTTATTACTCTTTGAGTCAATAATTCTCCCCACTCTTTTAAGGTTACGAGAGATTCGAACTAGTCAATAAACCGATAAAATTACTGGTTCAATAGTTTATTGGTTAAATTGAAGTTTAATCAATTTAATTAAATATTATATAGAATAATTCTAAATAGCAAAAATAATTTCAAACAACAGCAAAAATAATTATCCAGTACTCCATCAAAAAATCTGTTTTTTTTTCTCTTCATCATGGCATGTACCTATTATTAGATGTCTTAAATATTTAAATAATATTCTTTTATATGCGATAACTTTTGAACAATTATTGTTTACATATTGATATAAGTTTTTTTTTGTCCTTTACTAAACTATTGTATCTGCCTTGTTATGAATGGAATACCGCTGAATCACTCTCTCCTACGAGGCTTTCCTCTTTCATGTAGTTAGAACTTGGAAAAATCGATTCTTGCTTTTCATCCTTTACTTTAGTATTAGGCTGCTTCTCTTCTTAGGTGGCATCTCTATCGGCTAGTGAGCTAGTCGCTATTATAGTTTTGAAAGCGTTTGCGCGCCCCTATGTTCGTTCCAAGACCTGGTTCAAAGCTTTCAAGCAGAAAGGCAGACGAGATGATCATTATAATACTCATAACCCAGCTAATCAATTTCAAATTTCAAATTGTCTGTGGGTGGCTAGGGTTCTTTGTTCTTTCAATTTCAAATTTTCTTCGGTTTCAAAGAGGAGAGGGGTGGGAGTGGGACTAGGCTTCAGTTTCAGTTTGAAAATCCAAGTATTATCAAAATGCAAGCACAGTGCTTACCGGCGGCGAGGAGGAAGGAGAGTAACCGCGACAACAGAGGAGACGGCGACATCGGCGAACAGAGAGAGAGCTAGGCGACGACGTAGTGCTGCGGGCTGCGCGATTGGGGGGCTAGGGTTCTTCACGTTGTTCCTTCAATTCCAAAATTTAACTTCAGCATTAGTTTAAAATAAAAATTAGTTTAAGTCGTTAGTTATTTAATGAAAAATTATAATTAATTATAGAGGAATACATTAAATAACTAGCAAACTAAACTAATTTTTATTCTAATTGGCATATGTTATAATGAAGAGAAACAGATGGAGAATTACGAGCATCAACTATTGATAAAGAAAATAATAGAGGAGCAAGAGCAAGAAACTAAGAACAAGAAGAACCAAGAACAACAAGGTGGTTACTCTGTGGAAGGAAGAACAACCGTTGGTTGTGGTGGTGCAACTGCGACAGCAAAGGCAGTGGACATTGCTCCTCGTCTGACATCTTTTCTTGAGAAAGATGAATCTTTTCTTACTCCTTGGAGTTCGAATTCCAATTCTTATTAAAGTTCTTCAAACCAACAAGGAAGAAAAAGCTACCATCAATTTCAACCTGGGTCGTTGTTTTTCGTTAGAGTGGTAAAACTCTTAATTCAATTCAATTCAAACCAGTTCTCTTTTTTTTTTCTTTTATAATTCTTGATTATTAATTCAATCATTAACCTTTTTATTTTATTAATGATTATTATCAGTATCCAGAATATTTTGGGAGTCATTGTTATTATCCGCCAGGACCTAATCAATCTGATTCGAATAAACCTAATAATCCATAAGGTATGTGAAAAGACTGATTTTTTTTTTGTTTTTTTTTATATATAACAATTTGATGAATGAACAATATTAACTTTATTTATTGGTTTGATAATCCAATTTTACAAACTAGCTTCACAATCACAGTTATTGTTTATACATTCAAATTAATGTTACAATCAAATACATATCACCCTATCTTTAGATTAAAGGTGTATGTTAGTTTCTCGTACTAGTTGTTTGTGGGTTTTTAGAGTATGTATGTATCTTTATAATAGTTATACCCGTTGATGTGTATTGATATCCAAATTATGTTCAATCTTTACTATTCTTTAAGCTATCTTTTTAATATAATATGGTATCATATTCTGTTTTATATTTGTTGGGTCACATGTATATCGCATATTTCAATTTTAAATATTCAGTTCTAGATGTTTTAGAAAATATGATATATTTGTTAAATATAATTTTGATATTCTTTATTAAGCTAGTTTTTAAAATTGAATTAGATTATTCGATTAATTTTAGTTCAACTACATGTCAAGAAATATACAAATGAATAAGTTGATGGAATATATTATTCAGAACTCACTCTCCTCTTTCCTCTTTTTTTAAGGTTTGTTGACTGCGTTGACTAGAAGAGGTCTTAATAGCGTGACAGTGAGAGAGCAAGGAATGAAACATGAAGACAGTCATTAATTCTGATAATTCTTTATAGTTAGTATTGGAGGTAGTTTAGTTTAACTTATTCTTGTTAGTTGGAACTTGGAATTAAATATGGTCTAGATTCTGATTTTTCTGCGACGTTTGGAATATTTATAGTAAAATATTTAGATACATTGACATAAAACTATAAAAGTACATTCTCTTATTCTGCAAACTTTCTAATTTTTCTTATTTATCTTACTCTTTCCATTTGAGGATTTGAAAAACTATTATCAAAATATCTTTACATGACATAGTTTCTGTTTGATGAGAAAAAAATTATCAAAACTATATGGTTTGCTTAGCAAGAAGTTGGTGTTTTAAAGCTTAAACTAATCAATTCTCAACCATTGCTTTATGTTTGCTACGGTATGATGATAAATTCATACGTACCGATATAATAAAAATGTAGACAAATTAGAACAAGACATGTGGATTATGTTTCTACATCAATAATTAATATTTCTTTTTTTAAATACAAATTATATCAATGTTTTTACTAAATCACCTTTATACTTTAATAAAAATAAAAATAAATTTTATTTAATTTTAATGAAAAAACTTAAATATTCTTTTCTTTTTTATTTGACAAAAATCACCTTAATCCTTTTAATTTAATCAAAATTCAATTAACTTTAGTTTATAATTTTATATCTGAATCAATTTAAAAATTAAAACCAAAATACATTTCATTATTCATATACACTGCAAAATTACTTTGTTTGTGATGAACCCTAATCTAATTTCTCCTTCCCTATTCATACCCAGAAAAAAAAATAAAAATCTAAAGAGTAACCTCACCCCTAATTTCCTACCGGACAGCCGCATTCTATCATCATCCTCTCCCTTTCTCGTAGCCGCGCCTCCTCTCCGTCGGTCTTCACGCATAGCAGCACGCACGAGCAGCCGATAGCCGTTCTCCGTCTTTCTCCTCTCCTTCTGGACAAAGAAGAAGAAGAACCCAGTTCCTCCAGCAAAGACTTTTTCTGACCGCACCGTCGGCTCTATCGCCGCTGCAGCTCACGACACCGCTCTCGTCGTGTACTTGCATTTCTTTACCAACATCATCCAGGTTCCTCAGCAAAAACTTTTTCCCTATTAATTTATCAAATAATTTCTCACATTCTTTGTGCAACCTCTGCAAAATATTGAATTACAAGATAATTTTTCATTCTCATGTTAACAACAACATTATTAATACTAACACTAGTAAATCCGGTTCATCTATTTAGCATCAGCAATTGCAATTGTATAATACAATTGCTATATGTATTTGCCATATTTCCTCTCTCAAATAATTGTGTATTGCAGTGATCGATTTTTTCCAGACAATGCTATAGATCCTATTGATGAAGCTGGTTCACGTGTTCAGCTGCAACATGCACATTGCAATGAGAATCAAATGGACCAACCTAGTGTTTGTAGAAAAAGGTCATTTAGAGAAGCCAATTGTTGTAACATTGGAAAATTGAATCAGGGTGAATGCTGCATAAATGTTTAACAAAGCTTTTGGTTGTACTTTGCAAGTTGTAATTGGATGTGGATCTCCCCTGTTTTTTTCCTTTGAGAAAATAGAGTTCTTTTATGAGAGTGAAACAATGTTTCAATATGAAACTGGTTGACCCTTATAAACTATTTTTATTTTCTATCTTTTTAACAGCAATATCTACCAGCTGATCCACATTTGTTTGTCCAGTCTAGTTTATTGCAGTGGATAACTGTACACTGTAGTATAGTGGACTAAAAGTGGAGTAGGTGTATATCCCTTTATTTATATTATTTTATTTTCTTAGACCTGAATATGTTTCTTGATTTATTGATGATCCTGGGAAATAAGTAATGGCCACTCAAACTGAACACATTTGGTTGAAGTAACATATTTTTCATGTTATATGAAAATGTGAGCAGGTCTAGTAATCTTATATCATATTTTAACTCTCTATTATCATAACTTAATTTTATTTATCCTTTTAGAAACTCAAAACTCAAGGCAATTCCGAACTTGCTTAATGATCTCCAGATTATATACAAGATGGAATTGAAAGCAGAAGTCAAAGATGATCTGTTAGATTCTTCAAAGGAAGAATCACAGGGAAATAGCGATGGTCACCAATCATCACAGGAAGTCTTGCCAGTATTTAATTAGGATTTAAATTGCCATCCTTTGGATGAAAACACAACTGAGTTGATCAACAAGAAGACAAATGTTGAAAGCTTACTAGGTTCAGAGTTAGTCTTCCTTAATCCAATAGTGATAGGCATAATTGTCTAGCACAGTTCACTCGATATGGATAAAAGTTATAGTGCAGTAGATATGTTAGCTAGATGATCTCTGCTTGCCCAGCCTATGCTAAATCCTCCGTCTCGTTTCTGAAGATTCAAATGGTAGAGTTAATCATCTCATTTGATTAGATGAATGGTTGCAGGTTTTGGAGGAAAGAAAAGGAGGGCTCAAAGCAATCACATAGCAAAAATTGCTTTACCAGATTTGGTCAAGTATTTTGATGTGCCAATTGTAGAAGCTTTAAGAAATCTGAATATTAGGCTTACAGTTCTCAAGAGAAAGTGCAGATGGTGAAGATGGCATGGTGATTATGATGGATGGAGAGCTATGACAATCTCTAGAGTCTTGTTTTATTTCCATTATTCTTGTGTTGTCGTCTGCAGATTAGGCAGAGGTTTTAACTGAATAGTTGGAAAATGAGTGTATTTGGTATCCGGACCTAACTGAGGCATTTGAAGTACGGTGCTACAGGTCTAAGGTAGCTAAGAGAAGATTGTCATTGCTAGGGGATGATCATGCCATGACCAACTCCATTTGAAAATTTCACAGATTCAGTTTCTTTCTAATGAACTACTTAGAACTGCTTATCCAAAGATTCCTATCCTAGTCAAGTCAAGGCATTTAGAAGAGAATATGAACCCTTTTTTTCGGCTTGTGAATGGAAATTCTGGTTGGAGCCATCTAAATCTGATAATCTCCATTCACTACAACAGTTCAATGTAAATTGTATTGTAGATTTTGTAAAACGTTGTTAGTTTTAACTATAAAATGTAGAAAATGTATTATGAGATTATTGATTCAAAGAGTAAACAAAATCTCTATGCATGATGATAGTTGACTGGTCTCACTTGGTATGTTCTAATTACAATAGAGCATGCTCAAATCAGTTATTGTTGTAAAGTTGTTGAGTATTTTACATCATATGGAAGGTTCTAAATAGCAGACTGGTGAAACAAAGTATCATAGTGCTGCATTTATGAAGCATTTTTGTTTCTTAAATACAGATATATGAATCTCATTCTCCGCACATGCTCTAAACAAATAGATTAGGCACTTCAATGGCTGGAGAATTATGCAGAAAATATATATTACACAATATTATATCAATCGAAGAAAATATTTAATTTGGTATCTTTTATCAAAGTAAACTTTTATGACATCGCCCATATCTATCCCACATTTAACAAGTTACAAAAATAATATACAACCTCATCCAACAATATACTCTCTCAAATCCTAAAGCTATACCTAAAGTAAGAACTCAAATGGTTCTATGCATGGTATGAACTATAAAACCTATACTAAAGTAAAGAATAATATTCCTCCTAATTCTTGAAAGCAATATGAAAGCACCTAATTCTAACCAAAATCGGCTATGACGTGCGAAAAATATGCCGATTGAGAAATTATAATAAGAACAGCGTTGTAAGTACAGTTCTTAACCGACGAAAATTTCGTTTATCATTTTAAAAGAGTTGTCACAAATTTAGAATAAAAATACTGGGAATAGAAATCCCAGGTCGTCTCCCAACGAGTTGACAAAAGAGTGCTATTTTATTGATCAGGAATTTTTCCAAGAAATTTTTTTTTGGTTGAGAACGGGAAATTAAAATAATTATAAATTAAAGCACTAGAAATTAACAAGGGGTTTTATGTGTTTAAAATAAAAAGCCTTGACTAGGAGAAGATTAATTGGAAGTTCTATCCTTGTTGAATTCTCCTAAGTGTAATGTTAATAAGTTGTTGTTTCTACTTAGTCATCCCTTACCGAATGAAAGAAAGTCAAGCAACTGAACCACCTCCAATTCACAAGTCCTAATCCTCTCCTATGGAAGGATTAGCGTTAGGGACTAGAGAGCCAGCCAACAACTTCCAGTTCCCAATTACTCTTGAGTATTCCAACTCAAGGGTCTCCTTCTAATCAACTCCCAAGTCAAGTTGGGAGTCTACTCCATTAACATGAATACAATTTTCATAAACGATAAAAGGGGAAGAAAAGAAGACATGATAAACTAAATAAAATAATAACTGAAAATCAATTGAAGGTAAAAATAGTTCTTTGCATTAATAAATTCCAAAACCATAAACATCCATATCTGAATAGGGTTAATGAGTGATTAAAAGAGTAAGAGAATAAGAAAACAAACTAGAATAATGGCAACTTCAACTGAGGTAGTGACTCTTCTCAATATCCAAATCCAAAGCATAAACTCTAAAACTATGAATGTGAGGGAAACCTAGAGGAAGTAGTGATTTCTCTCTAAGATTCAAAACTAAAACTAAAAACTATGCGAATGAGAATGTGTGTTGAGTCTTTGCTTGTCTCTTGGCTCTAGTCTATGTTTCTGGGCCGAAAACTGAATCCAAACTCAGCCCAAAATTGCCCCCAACGTCTTCTGTGTTTTCTGCATGTGGCGCATGTCACGCGTACGCGTCAGGTACGCACACGCGTTGCTATGCAGATCTTCAAATCACGTGCACGCGTGAGCCATGCGTGCGCGTCACTCCTCGCTAGTTATCTCCTTTATTTCTTGTGCTCCTTCCATTTTTTTGCAAGCTTTCTCTCCATCCTCTAAGCCATTCCTGCCCTATATAGCCTGAAAACACTTAACACACAGATCACAGCATCGAATGGTATAAAGGGGAATTAAAATTCACAATTTAAAGGCTTAGGAAGCAAGTTTTCAACCGTAGAACAAAATTGGGAAGGAATTGTAAAATCATGCAAATTGTATGAATAAGTGTGCAAAGGCTTAATAGAAACCACTCAAATTAGCACAAGATAAATCATAAAATAGTGGTTTGTCAATCTCCCCACACTTAGACATTAGCATGTCCTCATGCTAAGCTCAAGGAGACAAAAGAATGAATGGGGGAAAGTAAGACTCATGAGATGCAACCTATGCATGTGAATGTAACTTTATGCTAAAATGTTCCTATCTACTTGGAAAAAAACTAAACAATTTCTCCAAGGCAAAAATAAATCAAATTCCACTAATTCAAATCACACAATAAAAGACGAGTAAACTTGTAAGAAGACAGCTCATGAAAGCAGGGAACATAGAATCAAGCATTGAATCCTCACTGGTAGTGTATATGCACTCTAGTCACTCAAGCGTCTATGGTTAATCACTCTACTCTTCTCTAGTCATGCTTTCTAAAACTTTGTTCTTCATCTAACTAATCAACAAATATTTAGTATACCAATACAAACATCATAAGGTCTTTTCAAGGTTGTAATGGGGCTAAGGTAAGGATGAGGATATATGTATAGCCAAGTGAGCTATAATATGAATCCTTGACTAACCTAAGCTCTCACCTAACACACACTCTATATAACTCTAAAATCATGGCTAGCTACTCAGAATTCCCACTTTTGTACATTTCACATACTCATGTATCAAATTTTCTTTAATTTCTCCACATATGCATTAATCTTTTATTAAACTTAACATTGGGGTGATTTTATCCCCTATTTATTTATTTATTTATGCTAATTAAATTTATTATTTATTATTTTTTTTATGAACATGAAAGCAAACATAACATTTCAATGCATATGGTTTTTCTGTCACCAAAAAAAAATGCATATGGTTTTTCTAGTTTCACATGAGTAGGCACCCAAATTCCCAATATTTAAATGAAGTAGAAACACAACACATTCCTATTAACCCAGGTTTCCCACAATTCTCCACACAGTTAACACATTATCTTAAGATAATCAAAGATTCAAATCAGGTAATTAATTGTTTTTCCGCTTAAGGCTAGTGATGTGGTAATATAAAGAACAAATGGGGATTAAAAAGGCTCAAAGTGGCAAGCAAAGGTAATTGAAATGGTAGGCTGTTTGGGATAAGTGAGCTAATAACAAATGATGGCCTCAATCATATGTATGCATGCAAATACACTAAATAATGGACATATAGAATGGGACAAACCAAAGATTATAGTCATAGTGAAGAAAATACACAAGAATAAAAATCATGGTTAAATAATGTAACCATTCAATTAAGCTAAAAAAACTCACGGGTTGTGTGTTCTTAGCTATAATTCATGTTCCGAATTACAGTCTTCAAAATAAGTTTAACAAAAATTTTCAATTTAAATTAGCGAAACATTATAAAATAGGGTCTAGAAGAGAAACTCATTACTTTAACCAAGCAGAACATATATACAAACAACTATTATCATGCAATCTATCCTATCTAACAAAGGAAAAACTAAAATGTTGGTGTTAAGAGAGAAAAATTACATCTGGAAGTCAAGGACTGACCTCCCCACACTTAAGGGTTGGCACGGTCCTCCGTGCCATCAGTAAGGAACAAGGTAGGGCTGGAAGCATCGCCTCTGCTGTCTGGTTCGCCATGGCTCCTTATGCTACTGGATGAAGGAGAGTCTGGGTTGTCCTTCTGTTCCGGAGGTGGGTGAGTACCAACTATGAGGTCCTTCAGGTAGTTGTATCGGCGCCTGTTACGGTGCTCCATTTGCTCCATCTGCCGGTCCTTCCAGTTGAACCTCTCAAGGATCTGAAGGAACATCTGATGGGTGGATGGTGCTTGTGGTGTGGGTGATGGTGGAGTAGAAGAATGAGGAGTATCCAAAGATGGCCCTACAGGCTGGCTCGCAGAGGGAACTGGTGGCCTGATGTATTTCCCATTCGGGACATACTGGTCGGCCTTAGGGATCATGACCATCGTGTCTCCTGCCCGATAAGACACACATGCTGCAGAGACTAAATCTGAAACTAAGGTGGGAAAAGGTAGGTTACCCGCAATCTGTACGTGTCCCATGGCTAGCCGGATGTGTCGGGGCAGGTTGAGGGGTTGCTCTGTCAGGATGCACCAGAGGAGAACAACTATGTCTGCTGTGAAGGTCGACTCGTGAGTGCTTGGAAAGATATAGTGGGACATAATCTGTGCCCACACGCGAGCCTCCAAGGTAAGTGACTGGGCTGAGATGCTCTTGGGTTTCGACCAATGCGGCCCATAGATCCAGGTATCGCCAGGTTGGGCTATAACTCTAAGGACGCTATCCCAGTCGAACTGGTACATCTGGCACTTAAGAGATGCTTCTTGATATGCATCCAATCCGTCTGGACTAGGTGGCAAATCTAGTGCTCGTTGTATGGCACTCTCGGAGACAGGGACTTGTCGGTGATAAACATAGACAGTCTGCAGGGTAGGCGAGTAGAAGTTAGAGTAGAATTCAACTACCCATGATAAGTTGGCCTCTCGCGGCTGCCTCCTCAAAAATCCCCACTGTCTCCTCTCGGTGTGGGGCTTCACAAAATCAACAAAGTGTGTTGGAATAATGAGTAGATGCTCATTGTTGTAGTTCCTCTCGGCTAGGATGGGAAATATCTGTTCGCAATAACGGTTAGTGAACCGTGTGGAGTCCCGTGCGGGAAAGACTTTCTCTGATTCATCAATTTTAATGAGCCTCTTCACCCGCTTTGTTGACGGCTTGACGCTTGTAGATGGAAGCGCCTTAGCCGGTGCTCTCTTGGTTCCTCTCCTTGCCGGTGGCTTGTCAGTGGCTTTCTCTTTGCCTTTCTTGGTACCCATGCCTAAGGAAGAAAGAAAGAGGAAGACTGTGAAAGATATATATATATATATATATATAACTAAAAATAGGAGGGAGAAAATTCCAAGTGATAATGAATGCCAAAGAAAAGATAGTATCTTAAATACATGGTAGCTACAACATGTAGGTAAGACAGTAATTAAGATCAAGAAGGCAATTCAGAATAATTAGATGCAAGAGGGTTTATGGCATGCAGAAAGAGGCATGAGAGGCATAACTCAAGCATCAATTATTAAATGTGCCAAATTAAAGAGAACTTGTTATGATGACAATTGTGAATGATAATCCCAATTACATGTGGATTACAAATGTTGTGAAAAAGAGGCATTCAAGTAAAAGAGTAAAAGAAAATAAGATTCAAAAAGCCATAAGAGCTTGTTCACAAACACTTGGTATGCAAGTTAAAATAGGAATGAAAATAATGTATCCAAATGTATATGAGAGCCAACAATAAATGTCAATTGTCAAATCACTCCTCATAATATCCACAAGCTTAATGATAATAAGGTACTACCCAAATAAAACTCCAATACCAACATAAAAATGCATGGAAAAAGAAAAGAATGAAAAAGAAACCATAAATAACTAAGCATGAAAGTGAAATTTAGAAGAAAGAAAAATAAATAAATGCAATAACTGAAAGAAGAATAAAAGAGTAGAGGAGAAAAGAAAAGAACTTGATGTAGAAGATGAAAAAGGGAAGAAGAAAGTGATAGATAGTAAGAAGGAATAAAGAAGAAAGAAGGAAGAATTAGGAATGAAAAAGAATTAGGATTGGGGGAGGGAAGAGTAGAAATCAGGCGGCGTACTGCATTAATTGTGCGTTGCATGCGACGCATACGCGTACGGCACGCGTACGCGTGGGTTGTGCAAATTTGATAGTGACGCGTAAGCGTCGGGCATGCGTACGCGTGCCTTTGATTGTGCGAATCGTGCGAAGGCAGCTACGCGCAAGCGCAACTCTCTGTTCGTTCTGGGCTGGGGGCCAAAATCGCATGCGACACGTGTGCGTTAAGCACGCGCACGCGTCAGGGATGCGTACGCATGGTGGGGTTTGTATTTCCAGCATAGTTCCAGCCCCACACCAACACAACTCTCTGGCCAAAACCCATTTACGCCGATTTTCAGGGTCACGCGTACGCGTCAAGGACGCTTACGCGTGGGCTGTTGAAATTGCAAGCGGTGTGCACGCGTCAGGGTCGTGTACGCATGGGCTTGTTTATGTGCAAGGCACGCTTCCAGCGCCACGCCTGCCCAACTCTTGGGCCAAGTCCCTGGTGTTGGGAAATCCCGCTTGACGCGTATGCGTCATAGACGCTTGCGCGTCGAACCCCCTTTTTTATGCAGAATGCAGAATGCAGAATAGAGATGATTATGCAGAAATTATGAAGAGTACTGTGAAAAATAAAATAAAATAAAACTAGGAATAAAAAAGGGACGATCATACCATGGTGGGTTGTCTCCTACCTAGCACTTTGCTTTTACGTCCTTAAGCTGGACGGTCCATAAGCTTAATCTTCTGCTGTTAGTGGATCCTCCAAAAGGAAGATCTCCAGCTCCTTGTTGTGCTTCATCTTCTCATCAAAATACAGCTTCAAGCGATGTCCATTGACCTTGATGAAATTGGAGTTTGTGGGATGACTCAGGTGGAAGACTCCGTATAGCTCTGCCTTCTCTACTCTATAGGGGCCTTCCCATCTGCAACGCAGCTTGCCTAGCATGAGCCTCAGCCTTGAGTTGTAAAGGAGAACTAACTTCCCAGGTCTGAACTCTCTTCTCTTGATATGCCTGTCATGCATAGCCTTCACCTTCTCTTTGTATAGTCTGGAGTTGTCATATGCTTCGAGTCGAAGGGTCTCCAGTTCTGCTAGTTGCAGCTTTCTTTCAGCACCAGCCTTCTCAAATCCCATGTTGCATTCCCTTACAGCCCAGAAAGCCTTGTGTTCTACCTCCACTGGGAGGTGACAAGCCTTTTCGTATACTAGGCAAAAGGGACTCATTCCTATGGGTGTCTTGTATGCTGTCCGATAAGCCCAGAGCGCATCTACAAGTCTGGTGCTCCAATCCTTCCTATGAGGCTAGACAATCTTCTCCAGGATGCACTTTATCTCTCTGTTAGACACATTTGCTTGTCCATTAGTCTGAGGATGATAAGCTGTTGCGATCTTGTGCACAATGCCATATTTCTTCAGTAGACCTGTTAATCTCCTGTTACAAAAGTGAGTGCCTTGATCACTCACGATTGCTCGTGGTGGTCTAAAGTGACATATAATATGATTTCTAACAAAAGAGACAACAACGTTAGCATCATTAGTACGGGTAGGAATTACTTCCACCTATTTAGAAACATAATCTACAGCTAACAATATGTATAAGAAACTACTAGAGTTTAGAAATGGTCCCATGAAGTCAATGCCCCAAACATAAAAAATTTCACAGAATAGCATAAGCTGTTGGGGCATCTCATCCCTCTTGGATATATTTCCAAACCTTTGGCATGGGGAACAAGATTCATAGAAGGCAGTAGCATCCTTAAAAAGAGTAGGCCACCAGAATCCACAGTCTAAAATTTTTCTAGCTGTTCTTTGAGGGCCAAAATGTCCACCACTCTCAGAGGAGTGGCAGGCCTCTAAAATTGACTGAAATTCTGATTTAGGCACACACCTTCTAATTATCTGGTCAGCACCATACCTCCATAAATATGGGTCATCTCATATATAATATTTGGACTCGCTTTCAACTTGTCCCTTTGGTGCTTAGTAAAATTGGGAGGGAAGGTATGACTAACTAGATAATTAGCTATAGGTGCATACCAAGGAACTACTTCAGTATTGCGTGCAAGCTATCAAATAGAAAAGCATCATTGATAGGAGCGGAGTCATTCTTAATGTGCTCTAGGCGACTCAAGTGGTCCACCACTAAATTCTGGGAACCACTCCTATCTTTAATTTCTAAATCAAATTCTTGTAGCAACAATATCTAACGTATTAACCTTGGTTTGGACTCTTTTTTAGCTAACAAATATTTTAGAGCTACATGGTCTGAGTACACTACCACTTTAGTACCAAGTAAATAGGCTCGAAATTTATCCAGAGCAAAAACAATAGCCAGAAGCTCTTTCTCAGTGGTAGTATAATTAGACTAAGAAGCGTCTAAGGTCTTAGAAGCATAAGCAATTATGAAAGGGTCCTTACCTTCACGCTGAGCCAGCGCCGCTCCTACTGCATGGTTGGAGGCATCACATATAATCTCAACAGGCTGGCTCCAGTCTGATTCTCTCACAATTGGAACTTGAGTCAAGGCGATCTTCAGCTTATCAAACGCGTCCATGTAGTCCTCACTCAGCTCGAATTCAACATCTTTCTGCAGCAGTCTGGATAAAGGCAATGCTACCTTACTGAAGTCCTTGATAAATCTCCAGTAGAAACCTGCATGACCAAGGAACGAACGGACTTCCCTCATGGAGGAGGGGTAAGGTAAACTAGAAATCACATCTACCTTTGCTGGATCTACAGAAATACCAGTATTAGAAACAACATGTCCTAGAATAATACCTTGTTTTACCATAAAATGACATTTTTCAAAATTTAATACAAAGTTTGAACTAACACACCTGTCTAATACTCTAGCTAAACTATCCAAGCAAAGGTTAAATGAATCACCATACACACTAAAGTCATCCATGAAAACTTCCATACAGTTCTCAATAAGATCTAAGAAAATACTCATCATGCATCTTTGAAAAGTAGCAGGTGCATTACATAAGCCAAAAGGCATCCTCTTGTATGCATACGTTCCAAAGGGACATGTAAAAGTAGTTTTCTCCTGATCTTCAGAAGCTATATGAATTTGAAAATAGCCAGTGTAACCATCTAAAAAGTAGTAGTGTGATTTACCTGACAAGCGATCAAGCATCTGATCAATGAATGGCAGGGGATAGTGATCCTTGCGAGTAGCTTGGTTGAGGCGCCTGTAATCAATGCACACCCTCCAGGAGTTCTGCACTCTAGTTGTCAGGAGCTCTCCATGCTCATTCTTCACTGTTGTGACTCCAGACTTCTTGGGCACCACTTGTACTGGGCTGACCCATTCACTATCCGAGATTGGATAGATGATGTCAGCTTCAAGCAACCTGGTCACTTCCTTCTTGACAACTTCTAAGATGGTGGGGTTCAGCCGCCTTTAAGGTTGACGAACAGGCCTTGCTCCATCTTCTAAAAATATTCGGTGCTCACAAACTTGAGAGCTGATGCCTACTATATCCGCCAAGCTCCATCCAATTGCTTTCTTGTGTCTTCTCAGCATACTAAGCAGTTGCTCCTCCTGTTGGGAAGTGAGTTCCCTTGAAAAAATAATTGGGAGCTTCTAATTATCCTCAAGGTAAGCATACTTGAGGTGGGGTGGAAGGGGCTTCAATTCCATTTTCTGCTCATGGATGGAAACTTGATCATCTGGAGCTAGTGATGGTGGCAAGGTGTCTTCATCTTGTTTAGAGGGTTTTCCCACACTTGCACCTTAGTCCATGTGCATCTCTTCTATTTCTTCTTAGTCTGCAGCTATAGTTTCATCAATGATGTCGCACTGGAAGACGGAATGATCTTCCAAAGGGTGCTTCATAGCTTCATCCAAGTTGAAGCTCACTGCTCTGCCATCTATCTCGAAAGAGTAAGTTACTGAGAAAGCATCCAATTTGAACTTTGAGGTCTTCAAAAATGGTCTTCCAAGTAGGATGGATAATGGTCTTCCTGAGTCATTAGGGGGCATCTCCAAGATGTAGAAGTCAATTGGGAATGTGAGCCCCTTAATGCTCACTAGCACGTCCTTAGCAATTCCTACCACTGAGATTATACTTTTATCTGCCAAAACAAAATGTGCTGCTGACCTTTTTAAGGGAGGGAGCCTCAAAGCATCATATACAGATAATGGCATAATACTCACACACACACACACCTAAATCACACATGCAGTCAGAAAATTTTATACCCTCTATAGTAATAGTAACCATGCATGGACCTGGATCACTACAATTTTCCGGTATATCACCCATTAAAGCATAAATATAGCTACCTAGAGGAATAGTTTCTAAATCCTGTATTTTATCTTTATTCATGCAAAAATATTTTAGAAACTTAGCATACTTAGGTACCTGGCGAATGGCATCAAAAAGGGGAATGGTTACCTCAACCTTTTTGAAGATCTCCACCATCTTGGGGTCTAGCTCCATCTGTTTCCTGGATTTCCTAGCAAGGTGTGGAAATAGAATGCGAATGGCTTCTCTTGTAACTTCATCTTCCTTTGGTGCTCCATTCCCTGGTTGAGCTGCTTCTTCTTCAACCATGTCCTGTACTTCCTCCTCTTCCTCAACATCCTCTACCTCAACAATGTCCTCAACTTGAATGTCTTCCTTTGAGCTTGGCTCCTCATGACTCCTCTCTTGCAGTGTGGTTCCAGACCTCAAAGTGATGGCATTGATTCCACCCTTGGGGTTGGATAAAGATTGAAAAGGAATTGCACTGGAACTTGAAGGTTGATTGTTGGGGGTAGATAATGATTCCATCCAAGAGATGAGCGCTTGCAAGGTAGCGTTCAGACCGTTTATGGTAGAGGTAAGTGTATTCTGAATGTCTTGTTGTCCTTGCGCAAGATAGCGAAGCATCTCGTCATTAGAAGAAGAAGGGGGGTAAGTGATTTGAGGGACCTGCTGTTGGTTGTTCTAAGGCGCTTGGGACTGCCTTTGGTGAGGTGCTCTATAAGACTGGTTTTGGTTCTAATGCTGGTAAGGAGGATTCTGCTGTCTGTTGTTGTTGTTGTTCCACCTCTGATTCCCACTGTTGTCTCTGCCTTCTCGGTTGTAGTTGTCCCTCCATCCTTGGTTGGAATTATCTCTCCACCCCTGGTTGGAATTGTCTCTCCAGCCTTGGTTGGAGTTATCTTGCCAACCTTAATTGTAGCTTCCACCTTGGTTATAATTGCCACCTTGTTGATAGTATCCTTGATTCGGGCGGTCATAGAAATTATGAGTAGCTACCAAGGTGTTGTCTTCCTATTGGAGCTGCAGACACTCATCAGTGTAATGAGTATAACAGGCACATATTCTGCACACTCTCTGAGGAACCAATTGTTGACACTGTTGTTGTAGGGGAGGCTGAGGTTGTTGATTCAGCTGTAGCTGCTTCACTATGTTAGTCATCTCTCCTAGAGTCTGAGTGAGAGCAGCAGTCTCACTACTAGAGGAAACCTCCGCAATAGCCTTGGGATGGTTGTTCCTATGCCTGACATTCTGGGTAGACTCAACTAGATCGGTGATCAGTTGCCAAGCTTCTGTCGCCATCTTGTACTTCTTCAGAGAGCCATTACTCGCAGCATCTAATGTAGTCTTATCCTGAGGCTTCATGCCTTGTGTGAAGTAGCTAATCAACACCAACTGGTCAATCTTGTGGTGGGGACATGAGTCTAGGAGATTCCTGAAGCGTTCCCAATTCTCATAAAGAGTCTCTGATTTGCCTTCGATAATGCAGGAAATTTCTTTCCTCAGTCTGTCTGTAACTTCAGCTGGGAAGTATTTTTCCAGGAATTCCCTTCTGAGCAGATTCCAATTAGTAACAACTGCTTCAGGTTGAGTGTAGAACCACTCCCTTACCTTTCCCTCAAGAGAGAACGGGAAGGCATATAGCCAAATGGTAGTCTCATCTGTACCATGACGCCTAGTAGTTGAGCAGGCTGTCTGAAAATCTCTGAGGTGCTTGATAGGCTCTTAACCAGGTAAGCCATGAAACTTGGGTAGTAAGTTGATTAGCGGAGTCTTCAGTTCAAAATCTGCAGCCAGATTTGGGTGACGTGCTTGGTACAATTGCAGTGTAAAGTCTGGAGCTCCTGCTTCCTGGAGAGTAATCATTCTGGGCTCCGCCATATTACCTGCACATAAATCAACAGAATCGATAGAAGAGGAGCTTGTTTCTTCCTCAAATGGCGCTTCAGTTTTGCTCTCAGATAAGACTGGTGAATTGGTAGTAACCACTTCACCCCCCTTAGAGGCTAACCGACGCCGAGCTCGCCTAATACGTGAAATAGTTCTTTCAATTTCAAGATCAAACGCGGCTAAGCTCGAGTCAGGTAGTGAACGCGTCATTCAATGAAAGAAACATATAGCTCATGGTAATAAAATAAAATAAAATATGCAAATATGAAAAATAAAAAATATTTACACCAACCAATAATTTAGCACACTATTGCAACTTCCCGGCAACGGCGCCAAAAATTGACGTGCAGAAATATGCCGATTAAGAAATTATAATAAGAACAGTGTTGCAAGTACAGTTCTTAACCGACGAAAATTCCGCTTATCAATTTAAAAGGGTTGTCACAAATTTAGAATAAAAATACTGGGAGTAGAAGTCCCAGGTCGTCTCCCAACGAGTTGACAAAAGAGTGCTATTTCATTGATTAGGAATTTTTTTGAGAAATTTTTTTTGTTGGAGAACGGGAAATTCAAATAATTGTAAATTAAAGCACTAGAAATTAACAAGGGGTTTTATGTGTTTAAAATAAAAAGACTTGACTGGGAGAAAATTAATTGGAAGTTCTATCCTTGTTGAATTCTCCAAGTGTAATGGTAATAGGTTGTTGTTTCTACTTAGTCATCCCTTACCGAATGAAGAAAAGTCAAGCAACTGAACCAGCTCCAATTCACAAGTCCTAATCCTCTCCTATAGAAGAATTAGCGTTAGTGACTAGAGAGCCAGCCAACAACTTCCAGTTTCCAATTATTCTTTAGTATTCCAACTCAAGGGTCTCCTTTTAATCAACTCCCAAGTCAAGTTGGGAGTCTACTCCATTGACATGAATACAATTTTTATAAACGATAAAAGGGGAAGAAAAAAAGACATGATAAACTAAATAAAATAATAACTGAAAATCATTGAAGGTAAAAATAGTTCTTTGCATTAATAAATTCCAAAACCATAAATATCCATATCTGAACAGGGTTAATGAGTGATTAAAAGAGTAAGAGAATAAGGAAACAAACTAGAATAATGGCAACTTCAACGGAGGTAGTGACTCTTCTCAATATCCAAATCCAAAGCATAAACTCTAAAACTATGAATATGAGGGAAACCTAGAGGAAGTACTTATTTCTCTCTAAGATTCAAAACTAAAACTAAAAACTATGCGAATGAGAATGTGTGTTGAGTCTCTGCTTGTCCTCTGGCTCTAGTCTGTGTTTCTGGGCTGAAAACTAGGTCCAAACTCAGCCCAAAATCGCCCCCAGCGTCTTCTGCATTTTCTGCACATGGCGCATGTCACGCGTACGTGTCAGGTACGCGCATGCGTCGCTATGCAGATCTTCAAATCACGCGCATGCGTGAGCCATGCGTGCGCGTCACTCCTTGCTGGTTATCTCCTTTATTTCTTGTGCCCCTTCTATTTTTTTGCAAGCTTCTTCTCCATCCTCTAAGCCATTCCTGCCCTATATATCCTGATAACACTTAACACACAGATCACTGTATCGAATGGGTATAAAGGGTAATTAAAATACATAATTTAAAGGCTTAGGAAGCAAGTTTTCAACCATAAAACAAAATTGGAAAGGAATTGTAAAATCATGCAAATTGTATGAATAAGTGTGCAAAGGCTTGATAGAAACCACTCAAATTAGCACAAGATAAACCATAAAATAGTGGTTTATCAGGCTGCTGTCTTGATTCATCTTTCTTCTTGAGATCAACAATATCTGGCTCAGGCCTGAGAGCTTGGCATGATGGATCATTTGTTGGATTTGGCTCAAAATGGCACAAACAGAGGAAAAAAGAAGGCAGCACAATTGCTAGAACTCATGAGTAGGTTCCTTGAGCAGCAGAGTCAAAATGAACTGAACCTACATGGTCTCTCTTAGAACTTTCATCAAACACCCTCCACGCAAGCTCAATTTTCCCACACCTAAAATACATTCTATCAAACAGACCTTAATATATAAATTAGCATCAAAATAATTGTTCTTAACCAAAATGGCATGAACGTTAAACCCTTCTTAAATCGCATTTGCATTATCCAAGCTTTCAATAACATTCACAATAGAACAGGCATAATGTCACTGTCCTAAGACAAAATACGCCCAATTTGGTATCCATCCAAAGGTTGGGGACCAGGGAATTGAGACAGTGACATAAATATTTTCTCTGGTCTCAGTTTCATGCCTCTGTATTTTCTATCTTAAGACATATAATATAACAATAATCATGACCAAAAACAAATACACAATCTAAGAACAGATACAAAAAGTTTCAGCAGCTTTAGATAAGGACTTGAGCAGATATTATCTATATATATACCTGGAGAGCAAAAGTAAGTTTGGAATGCTGGAAAATTGAGGCTTGTGATCTCTATAAAAGAAAAAGATACAAAGCCACACTAACATAAGGAAATATAGAGTGAAAGATATACCTATTATACAATGGAATTTCGCAAGTTGAAGACAACAACATGATGCAATGAAAATGAGAATAGCACAAGATCATAATAAAACTAGAGAGTGGGTTTTATTTGTTGATCACTGTGAAAAAAACATTAGTTTGAGGCATTGAACGGGTAATCTTTTCCTTTACCCAGTGATGTCACAGTCTCTTTAGATAGCACTCACTCCAGATTTGTCACTGCTCCCCTTCCCCTAATGAAATACCCAAAAGAAGCTCTTGATGGGGGTAAAAAAGTAAAAAAGATTTCACCAACTAGACAGAATCAACTTGCTTTACTTGTAATCAAGCATTTCTTATACATAGCGCACAAATTCAGAATTGCAAAAGTGCACAAATTCAAAAGAAAATGAGCCAAATTGAAAACAAGGTAATTTCATGATAGTAGTAATTTTCTAATTTAAATAGTTAAATTATATAATAGTAAATAGTGAATAGTAGAATGTGAATTATATAATACTGGAATTACATGAATAGTTGTATATAGCAGTAATTTCCTCATGCTTGAACTGCACTACATAAAACCAACCAAGAACAGAACAACTAAAACCATTTCAGATCTGCAAAGATCACTTGACTTGTTCTATGAACCAAACACTTGAAATTCCCAGCCACATGTTACTTGCACAAGTGATGTGAATACACAATTTCATATATAACAATAACGAGTGTATGATTGATCTTATGTTCTTACATACTAATAAAAAGGAATGCAATGCATCTCATATCAGATAATCACACAGTCCAAACTCCAGGTCATTCCTAATTACTCTCTCCAAGCCTTAATTTACAGCATAAATTACACTTAACAAGTAAAACATTAAGAATCTAAAAAATTAATCAATTAGCTACAGTTGATAAAACTAAATAGCTATGGTTAAAGTACGAATGTATCGAATTAACACCAAAACCATAGGATATATCACATGCAAATCAAATCTGATAAATCGGAGAAAAATTAACAGAAAAAAAAAAGAACGAGATGATTATGGAAAACAAAGCACTAAGAAAGAAGGAGAGTTTTGGAGAGAGAAAGTGAGAAGTATTGAAGATAACCTGAGGGAAATTAGAGCTGAACCCAAACACTGCCATCTTGGCTGAGGATTGCTGCGGAGGAGAGGTGGTTGCCTTCAAGTTGCTCTAGCACCTGCAAAAAAACGGACAACAAAGAAAAAATATCCACGATCACTTATCTTCATGTATAATTATAGTTTAAACTAACTTCATGTAAGCTAATTAAAAAGAAAACATACCATCCAATAAGTACAAATACTTATATTTGTATAGACTTACTTCTGGCTCTCAATTATACGTACACAAGCAAGAATAAATTCACAGAATAACTCTAAAATTTCATATGCCTCCCATATATTTTGATCTCGAATGATATGCTCCACTTATTTAAATCAATGCAATCAAACAAACAGCAAAGAAAATGCAGAGTGAGCTAAGATAGAAATAAAATTAACAAGCGTTATGAAACACTGAACAATTACCCGAATTCTAGCAATTGCCTCTTGGTCAGCCTACAAAAATTGGGAAGCATTTGCTTCAGTTGCACATCTCTCTTGTTTTGCAGCAGCTTAATGCGTGACATCAACAGGTTAAGACATGTTTTACTACATCTTCAAAAGTCAAATAAACTCCTTGGTCTTATTATTATTTCAATCTATGCAGTGGTGGTTGCAAATTGCAATGAGAAATGATATGTGGGAATTAAGTGAGAATGTGACTTAAAAAGAAAATGAGGCAAAAAGTGTTAATTGGTTGCCTTTAATTTTGGTACAAGAGACAAGCAATTGATGACAAGGAAAATAAATAAATAAATAAAAATAAAGTGAAGGTTAAAGAATCAAGCTATTCCGATTCAGATTTAATTCTACAACTCTCACATCCACACGCATAGCACAAAATTAAAACTACTACTAAAAGGGAAGCATCATGTCATGGCTGGGTATATGTACATAACACCCTCTTTTTTTTTTGTTTTTTTAGAAAAAGCACGTATATCTTCTTAAAATAATATAGTAGTGCATGCTATATAGTCACAAAATGTATTCTAAACTAGGAACAAGTTTACATCATTAACAATATGTGCATGGATGAAGCTAGGAATTTACCAAGAAAAAACATGGATGAGAACTGCAGAAACAAAATGATAAGTTGATGAAGCATACTCTAGTAAACGACCAAAACAATATAAATTACAAAAGCGTATCTATGGTCAGTATATAAGCTATACATCATATCAAATATATATATATAATCTGTACATGGGTGATTAATAAAAAAGTAATTTTAAGAAAAAACATGGATGAGAAACTGTAAAAACAATTTGTTTACATCATTGTTAATCATGGATGAGAACTTATTACTTTTTTTATTAATCAATTTTTGTATCATAGGATAATTATTAATATTTGTAGGATTATTTTTCTTAGCAGACTAATCTTTCGAGGATTAAAATAGTGATATACTTGAGAAAAATTCAGCTATGTGCTAAAACAAAATCTCCATAGAAAGGTCTCATCCATAAATTACTTCAAGTTATAGAAAAATACAGCCTAACACTATAACAGGAGGAGATAATATCAAGTCATTTTAATATGAACACACGTGTAAATTGTGTAAATTACTTAAAAGCAAAAGCTTAATGTGATTTACCATTCTAAACTCTATTATGTTAATGACTTAATCATAGTACTAGACTCATTATACTCAACCCTAGCCCATGTTTAAAATGGATACGCATTTGCTATAGAAAAAAATATTCACACATTTGCTATCAAAAGAAGAGATGTACCTCCTCACTATGTCCCTGGGGTAAGTAATGAACAAGAATTTTCACTTGAGGCAAAGAGACAAGAGGGCCAGCACAAGCATACTGTAAAATCTAGTTAATTAATGATTAATTAACTCATAAATTAAAATATATTCTAGAAAGTGAGAAATAAAGTTTTCATGATTTAATGTGGTAGAGAAATTTTAAACGAGAATTTCGACACCAATTTTAAAGAAATCGGCCCAAGATTGGTCCGAATAAGCCAAACCAGGCCAACCGGACCCAAATGGGACCAAGGGCCCAGCCAAGCGTCATTAATTAATGAGAGCTCAGCTCTCTCCCTCCCAAAAACAAGCACACACGCTGAAACACAGCCATGGAAGGAGAAAGGAAAAGCAAACCCTTGGTTTGATTCAAGGTGACATAACTTTTCGCTCCGAGCTCCGATTGACGCACTGTTTGTGGCCACACGACCATGGCGTCGAGCTCTAAAAAATCCATACAAGCAATCTTGAGGTAAGTCACAGATTTACCTTCGAATTCCCAGCCCTTGATTTCGAGTTTATTGGGCAAAAATGTTGAAATTTATGAGCTCCTTGTGTTATAGGATCAAATTAGCTTGAGGGGAAGGCTTGTTCTTGCTCCCTTAATCCTTGGATTTGTAAGTACCTCAAACCCTAGTGGAAAATTCTGAAATTTATGGTATTGGATTTGAGTTATTGTGTTTTGGTGTGATATTGTGGCTTATGCCTTATATATGCGTGTTTTGGAGCTTGATTGATAATTTTGGAAAGCTTTGGGGTGGAGCACTAAGCTTGAAAATCTGATTGGTGGAGTTGGAAACCTTGGAAGTTGAATTTAAGTGTGTTCCGGGTGGAACGGAAATCGGCCAAGGTATGGTTTCGGTTTCCTGTATCTAAAATGTAATGTGGTGTGAAAACGTAGGCTAGTGACCCTAGGATAAGATTTGGAAATATTGATATGATTAATGAATGTTGTGAGTTGTATTATTATGTATGTATTTTGGTGGATTATGAAATGTTGATGTAATTGTTTGGATGATTTGAATTAAGTGTAATATATGAGTAAATGGTGATAATGGTTGGTAAAGCATGTGATGTTGTATGGATATATGGATTGATGTGTTTAATTGATGAAAAGGTTAAAGCTCTTGTTGATGAGCATGTTTTTGGAATATGATATTGATATGTGAAAATATATGGTGATTGATGAACTTGATTGTTGTTTTGGAAATTGGAAGAGAAAAGAGTGAATATCGAATTGAGTTATGGGATGTTGATTATGATGTGAGACTTAGCTAAATATGGTGGAATTGGTGGGTTGATGATTAAAAAGGGGTTTGGAAATGGTGGATGTTGGAATGGTTGAGTTTTGGTTGATTTTGTATGGATTGGTAAATGTATGTTTTGAAAATGGGGAGTTTATGAGTTTTGGTAAAAGTGAAATTTTGGTGAACTTCAACGGATCATATCTTGAGCAATTATTTTCGAAATTTGATGATTTTTGTCTCAATTGAAAGATAATTTCATAAGCTTTAAAATTATTTAAATTTGGATAAAATCTAAATTTTGTGGAAAGAGATAAGATCGTTGGAATTTTGGGTTAAAATTATGAATTCTGTAACTTCTGCAGAATTTGTGATTTCTGGTTTGTGTGTGCACGCACACTCCGCGAGAATTCGGTCCTGTGCGCACGCACAGCCTTGTGCGTACGCACACGTGGAGACAGGGCTGCTGGTTGCAGCAGTAGCATGCCTTGTGCGCACACACAACTAACGAAGGATTTCGAGCTGTGCGTACGCACAGGCCTGTGCGCACGCACACGTTGGGAATGGCACACTGGTCGCGGCGCTAGCACACATTGTGCGCATGCCTCACCCTGAAGATTTTGCTTTCTGTGCGTGCGCACACGTTTAAAAATACTCCTGGGCATGCGCACGCACACCCCTGTGCATACGCACGCAACCCAGTTCTTTTCTAAAGTTTTGCTTTCAAGCTCTTCACATTCCCAACAAGCTCGTAACCTTCCTAGATGTAATTTCACACTTATAAACCCCCAATTTCATTCTTTAAATATTGAATTGATATAGAATGCCTAGAGAATGAGAGTAAGATAGGGGAGAGGGTAACTTGTGGGTGAAGAAAGAGGATGTTATGATGAATTATGATGAAAGATGATGATAAGAGTTGTTGAAGAGAATGGTGGAGTACTGTATATGATGATAGTCGAATGGCTGAGTATGACATGGGCCGAATGGCTGTATGTGATGGTGATTAAAGCTGATTATGAATTATGAGTTTAAAGCCGGATAGCTGAGATGAATATTAATGTATGGTTGTGATATGAATGCATATATATACTGAATTGAATTTTCGGCATTATGATTGAATGCACTCCACCTATCTAAGATACGAGTTTTTCTGGATGAAAGCAGTGGCTAGCCACCACGTGCTCCAGGTGGAGACTCGATACTCTGCTGATCCTATGTCGTAAGTGTGGCCGGGCATTGTGAAAGTCCCGGATGAGCTCGACCCCGTAAATATACACCAGTGAGGGTGTTGGATATATATGAAATTATGATTTATTGTTGAGTATAACTCGAGTTGGGAATGCACGACAGAGGGACAGTCCAAGGGTTAGCTACCAGGACTTGTCGGGTTGGCTTTATAACCGATAGATGAGACTCATCAGCCACTAGGACAGGCATGCATCATATGCATTATATGTGAATTGTCTGGATTGCCTAATTGATTGCATCATTACTTGCTAATTGCTTAATTGTCTTATCTGTTTCCTACTTGTGCATTTCTTTGTTTGATATACTTGTGTTTGCATCTGTTACTGTTGACAGTTGGGAGGTTTGCAAGAATCGGAAAGGGGATGTTTAGTTAGTCTGAAGACCCTTAAGTTAACCGCCTATTTACATCTCTTATGGTTTAGCATGTTTATGCGCTTTGATTATAATCTGGAAGTTCTAGGATTGCCTTCGACTTTTGATAAACCCCTATTTCATGGTTTATCTTATGCTCAATTGAGTGGTTTTTATCAACTCTTTACCCACTTATTCATACTATTTGCATGATTTTACTTTTTCCTTCCTGATTTTGTGCTATGATTGAAAACATGCTTCTTTGGCCTTATATTTGCTAATATTAATCATCTCTCATTACCATTAGATACCTTGATATGTGTGTTAAGTTATTTCAGGATTTACAGGGCAAGAATAGCTTGGAGGATGGAAAGGAAGCATGCAAAAGTGGAAGGAATACAAGAAGTTGAAGGAACTGCAAAGCTGTCAGCCTGACCCTCTCGCACTAAAACGGTCATAACTTGAGCTACAGAGGTCTAAACAATGAGATTCCAGTTGTGTTGAAAAGCTAACGTCTAGGGCTTCGATTTGATATATAATATGCCATAGTTTCCCTGAAGCTAGGCGATGCGAACGCGCGCTCCACGTGGACGCGTCGCAGTGACGGAAATCCGCGTGGCAGATTTCTTCTCCAGCGATTTATGGGCTGTTTTTGACCCAGTTTTCGGCCCAGAAAATACAAATCAGAGGCTATAAAGTGGAGGAATCCATTCATTCATGATAATCAGCTCATAATTCACTTTTCATAATTTAGATGTAGTTTTAGAGAGAGAGAGGCTCTCTCCTCTCTCTTAGGATTTAGTTTTAGGATTTATGATTATTTCTTCTTCATCACAGGTTCAATGTTCCTTTAATTTATGTTTCTCTTTTAATTTTATATACTCTAATGCTTTTTATTTGTATTTGACTTATGTTGCCCAACTGGCTTATGAACCCTTCATGTTAGGATTTTCTTAATTAATAATTTGAGGTATTTGAGTTTATGATTCCTATTTAGCTTTTTTATATTCTTGGCTTTAATTGATTAACTGGAGGCTCTTGAGTTATCAAACTTATCATGATTGTTAATTAATTCCTCTAATTGACTGAAATTCCACTAACTCTAGTCTTTCCTTAGGAGTTGGCTAGGACTTGGGAATCTAACTAATTAGTCCGCTTGACTTTCCCTTGCTTTTGTAGAGGTTAACTAAGTGGGGTTAAACTCTATTCTCATAAGAGTAACTAGGATAGGACTTCCGAATTTTCATACCTTGCCAAGAGATTTTATTATTGTTAATTTATTTTACTTGTCATTTAAATTACATGTTCCTTACTTTCAAAATCCCCAATTTACAAGACTCATAACCAATAATAAGAACACCTCCCTGCAATTCCTTGAGAAGACGACCCGAGGTTAAATACTTCGGTTATCAATTTCAAAGGGGTTTGTTACTTGTGACAACCAAAATATTTGTAAGAAAGGATGATTGCTTGGTTTAGAAACTATACTTGCAACGGAAATTTATTCTGAATTCTAGACCACACAAAAGTTCATCTCTTCAAAAATGGCGCCGTTGCCGGGGAATTGCAAATGTGTGTCTTATTATTGGTTATTGTAAATATTTGCTTTTTGCTTGTTTATTTGTTTTTTATTTTTGTTTTTATTTTTGCTTTTTCGTAAATTAAGAGGTTATTGGTTTTTATTTAGTTATTAAAAATTTTTTTTTCAAAAATCTGTTCTTCGTGTTCATCTTGACCCTCAAGTTGTTCTTAGTTGTTTTGTTCGTTTTGATCTAAAAATTTTAAGTTTGGTATCATTTTATTGTTTTTCTCTTTCCACATTAAATTCAAAAATATCTTTTCTCTTTATTTTAATTGGATTTTCGAATTTTCCTTTTAAAAATTCATATTTTTATTTTAAAATTTTTTTTATCTTATCTTATCTTAGTTTTAAATTTCAAAATTCAAATCTTTTTCAAAATTCATATCTTTTTCAAAATCTTATCTTATCTTATTTCAAAATCAAATTTCAAAATTCAAATTTAAAATTTTAAAAATCAAACCTTTTCAAAATTTAAATCTTTTTCAAAACTTTATCTTACATTGTTGACTTTTACAAAATTCAAATTTCAAAATTTAAATTTCAATAACCTTTTAATTTAAAATTGTTTTTATTTTTGTTTTTAATTTTTATTTGTCACTATGAACTCTCACCCCTTTGGCTATGAGTCTGGTTACAATTATGTTGCAGAAAGAGGAGAATACAATGAGAACAGGCATCAAGGTTGGAACAATCAAAGATGGGAGGAGCCACATGGATTTGATCAACCCTCTTGGCAATAACCCCCCTCCAATGCACTATAACCAACAACCATTCTGTGATGCGTACCAAGATGATGACTATGGTGGACCCCCTTGTAGTTACTGACAAGACCCGCCATATGCTTATGAACCACCTCCTCAACACAACTCTGGACCACCATACTCACAAGCCCCCTACTACCAAACATCATCACATGATTCTGACCCTTATCCACCATACCAACCACCTTATGAGCCATATGAACCATACATAAAACCACCACAATTTTCCATTTTACAAGCGCAACAAGAATCAAGGGAGCAACTCGAGGAAACATTTGAAAAATTTCATGCCACACTTCACCAATTGAATCAAGCGATAAATAGACTACCTTCCCGACATTCGGACACTCAAGGAACCCCATGGCTTCATGTGGGCAATCTAATGAAGAACGCAGCATGAAGGAGATACTAGAAACCCCACCGAACAGTAAGGAACATGATTTTGTACTGGAACAAGTGGAGGAAGCTGAAATTATTGAAGAAAAAGAAGTGGTTGAAGACTTAGGAGATGCTGAACCCCATGGGAAAGTCAAGTTATAAAGCCTCCTTCAAAGATGTTTGAAATTGATGTTGAGGAGGGTGTACAACCTCCAATGCATATCATGGTTGAAGACTTTGAAGGGGATGATCAAGAGATGGATTCAATCATTGATGAATTCTTATCTATATTTGAATCCTCTCCCATTGGACTTAACATGGATATTAAAGAAGAAAAAGCACAACCTCCCATGCCCTTGGTGAACAATGAAGAAGAGATCGAATTGGAAGAAAGCTACCAAAAGGAAGAGGTTGATATTGAAGACGCTTACAAAGAGGTGGAAGTTGTCAAAGAAGAGCCCAAGGGAATGGAGCTGGAAATCACATTGCCAAAGCTGTTGGAAACCTCTCTTCCAAAGCCATCACCATCCATTCCTTCATTCAAGTGGGTAAATCTCTCATCTCTAAGCTTAATTAGCTCACTTGAATATGCTTTGCTTGAGACAGATGGTCAGCTTAGAGCTCTTTGTGGCATTAAGAGTAAGAGGAAGATGGTCAGTGGTAAGAATTGTCCTGCAAGGTTCATTATGGTTGGAATCTTTAAGTTTAAATGCAAAGGTTGGTGTAAAGCTCAACTGAATGGGTCTAGGAAGTTGTTTGGCCGCTTTAGTGAGAATTCAGATTGCTTGCTACCCGGATGGAATCATAATGATCAACAAGAAGGCGGGTGCAAAAGCAAGATTTGGGACCCCGGAATTCATTCTGACAATCAACACTCTTGGGGCCTTGTCACTTGCTTTAACTTACTTGAAGGCTTTCTGCGCCTAGTTTGGGACCCCGGAGGCCATTGGAATCACAAACATTGGTGGAGATTCCTAGATGAGTTCAAGCACAAGCCACCATAACAAAGAACTCTCCAAATGTCTAACTTAAGGACAATAACTAAAAGTGCTAGGTGGGAGACAACCCACCATGGTATGATCGTTCTTTTTTCATTTTTTATTTAGTTTTATTTGTTTTCGAGTTTTATTTTATTTTATTGTATTGAACCTGGAGTTTTGCATAACATTCATATTAGCATTGCATTCTGCATACTGCATTATTAAAAAAAAAAACACGCACGCGATGCGGCAGCGTCACTGACGCGTCCGCGTCACCAGTGCGTTGTGAAGAAAAGAAGGTAAATAGAGAGTCACGTGAAAGCGTGGCTGGAGGCGTGATTTAGGCACAAACATGCCCACGCGTCCGCGTGACCCACGCGGCCGCGTCATTTGGAAAAATAGCCTCCCACGCGAATGCGTGCTCCAACAAATCGACGTAAAAGGGGTGCATGGCCGAAAGTTGTGCTGGAGTAAGGTTAGACTGGCGCTAGACGCACAAGCCTTACCACGCAAACGCGTGCCCCACGCATCCGCGTCATCCTCCAATCTTGGCCATTCACGCGATCGCGTCCACCATGCAAACGCGTGACCTCGAAAATTGGCAGCAACGAGCTTTGAACAGAGAGTTGTGCGGGTGCGAGGCTGCCCTCGCGCCAGTAGCACAGAACGAGTCACGCGTCCGCGTCGATTCCTATAAGCGCAATTCGCGCGAACGCATACCCCGCGCGTCCGCGTCGCTAGCGTTGCACAACCTATCCAGATCAGTGCCAATTATCTTATCTTTTCTTCTCCAATCCTAATTTTTCCTCCCTCCTTTCTTACTTACTTCTTCTTCTCTTCTTTCCCTTCTCATTCTTCTTATCTTTCATTTTATTTTACTTAATTCATTTGCATATTTCATTCATTGCATCTTAATTTTGTGCATATTTTTATTTTCTTTTTTAAATTAATTATTTTTCCTTTGGTGTTAAAATTTTCTTATTTTAACTGTCTTCTCTTGAATTATTTTGGGTGCTTAGTGACTTGTTTTATGCTGGTTAGGTAATATTATTTAAATCAATGCCCATCTTTTATACCTGTATTACTTTTGCATTGACATGAATTTATATTATCTCTCCTTACCCACACTCTCTTCCCTATTGTTGTAAATTTTTGCACTCTTGATTTGCCATGTACTTTTACTATTTTCTCACTTGCATGTTGTAGATACCATGTAATTGAGACCCTCATTATTTGGCATTAATCCAACCATATTTTATTTGTTTTTTTATCTTTATTTCTGGGTTACTGTTCTTCTTTTTCTCTTCTTTCAGGCTGGCCACCGAAGACGGAAAAAGGGAGACACTTCTAAAAGGGGAGACAAACAAGTCCATCTGCACAATCCTTGAAGAAAAGCATCAGTTGGAGCAACCCGTCCACCTGCACATCTCAGCATGCACCGAGGACGGTGCAATCTTTAAGTGTGGGAGGTCGATACCGACTTTCAGGGGTTAGTTACCTTCTTTTCAACACCAATACTCTATTTTCTTTGTTTGTTCATTGTTGCATTTGCATATTTGATTGCATATTTGTTTGATTTTATGCATTTAGTTACTACTTGGTTGAAGTAATATTTTTTTTTCAAGAAATTTTTATAGTATTTCACTAATTTAAATTGAAAAAAATTTATGATAAATTTGTTTGAAGATTGTAAATTGGAACATGGTTTTTGAGCTAAAGAACACACAACCTGTGAGACTTTGAGCCTAATTGCATGGTTACATTATTTAACCATAAATATTTCATTCTTGTGTGTTTACTTCTCTATAACTGTGATCTTTATTTTGTTCCAGTCTATATGTCCATTATTTAGTGTATTTACATGCATGCATATGATTGAGGCCATTATGTGATTTTAGCTCACTTATCCCAAATAAGCCTACCCTTTAAATTACCTTTGTTAGCCATTTTGAGCCTTTTTATCCCATTTGTTTAATATTTAACCACATCACTAGCCTTAAGCAGAAAAACAAATTAAATATCCCAATTGAATCTTTGGTTAGCTTAAGATAGAGGTTGTGCATCAACTAAGTGTGGGGAAACTGTGGGAACATGGGTTAATAAGAGAATGCATCATGTTTCTAATTTTGAATATTGGGAAATTTGGGTACCTACTCATGCAAAACAGAAAATTAAAAATTTCATATGCATTGATATGTTATTTTAGTTTTTATGTCTCTATAAAAAAAAGAAGAAAAAGAGAAAAAAATATATAATATAAATAAATAAATAAGGGGACAAAATTACCCCAATGTTAAGTTAATAAAAGATCAATGCATATGTGACACAAATTAAAAGAAAAGTTGATGCATGAGTATGTAATGCAAAAGTGGGAATTTTGGGTAGCTAGGGATGAATTTAAAAGTTTATAGAGTGTGTGTATAGGTGAGAGCTTAGGTTAGTCAAAGATTCAATTTATAGCTCACTTAGCCATACATATACCCTCACCCTTACCTTAGCCCCATTACAACCCTGAAAAGACCTCATGATGTTTGCATTGGTATGCTAAATATTTGTTGATTGGTTGGATGAAGAACAAAGTTTAGAAAGCATTATTAGAGAAGAGTAGAGTGATTACCCTATACACTTGAGAGATTAGAGTGCATACACTTCCAGTAAGGGTTCAATGCTTGATTCTATGTTCCCTGCTTTCATGAGCTATCTTCTTACAAGTTTACTTGTCTTTTATTGTATAATTTGAATTAGTGAAATCTGAATTATTTTTGTCTTGGAGGACTTATTTACTTTTAACCAAGTAGGTAGAAACATTTTGCATGTAGTTGCATTCATATACATAGGTTGCATTTCATACATTTTACTATTCCTGTTCACCCCTTTATAGTTTCTCTTGAGCTTAGCATGAGGACATGCTAATGTTTAAGTGTGGGGAGGTTGATAAACCCCTATTTCATGGTTTATCTTATGCTCAATTGAGTGGTTTTTATCAACTCTTTACCCACTTATTCATACTATTTGCATGGTTTTACTTTTTTCTTCCTGATTTTGTGCTATGATTGAAAACATGCTTCTTTGGCATTATATTTGCTAATATTAATCCTCTCTCATTACCATTAGATGCCTTGATATGTGCGTTAAGTGATTTCAGGATTTACAGGGCAGGAATAGCTTGGAGGATGGAAAGGAAGCATGCAAAAGTGGAAGGAATACAAGAAGTTGAAGGAACTGCAAAGCTGTCAGCCTGACCCTCTCGCACTAAAACGGTCATAACTTGAGCTACAGAGGTCCAAACGATGCGGTACTAGTTGCGTTGGAAAACTAACGTTCGGAGCTTTGATTTGATATATAATATGCCATAGTTGCCCTGACGCTAGGCAACGCGAACACGCGCTCCACGCAGACGCATCGCAGTGACAAAAATCCGCGTGGCAGATTTCTTCTCTAGCGATTTTTGGGCTGTTTTCGACCCAGTTTTCGGCCCAGAAAACACAGATCAGAGGCTATAAAGTGGGAGAATCTATTCATTCATGATAATCAGCTCATAATTCACTTTTCATAATTTAGATGTAGTTTTAGAGAGAGAGAGGCTCTCTCCTCTCTCTTAGGATTTAGTTTTAGGATTTAGGATTATTTCTTCTTCATCACAGGTTCAATGTTCCTTTAATTTATGTTTCTCTTTTACTTTTATATACTCTAATACTTTTTATTTGTATTTGACTTATGTTGCCCAACTGACTTATGAACCCTTCATGTTAGGATTTTCTTAATTAATAATTTGAGGTATTTGAGTTTATGATTCCTATTTAGCTTTTTTATATTCTTGGCTTTAATTGATTAACTGGAGGCTCTTGAGTTATCAAACTTATCATGATTGTTAATTAATTCCTCTAATTGACTGAAATTCCACTAACTCTAGTCTTTCCTTAGGAGTTGGCTAGGACTTGAGAATCTAACTAATTAGTCCACTTGACTTTCCCTTGCTTTTGTAAAGGTTAACTAAGTGGGGTTAAACTCTATTCTCATAAGAGTAACTAGGATAGGACTTCCGAATTTTCATACCTTGCCAAGAGATTTTATTATTGTTAATTTATTTTACTTGTCATTTAAATTACATGTTCCTTACTTTCAAAACCCCCAATTTACAAGACTCATAACCAATAATAAGAACACCTCCCTGCAATTCCTTGAGAAGACGACCCGAGGTTAAATACTTCGGTTATCAATTTCAAAGGGGTTTGTTACTTGTGACAACCAAAATGTTTGTAAGAAAGGATGCTTGCTTGGTTTAGAAACTATACTTGCAACGGGAATTTATTCTGAATTCTAGACCACGCAAAAGTTCATCTTTTCAGCTTTCCTAGGACATTACATGTTAAATATTTGGGCACTTTTACCATGCTGAGAACCTCTGGTTCTCACCCATGCGGATTTTGTAGTTTTCAGATGCAGGACGTGAGGCTCCTCGCTGAGGCATGCTGGAGACTTCCTTTTGGCAGAGATCCTTAACTTTTGGGGATTTTATTTTGGTTATTATATACCTGTTTAGATACTATATTCTCCACTGTATATGTACTTTGTATTTACTCCTCTTAGAGGTCATTTTGGAGAAGCAGGTTTTGTATTTTGTCTTTAGGGTTGTTCGGGTAATTTTCTTATATATACGTATATATACTTATATGCTCGGACCGGTTATCTTCATAAGCTGAGTCCCGGGTCTTGATATATGTATTTTGGCACTCTTTTGTATATCTCTTAGCGTCAGTTTACTCTTTATCTGTTCGTTTACGCTATCGATCGGAGTGTTGCGCGTTTTGATTTAAACGGTTTTGATTTACCCATTTTTCTTCGAAGGCTCCTAGTTATAAATCTTTTTACACTACTATACGTACTAATTTTTTCTTTTAGAGGTCGTAATACCTCACCACCTCTATTTTATGACTTAAGCATAAGACTCTGTGTGGTAGGGTGTTACACATGCCACAGTTCTGAATTCAAAGTCTTTCTCACCCCTGAAATTACCATCATCATAAAAAGAAGGCAAAAAAGATTAAGGGTGAAATATTGAGCTTGATGAACGATGAAAACATATAATTAACCATCCATGATTAATTAATACGAAAAGATTAAGTGGAAAGATAAAACAAAGATTACAAAACAGAGTGCTCTTGCATTTCCTTGAGGTGCTTCATCTCAGCAACTAGAGTTTGACCCCGCAACAACACCAACACCACAAGTTTTAACCTTTTCTTCTAAGGAAGCCATTAATGCTACACCACTCTCTACGTTTTTAAACATAAATCACCCAAAAAAAGAACCTCTTTTTCTACTCCTTCATAAACAACCTTAAAAAAAAACTTCACATAAGCTTCACCCCACCAAACCAAACATGCCCCCAAAACACAAGCTTCAAATGGGAATGATTTTTACTATCCCATTTTTACAAACACAAGTGGTGCATAGAAAACATAATAGGGGGTGTTTGAGCTGGCACCATATACTGATATTAGTATTAATAATGTCGTTGTTAACATGAGAATGAGAAATTATCTTGCAATTCAATATTTTGCAGAGGCTGCATGAATAATGTGAGAAATTATTTGATAAATTAACAGGGAAAAAGTCTTTGCTGAGGATCCTGGATGATGTTAGCAAAGAAATGCAAGTACACAACGAGAGCGGTGCCGTGAGCTGCAGCGGTGACGGAACCGACGGTGCCGTCAGAAAAAGTCTTTGTTGGAGGAATTGGGTTCTTCTTCTTCTTTGTCCATAAGGAGAGAAGAAAGACGGAGAACGGCTAGCGGCTACTGGTGTGTGCTACTATGCGTGAAGACCGACGGAGAGGAGGCGCGGCTACGAGAAAGGGAGAGGATGGTGATAGAATGCGGCTGTCCGGTAGAGAATTAGGGGTGAGGTTACTCTTTAGATTTTTTTTTCTGGGTATGAATAGGGAAGGAGAAATTAGATTAGGGTTCATCACAAACAAAGTAATTTTGCAGTGTATATGAATAATAAAATGTATTTTAGTTTTGATTTTTAAATTGATTCAGATATAAAATTATAAACTAAAGTTAATTGAATTTTGATTAAATTAAAAGGATTGGGGTGATTTTTGTCCAATAGAAAAGAAAAAGATATTTAAGTCTTTTTATTAAAATTAAATAAAATTTATTTTTTATTTTATTAAAGTATAAGGGTGATTTAGTAAAAGCATTGATATAATTTATATTTACAAAAAGAAAAATTAATTATTGACACGGAAAATATAATCCACATGTCATGTTTTAATTTGTCTACATTTTTATTATATCAGTATGTATGAATTTATCATCGTACCGTAGCAAACACATTTTTTTAATTATAAATTAAAAAAATAAGCCATATTTAACCATGGCAACCATTATCATCTTCTCCAAAAATACGCAGGTACATCGGAATAAGCCATATTTAACAAGAATTTTTTTAATTATAAATTAAAAAAATAAGCCATATTTAACCATGGCAACCATTATCATCTTCTCCAAAAATATACAGGTACATCGGAATAAGCCATATTTAACAAGAATTTTTTTAATTATAAATCGTATTTTATTTTGAAAAATTTTTTTAAAAATATAAATAATTTTTTTCAAAATAAAATACGACTTATAATTAAAAAAATCCTTATTAAATATGGCTTATTCTGGTGTACCTGTGTATTTCTGGAATAGTTGTTGTTCATACCCTGAGTCGAGCTATCCGACCCGGGATGTTTAGTGACAAGGCGACCGACCTCTTCAAGTCAGACTATCCGACCTCTTCTCAAAGAGTTCGGCCAAATCGCCAGAAAAGCCCAATAAAGGGCGCAGATAGAGGAACACGACCCAAATCCAAAGGCAGCCTAAGCCTACAGAGATAAGGGCGGTTCCCTTGAAGATAAGATGACCTCACCCATAAGATAAGATAAGATAACTAACTTATCTTATCTAAAAAGGTCACTCCACACTACTATAAATACACTGGAGCACCCAGTTATAACTCATACTTTGATTCTACTAAAAACCTGCTTAATACCCTTGCTAACTTAAGCATCGGAGTCCCTTGCAAGTACCCCCCACCCTCCGGTGACGAAGGATCAGCAGTGCAGCCAAGCTCAACAAGTCGGATACGATAGCTCCGGCCTCCACCCAAAGCCGGACACGTCATCTCCGATCAACACAGAAGATCTCGTCCGAGATCGACCTACAGTTTCAGGTAACCCTCGGAACAGTTGTCATTGTTAAATATGGCTTATTTTTTTTAATTTATAATTAAAAAAATTCTTGAAGAAGCTATGCTTGTTGTGTATTTTTGTGTATTCCTATATACTGTTTATAGATCTATATACTATTTGGAGATGATAATAATGGATTAAAATGGATTAAAAATGCAAATTTCAAAAAACTTAAAGGGAGTTCGCCGGGGTAAGGCGGACTCTATAATTTGTATATAGTAAAAAAAATTGTATTTGGAGAATTAAAGTTCAAAAATTGTGCTTGAAAAAATATGAATTTTTTTATTTTATTTCTAAAAAAATTCACAACTGTATAGAGGTAGAAAAAAAAATCTTTTTTTAAAGTTATAATTTACATTTTTTTTTAATTTTTAAAAAATATATTTTTAAGTAATAAATAAATAAATAAATATTTTTATATAGCTATATCTAAACATAACTAATAAATAAAAAAATTTTATATAAAATATTCTAACATAAAATTATTTTTAATTTTTTGTAAAATCTTTTAAAAAAGATAACTTAAAAAGATATTTTTTTAAAAATTCATCCAAATAATCTTTTTTATTTGATAAGATAGTAACAAATTAAAAAAAAATTTATGCCTATATATATGATTACAACAACACAGCATTAACGCTTCAACAGTTGATAGTAAAGAACTGGTGTGTGCGACTCTTGGATATACATAGCAACTTTGTTGAATTGAAGGAGTTTTTTCAAGAAGGTAACTAAAGCTCTTTTAAGTATTTATATGTAAATTATAAATATATATACGTGAAAAAATTTATTAAGTAATGATGGTGACTCGAAAAATAAATGTATTTCTAATCTTCACCAATTATTTTACTGAATTTAGTTACTATTTAGTATTTATTACTCTTTAAGTCAATAATTCTCCCCACTCTTTTAAGGTTACGAGAGATTCGAACCAGTCAATAAATCGATAAAATTACTGGTTCAATAGTTTATTGGTTAAATTGTAGTTTAATCAATTTAATTAAATATTAAATAGAATACTTCTAAATAGCAAAAATAATTTCAAACAACAGCGTCCGATCCGATCCGATCCATGGACACCCCTAGCTGAATCACTCTCTCCTACGAGGCTTTCCTCTTTCATGTAGTTAGAACTTGGAAAAATCGATTCTTGCTTTTCATCCTTTACTTTAGTATTAGGCTGCTTCTCTTCTTAGGTAGCATCTCTATCGGCTAGTGAGCTAGTCGCTATTATAGTTTTGAAAGCGTTTGCGCGCCCTATGTTCGTTCCAAGACCTAGTTCAAAGCTTTCAAGCAGAAAGACAGACGGGATGATCATTATAATACTCACAACCCAGCTAATCAATTTCAAATTTTAAATTCTCTATGGGTGGCTAGGGTTCTTTGTTCTTTGAATTTCAAATTTTCTTCGGTTTCAGAGATGAGAGGGGTGGGAGTGGACTGGGCTTCAGTTTCAGTTTCAAAATCTAAGTATTATCAAAATCCAAGCACAGTGCTTACCGGCGGGGAGGAGGAAGGAGAATGATCGCGACAACAGAGGAGATGGTGATATCAGCGAACAGAGGAGAGCTAGGCGACGACGCGGTGCTACGGGCTGCGGGATTGGGGGCTAGGGTTCTTCACGTTGTTCCTTCAATTCCAAAATTTAACTTCAGCATTAGTTTAAAATAAAAATTAGTTTAAGTCGTTAGTTATTTAATGCAAAATTATAATTAATTCTAGAGGAATACATTAAATAACTAGCAAACTAAACTAATTTTTATTCTAATTGGCATATGTTATAATGAAGAGAAACAGATGAAGAATTACGAGCATCAACTATTGATAAAGAAAATAATAGAGGAGCAAGAGCAAGAAACTAAGAACAAGAAGAACCAAGAACAACAAGGTGGTTACTCTGTGGAAGAAAGAACAACTGTTGGTCGTGGTGGTGCAACTGCGATGGCAAAGGCAGTGGACATTGCTCCTCGTCTGACATCTTTTCTTACTCCTTGGAGTTCGAATTCCAATTCTTATTCAAGTTCTTCAAACCAACAAGGAAGAAAAAGCTACCATCAATTTCAACCTGGGTCGTCGTTTTTCGTTAGAGAGGTAAAACTCTTAATTCAATTCAATTCAAACCAGTTCTCTTTTTTTCTCTTTTATAATGCTTTATTATTAGTGCAATCATTAACCTTTTTTATTTTATTAATGATTATTATCAATATCCAGAGTATTTTGGGAGTCATTGTTATTATCTATCGGGATCTAATTAATCTGATTCGAATAAACCTAATAATCCATAAGGTATGATAAAAGACTGATTTTTTTCGTTTTGTTTTTTTTTTATATATATAACAATTTGATGAATGAACAACGTTAGCTTTATTTATTGGTTTCACAATCCAATTTTACAAACTAGCTTCACAAATCACAGTTATTGTTTATACATTCAAATTAATGTTACAATCAAATACATATCACCCTATCTTTAGATTAAAGGTATATGTTAGTTTCTCGTACTAGTTGTTTATGGGTTTTTAGAATATGTATGTATTTTTATAATAGTTATACCCGTTGAGGTGTATTGATATGCAAATTATGTTCAATCTTTACTATTCTTTAAGCTATCTTTTAAATTGTTCAATTATAATATGGTATCATATTCTATTTTATATTTGTTGGGTCACATGTATATCGCATATTTCAATTTTAAATATTCAGTTCTAGATGTTTTAGAAAATATGATATATTTGTTAAATATAATTTTGATATTCTTTATTAAGTTAGTTTTTAAAATTGAATTAGATTATTCGATTAATTTTAGTTCAACTACATGTCAAAAAATATACAAATGAATAAGTTGATGGAATATATTATTTAGAACTCACTCTCATCTTTCCTCTTTCTTTTAAGTTTTGTTGACTGCGTTGACTAGAAGAGGTCTTAATAGCGTGATAGTGAAAGAGCAAGGAATGAAACATGAAGAGAGTAATTAATTCTGATAATTCTTTATAGTTAGTATTGGAGGTAGTTTAGTTTAATTTATTCTTGTTAGTTGGAACTTGGAATTAAATATGGGTTTGGATTCTGATTTTTCTGCGACGTTTGGAATATTTATAGTAAAATATTTAGATACATTGACATAAAACTATAAAAGTACATTCTCTTATTCTGCAAACTTTTTAATTTTTCTTATTTATCTTACTCTTTTCATTTGAGAAAAAAAAAAGCTATTATCAGAATATCTTTACATGATACAGTTTCTGTTTGATAAAAAAAAATTATCAAAACTGTATGATTTGCTTAGCAAGATGTTGGTGTTTGAAAGCTTAAACCAATCAATTCTCAACCATTGCTTTATTTATTTTAAAGCTAATTATTTTTACAGATTAATGTGTATTGTTGTTTATTTTCATTTTTCTATTAATGTGAAATTCGTTGAGAACTGAATAATAATATGGATTGGATTTTGGATATTTTAAAATTTAGTGTTAAAAGAAAAATCTTTAACCAAAATATAGATTTCTTTTGTTTCTCATTTATGCTAGTTGAAAATTTAATATTAATTTGAACGAGCAATAATGTTTGAGACACACAAAAAAAATAGTAAAAACAATCTAAATTTATTTTATTTAATATTTATTAATTGTAAATATTAAAAAAAAAAAAGCAAATTTGAACATTTTTTTGCTCTAGTTTGAGCTGTAATTTAACATGGTTTTGTTAAATATGAATACTTAATAATTTGAAACTTAGATTTGATTTTTACTTGGATTTCTATTTAATTATGTTTTGGGGTTTGCACTTTGGAGATCTAATTTTTCTATCATGGTATTCTATCTTTGATTTTTATTTTTAACTTCCATTTAGAAATATTAAAAGAATTTTAAGCTAGCGTTTGATTTGAGATACTGAAACAGAGTCGAAGAGATTGAGACTCAGTATCATGTTTGTTGGTTCAAATACTGGTATTAAAATTTCTGTCTCTGTCTCCAAAATTTCAATATTTTAGTACCTCCAAAAAGTGAGGACACAGAGGACTAAAATTTTTAGAGATGGAGACTGAAACTTTAATAACATTTTATACCTAAAATACCCTCATTTCAATTAATTAATTTTAATTTTACCCTTTGTGTAAATTAAAATAGTATTTCGTTCTTATTTTAATTTTTATCTTCTATTTTGCACCAAACAGAATATTAAAATTTATTTCAATCTTTATCTTTCAATCTCAGTCTTTACGTCTCTATCTTTCCACCAAATACTATCTAAGAAAGGCAAAGATATTAGCTTATTAGGAAAGCCAACACATAAATTTATTTTTGTCGCATTCTTCATTACTTATAATTTATATCAATGTACAATCCAACCTAGAAAACCATTCCCCAGACAAAAAAATATAAAATAAAAAGAAAGAAAGGAAAGTAGATTTTAATACATAATAGTTTGAATGCTTGAAACAAAATTTTGGAGAGACACAA
>NC_029793.2:29545795-29554084 GCF_000816755.2 Arachis ipaensis | reverse complement strand
TTTATAGATAAAAATATAAAATCTATAACAATATATAACGGTAATACATGAGTTTGGTGTCTAAGATTTTTTTCAATATTATTCTTTCTATTATCTTTTACCTCTTATCTGTTTCTCTCTTCTCATTTTAATATTATCCTTTCAATTCTATCTGTATTATTGAATACAGATAGAAATTTTTTTATTTTATTTGCTTTTAATCCAATTTATTTTTTTTAAAAGATATCACAAACAAAAATAGACACTTGTCCAGAATTATTGACAGTCAATATTTTACTTGAGATACTCTATCTAAATTAATTATTATAAATTATAAATAATTTTTTCGTTTAGATCTATGTTTTGATTATTACTATTATATATTTTTTTTACTCTTAGTAGCTATGATTTATATAAGAAATTACTTCATTTTTGGTAGAATTTAAAAATACATTAATCTCATATCAATATTATATTTACTTTTTAAACATTCAGATATTCAAAATAACAGTAGAATTGGACTAAATCTAAGTAATAGATGGAACGGTCAAAATTAGTGCTTATAAATTATTCTTTTTTTTTAAGTTTTAATTTATAATTAGTAAACTTTCAATTATTTCTAATATATAATATGTTACATATATCTATAATACATATAGTGTATTATGATTGATAATTGTTCATTTAAAAAAAGGGGTAAGTACGATTTTGGTCCCTAACGTTTTGGTCCAGAATCGAAATCGTTTCTCTTGTAATTTTCGAATTAAAATCGTCATTAACATTTTTTTTGTATTAAAATCGTCCTTTTTAATAAAATTTTTAATTTAATTCCTAAACTACCCCTATTTTAATAAAAAATAAAATTGAAAACAAAATAAAAAAAACACGTTTTGGGGGAGGGGGCAAAGGACGTCGCCGTTCATGCATGCTCCTGCCACTGCGTTAGGGTGGGGGAAAGGAACCATCCAGCTGCCGCCGCCATTCACCTTCTGCATCTGCTTCTTTGTGCTTGAATTTGTTGATTTGACTTTGTGTTGGATTTGTTGATTTGTTGGCTTTGTTGATTTGTTGCTTCTTTGTGCTTTCTGTTTCTACTTCTTTCTGTTTTTGCTTGTTTTTAAATTAATACTCTATGCTCCAATTTTATTAAAATTATATGATTCAAATTAAATCTAAAATTCTCAATTCCATACACAAACCCTAACCCTAATTAAACCACATTTTCCCCCTATCCCTAATGAAACCCTAAGCCGCCTTTCCCCCCACCAGTAAACAAAGAAAAAGAAACAACACATACACACACCAACACATGCAGCTTCAGCCGAAATAGAAAGGGAAGAGAAGAGAGGGATCCGCGGAGGAAGGGGAGGGGAGAGTGAGGGCGGCGCCAGCGGGCGTCACTGCCGCCGTGCCGTCATGTCGCACAGACAAGATAGGGAGAGGGTCGCGCCGCAGCTGTCGTCCAAGGAGCCGCCACCTCTGTTCGTCGACGCCGCTCAGGGAAGAAGTAAGAGCCGCCCGAGAGTCAGTGGAGGAGGGAGCCTCTACTGCGTCGCCACCGCGCCGTTGCCGCGCCTTGGTGCTGCTGTCGAAGCCACTTCTGCCGCCGCTGCTACTAAGGTTTGTCGTCGTCAATCCCCACGTTGCCGCTGCTGGAGGAGTTTCATGCGTCGCCGCCACCATCGTCGCTGGTGTGGTCGGAGCCCCCGTCGCTGGTTTAGTCGGAGCCGCCGTTGCTGGTGAGGAAGAGAGGCTAGCCAGTTCTGCTTCTGGTTTCTAAAATCTGACAAGAACTCCACTGCCGCTGCTGGAGTTGCTGTTGCTGTTGCTCTGGCTCCGTTTTGAACCGTTAGAACCGCTACTGTTTTGGTAAGCCTTACCTTGTTTCTGATTCTTCCTTGTTCTACCAATTCGTTTCTATCTTGAAACTTGTTGCTGAAACTATTCGTATTGAATAAAGTGGTTATAGTAAGTTACGTTGCCGATGCCGTTACCGGAGGTAATTGCTGGCTCTGTTTGGAGATTGCTGCTGCTACTGGAATCCCAAATCGGAAAGGAGAGGAGGCCGTTTAACCTCGTCACTGTTGCTGCCATGGAAACAGGTGCTGGAAACTACTAACGGAGAAGCTACGTTTAGTGAGGTAGGGGCTTTTTCAAAGAACTTAATTTTATGATTTGGAGTTGTTATAAATGGATATTAATGTGATAAATGTACTTTTAGTGGTTGTATAAGCCTTATGTTTTGCTGAGCTATTTTGGAATGAACGTGTTTGTGGTTTGATTGGATTGTGGTTTGATTTGGTTATATGGTTGGTTGCTGAAATATTTCCTTACAATTTCGGAAACGAGTTTGGTTCATTGAAAATGAATTGAGTTTGGATCTGATTTCTTGAATTATGAAAAGGATATGAATTTTCGAAATTAGTCTGATTTTAAATTAATTTGGTTTTGAACCCGTGGAGGGGGTTGCGTAATGGTTTGGTTGGGACCCGAAACGGGTGGCAAAGTCCAAGTTTTAGGAGAGATGCTGCCAATTTTTTTATGAAATTCCAGATTTTTTTTAAAATACGATTTAGAAAAGGATTGGATTCAAGAGGTTCTATTGTTTGGTTCTTGATTTATTAAGAAATAGGTGATTCAAGTTTAATCTTTTAAGGAAAGTTTATGTTTTAAGTTTGATTTAAACATGAGGGACTTATGTTTTAAAGTTTGGACAAAGAAGTACCTTTGGAGGAGTTTTAGCGGATTTTGAAGGAAATTGAACTTTGATTACTTAATTTCGCATTGCTTTTGAAGTATTCTTTAAATTTTAACTAAACAAATCCGAGCCTTTGGGAAAGTTTCCGATTTAAGAACGAAAAGAAATTGGTCTTTGGGCTTAAATAATTTTGGTTTTGAAACTGGTTCGGAACTTTTGACTTACATGCTTTGATTTTGATTTTAAAGCTTCATTTTAATTGATTTCAACTTAAGTAACTATGATTCCGAGGATTTCTAAGGAATTTAAGAAATGAGGCAGGTTATTCTTCTCTAAAATCTTGAGTCTTTGCCAAGGTTGTTAATTAATAACTTTTGATTTCAAAGTGGTGGAGCGAATGATTTGAAAATGAGTGATTTGAGTCTTTTAGAAGAGATTTTGAATTTGGCTTGGTTATGAAGTTGTTTGAAAGTTTTGAAAAGAAAATTTACTTAAGAAAAGTGGTTCTTGGCAAGATGTGAACTGAATACGTTTGTGATTTGAAAGTGGGCCAAGAATGAATTTTGAAATAAGATTTTGAGTCTGATTGACTGTGGGTGTTACTGAGAATATGATGAGGGTTTCTGGCCTGGCAAGGATGGTGGTATAGTCCTGCTTGCTTAGTGCGTAAACCGTTATACAGGGATGGTGGTTTTGTCCCGCCTGCAGTGAGGATGGTGGTTTTGTCCCGCTCATACATTGATAAATTATTTGGCAAGGACGGTGATTTAATCCCCCTTGCGTGTTCCGGGCAAGGATGATGGTTTAGTCCCACTTGCTTGTGGAACCTACGGATAAGGATGGTGGTTTAATCCCGCTTATCCGAGTCGGGTCTGGCAACATAACCGACGCGTGAGTTCATGGCCAGTAGGACAGGCATGCATCGGGTGTGCATATTGTAATTGGTTTGCCTATGTGAATAGTTATGTTTAATTGCTAATTGTTCTACTTGATATAACTGCTTGATTGTGTTTGAACCTTCTTAATTGTGTTTGTGACTGAAAATTGGTTGGATTGTGATGAATTGGTTGTTGATTGAGTTGCTTGGGCCTAGGGCCGTGGTTGATTATGAGATGGACTGAAAGCTGTGTTTGGTTTGTGCTTTAGGTTTAGAAAAGTATGAAAAACTAAACTGGTTCAGCATAGACTTAATGAACCTATGCTTGGAACAGTTTGGTCATTCATGCTGTCTAGGAAAAACTTTTAAAAAAGCTTTTAGATTTCTGAGAAATTAACAGCTTTCCCTTTTAGAAAGGATTTCGGATTTTGAATATTAAATCTTTGGTTGTGAAAAGAAGCATAAGGCGGTTATTAATCACTGTACTTTAAAACCGGTTTTATTCTCGTATCTTATTATAGCAATTCTGTAACCCTATAATGAGAACCCTTTCGAGGACGATGTTCTCACTTTCCTACAGATTTTTCCCTTTTCAGGATATGGGCGACAGAGCTTCAAAAGAATTATATTCATTTTCTGTTTATTCGATGTTATTTTGTATTATCTTAGTTTTTATTTTTTCCTCGCCTTTATTTCTAGCAATTTTTGCAAGAGGGATAGTTGTTTTGATATGTGAAGTTTGTATATTGGTATGATGTATATATATTTATGTATTATTTGTAAGTATTGTAATCAGTACTGTAACGTATGGATAGAAGTTTTGAATATTCGGTTTTAAATTTTAAACAGACTCATATTTTAGTATTAAATGTTTTAAAAGTCGTCGTACCACCCGATCTATCAAGAGTGGCGCAATTGGAAACGTGACATTTTGATAGTTAGGGGGTTACATAAATAATATACTGAATGATGATAACATTAGTTAGTTGTGTATATATATTCCATTAGTTTGTTAATTTTATCTTTTATTATGGTACTATTTTAATGTACACTAATTTTTTATTGTGTATTTATAATTGTAAAAATAATTATTCTTAGAAAAAATATTAATTTTATTTCTTCATTTTTTAGCTCGGACAATATTTATACGGTAAAAAATAAAAATTTATGTAATTTTATTTTATTTAATATCTAATACATTTATATTCGGATTTTCTTTTATTCTTTTCGACATGATTGAATTGAAATAGTCCCATTATATGATAGACAACTTTAACTTCTATCATAATAACTATTTTTTTTTACTTTATTTACTATCTTTTTATTTCTGTTATAATAACTATTTTTTTATTCTAATAATAATTGTTTCATACAGAAAAGTGTATCCTGAATTAGAAATAGAATAAAAAATTGAAAAAAAAAACAAATTAAAAGGTAAACTAATAGAATAAAGAATTAAAGAAGAGGTTAAACATGATTTTTTTTTATAACTGTTACTGAAATACAAGTGAAAATAAAATAGAGAATATGAGTTGTCCTTCACCGTGGGTGTGGTTTCTTTATGCAGGATAACGAGTAAATACTTATAGTTGTCCCTGAGATTCACGCAAATACCTATAATAATCCCTAAGATCCTGATTTTTCCATTGTATTCCTCCAGATAGAGCTCCGAGCACTCAAACTGGTCCCTGGTCATATTTCAGGTGATGACTCATCATCGGAGCGCTGACGTGGCCTCGGATTGCCACACTGGAGGGGTCCAATGGCTAGCTGAGCTGGCTAATTTCTAATTTGTACCCATGTTGGTCCCTAGTATTATATGTAACCCTAAATTCCCAAATTTTCATACCGTTCATCTCTTCTTCGTCTTCATCTCTTCTTCTTCTTTTTCATATACTACTTGCTGTTCATACTCTTTCGTTTGGGCCGCTACTCATGCCGATGATGGGTGGTGGTAGCGCTGCAGGTGGAAGCTCTGTTCAAATCTTTACCACTAATGTTTCCACCACGATGAACTTGGTTGATGATGGGCAATTACAATCTTTATAAGCTGTTTTAGTTCAAACCAAAGTTAGCCGTAATACATCTTGTTTCAGTGTTTCAGTCAATTAAAAATTCTTCTTTTGCAGTAAAAGTTGTAAGTACAAATAGCCTAAAAAATTGTAGAAAAAAATCACGAAAAAAAAATTAAGCAAAAGCTTAGGTGTTACACATGTAAAGAGAAAAGAAAATGAATTAGGAGACAATTGGAATGGTATTAGTGACGTTGCCAGGTCTACATTCACAAGTGCAAACATTTCTAGACCCTTGAACTACACGTTGTGATATTCGGGAATGAAGTTTGATGTTCACCACCTTCCCAGCCATCTGTAGCATCATCATAAACAGAACAATGCCATAGTTAAAGGAGAAAAATGCCATTCAATTCCTAAAAAAAAGCAGTCTAAGAATACTAAAGGTCAAGCATATCGAAAAATGACAAAACAGAAAGTACAAACCATTCTCCAAACCAAGTCTTCAGGACCTAATGGTTGAGCTGGACTAGAATACAAGAAATGCCTTGAGTACTGGAAAACAAAATAAAAGCAATTAATGCCAAATAGGAAAGCTAGACAATGAACTAAATATCAATTTTAGAAAAATAACAAATATGTAGGGTGATTAGTGGTTATATTGCACAGGGCATAAATTATGCTTAAACTTGCCATTGGCATTGGTTTCATTAGAAATTTTTTGCAAGGTTTCAGCAGCAAAAGACTGTACATAACCCAGAACACAAACCTTGGAAAGATTTTGTTGCATTTTTTTTATACGAGTAGCACTAATGTCTTTCAAAAAATTTAGAAGCCAACCTGACCTCACAACATCAAAGGAAGAGACAAACAAGGCTATCTGCATGTGTGGCAAAAATGTCATCCTCTTAGCACTTTCCACCAAAAAATAAAAATAAAACATAAAACTACAATTCAGTTAAGCTGGCATACAAGAATGCAGCCAGATCCACCAGAAATCACAGTGGCAATTGCCTGCATGACAAGACATATACTTCTCTATGGAACAACTTTATGGTGTATTTGAAAAGCACTAGGTGAACCTAAAGCAGTTTTCATTGAGTGTGCATAGAGGTTTTGGTAAAATGAAGGAGCAAAATCCTGAGATAACGTGCATTTTGTGCTACTCTTTAGTGCCCTTGGCTGCAACAGAATGCTTGCACCTTTAAGTGCCTCCCTGCACTGAAATCTCTTGGGGATTGGATTATGATTTTAGTTTCTTTTCAGTGTTATGCCGATGGGTCTAGATCACCTAAACAAGCTTTGTTGTCGGAGGATATACCATAATCCTTTCTTCATTTTTTTTGAAATCACCCCATGATGAAACATGATGTCCAACTTCCCTTCCATCTGCAAGAAATTTTAAATTTTCACATAATACGGGCAGAATTTGAAAGCCTACTAATGCATTAAAAAAATCACCACAAGAAAACAAAACATTTTTTCCAATCCTGCATAGAACTCCTGTTTCATCCCTATTTCATTCGGGTTAAATAGAGTAACCCCACAAACCCCAGCCAGTCTTCAAACCCTAGGCACTACAATGGCACCAAAACTCCAGAACCTCAACTATACTAACAACTTGCATATCATCAACCAACACTGTATTAAAAATGTAAAGTAAAAAAAAAGGAAGGTTACCTTGAGTCCGATCACAAAGTCAGAACCTTGTGCTTATGGTGAAGGAGGGGAAGAACGATAACAACTTCTGGTCAGATTACTTCTTCTCTCAAATTTTCCTAAACCCAGCGAATACAACCCTATGGCTACGCCATTGATGGGGAGATGAAGAAGAAGTCAGATGGTGGAAGAAGAAGAGACGAGTGAAGTGAAGTATTTGTGTACGGCGTCGTTTTTGGCTTTCTAGGGCGCCAAACCCAAAACGACGACGTTTTGGACTCCTCCCACGTGGCAATTCGAGTCCACGTCAGCGCTCCGGTGATGAGTCATCACCTGAAATATGGCCAGGGACCAGTTTGAGTGCTCGAAGCTCTATCTAAAAGACTACAATAGGAAAATCGAGATCTTAGGGATTATTATGGGTATTTGCGTGAATCTCAGGGATGACTATGGGTATTTACTCGCAGGATAACTAATGGATGTAATTTAGATACCAAAATTTTGAAAAAGTCATACTCTATAAACTATGTGCAATTACTCTCACTTACAACAGTAGCTATTTTATAAAATATTTATTTATTTATTTTTAAAAATCTATTTTTTTAATTTTAAAAGGTCCAATTATTTTTTTTATTAGAGCAGCCCAAATCAATCCATGCAGTTATCATTATTTCTACTATCATAGAAGCAGTTTTTTCTTAAAATTATTGTTATTTCTACTATTTCATATATATTATTTCGTATTCTTTTATTATATTATTATCGTTAGTAAATTATAAATATATATACGTGAAAAAATTTATTGACGGTGACTTTAAAAATAAATATATTCCTAATCTTCACCCATCATTCTACTGAATGTAGTTGCTATTGATCACTCTTGGAGTCAATAATTCCTCCTCATCTCCTCTCTCTATAGATATGTTAATAACATGTAATTCGTCAATGAACAATTTATGTATTTTCTATTAAAAAAATATTAGTAAATTCTTATGGACTTATCAATAGTTGTTATCTAAATTTTTTTATTAATAATAAATATAGATTCAATTATAATTAATTAG
>NC_029793.2:29533746-29545760 GCF_000816755.2 Arachis ipaensis | reverse complement strand
TGTCAGTTATTTAATACATGACTACAATTAATTGTAAAGGAATACATTAAATAACTAATAAATTAAACTAATTTTTATTCTAATTGACATATACTAAAATAATAAACTAATTATAATTAAGTCCATATCTATTGCTAATAGAAAATGATCTATGTAGCAAATTTGATCGAGAAAATATATTTTATCGGATAACTTGTGTGGTCATTCAATATTTTAGTTTACTTTTGTTGTTTGAAAAAAAAAATTTGGCTATACATTATCGTATGAGTTAAAGGCTACTATAAATTGTTTATTATTAAAGCTTCTAAGGGTACAAGAAGTATTTGTTTTTTCAAAAAAGTATATAATACTAAATAATTTTATATTACTTAAAAATTTAGTATTTAATTTTTGAGTTTAATTTTAATACACTAATAATCAATTATGATAAAAAGTAATTATTTTTGTTGATGTATTGTTACTTAATTGAATGAGCGTTTAAAACTGCTTAAAGTTAATTAATGAGTATGTATGCCAAAATAAAATTAATATTAATTTTAAATTAAAAGGTCGAGAACGAAAAAAATTTTGTAGCGAAAAAATCTTTAGAATCATTTTGTAGCAAAAAAAGGTCGAGAACGAAAAAAATTTTTAGCCCCTACCTTAAGAACCAAAATCGTACTTAATCCAAAATCAATATATTTACTGTACAAAAAAATCCGGGAAGATATCATATTTGAAAAAAATATGTGATCACAGTTCATAAATGTAAAGAGGGAGTCACTCAGATAAAGACGTCAAAAGCGTCTTTTTTATAAGATGTTTTTAATAATTAAAATTTAATACATATAATTAATTAAATTGTGTTATTTTTGTTAAAATTAGGTCAAACAAATTAATTTGATCGAAAAATAATGAATCAAATCTTGAATTAATCTAAATTAATATTATTTTTTTTTATAAAAAATGACTATAATATCCTTTTTTTTATTACCAAAGATAGGAGACTCGAACCCGCAACCTCTTAATTGAGTATGGAAGACTATGTCATTTGAGCTATAACTCATTGGCAATGACTATAATATCCTTATTATAGAAAATGATTATTTTTTATAATAAGGAGTATTTTAGTTATTTTTTATAATAAGGATATTGTAATAATTTTTTATAAAAAATAATATTAATTTAGTTCGGTTCAAGATTTGATTCACTATTTTTTTGTCAAATTAATTTGTTTGGTCTAATTTTGACAAAAATAACATGATTTAATTGATTATATATATTAAATTTTAATTACTAAAAAACATCTTTAAAAAAAGACGTTTTAAACGTTTTTATCTGAGTGACTCCCATATAAAAAGAAAACCTCCCCATTTGAAACAAAAAAAAAGGGAGATTGTGCAATAAAATAAATATTTTTTCCATTAAATCAAACTGAGAAGTAATAATTAAATGATATTTATAAACCAAAGAAAATCCTTATAAAAAATAGTATTTGTTTTGATATAATGATAAATTTATACGTATCGATATAATAAAATTATAGATAAATAACAAAATGACACGTGAATTATATTATTCACGTCAGTATTTAATTTTTTTTTTAAAATATATACAATATCAATACTTTTACTAAAATACCCTTATAATTTAATAAAAATAAAAATATATTTTTATTTAATTTTATAAAAAAACATAAATATCTTTTTTTATATTAGACCAAACTATCTATTTAAATTAATCAAAATTTAAAATTCAACTAATTTTAATCTTATAATTTTAAATTTAAAACAATTTAAAAAATAAAACAAAAATACATTTAATTATTCCCACTAAAAACAATTGTTTGAATCTTATTAATGCTCTCAACAAACCCTAATCTCTCATAGTCATTTATACAAAATAAAAATCTAAAAAACTAAAAAAAAAATTAAAAAACTTCTTCATCTTCTGGATTTTCTCACCAACCGTTCACCTTCTCAAGGAATGTCTTTCACTCTAGATTCTCACTCGACTCTCGTCTCCTTCACACTTGCCGGCGTCTCGTCTCGTCGCCGGCATTTAAACGTCTCCCGGCCTTCCCAGGGCTCCTCGTCGGCGCTCGTCATCTTCTGTTTTTGGGTCCCCGCCGTCATCGAGGATTGTGGACCATCGTGGGGTCGTCGCTCGTCGTCTTCTGGTGTTGGATCCTCACATTCACCTAGTCGCAGTGGATTGTTAGTGAGTCCCTGCATCATCGCTTTCTCTGTTCTGTCTTTTCCAGATTTCCCTTCTCCCTGTATTTTGAGATGATGTTAAATTGCTAATCAATTAATTTGTCTAGTTGCTGATCTAAATGTTGTTGTAAATCATGAATAAAGTAGGATTATCAATTTACATGAAATTTCTTAACAATTTTGCATATGTGGATTGCTCAAAGCTACTTCTTTTAGTATTATTTATTTTACGTGCCCTGATTCTAGATTTTTGGTCATTTCGCTGTCTAAGGTTAGAGTAGGCTAAGGTTGAAGACTTTATAATTCTTAACCCATAGCTAGTATTTTCAATTCAATCATTCCTAAAATGCATCATTTTTGGGATTAGTTTGTTGAATTTGTGTTGAATTTCGGTTGTGATCATGTTTTAGATTATTGGCTCCCCATATATCCTCTGGAATCTTTTGAGAAGTTGTGAAGCTGTGGCTAAAGGGATACAAGGTTATTGTTCTTGATAGATGTCCTCTTGTTGTTTGAGGCCAAGATGGACAAGTTCACAAAGCCGATTATAGTTGTGTGGATTGATCCTGAAACACAGAAAAAGAGACTCATGGGGAGAGACAAATCAAATGAGGAGAATGCTAGGAATAGGATCAATGCTCAAATGACACTTGATTTGAAGAGGAATAAAGCAGATATGGTGACAGATAACATTGGATCACTTGAATGAACAATTTCAGAAGGTTCTAGTTGAAGTGTCAAAACCCTTGACATGGACTCAGTTTTCACTGTCGAAGAATGGAGCCTCGATCATACTTGCTTCACTGACTTCGGGTGTTGTTTTGTGTATAAAAGCACTTTTATAGTCACTTGTGTTCCTTAAAGATTAAATTTGAATTTGTAATTTAGCATTTTAAAAGATGAATTTAACTGTCAAGTACTGCCATCTTTTTTGTGGTTATTTGACTAATTCATAATTATAATGAGGTTGACCACTGTTTTAACATTGATAGTAATGAGAAGGTGGATCTTGGATGTGAAATATTCATAATTGAAGCTATTGTTACCTTTTGCTAAAGACGGCCTGAATTATTAGGTTTCCATTAAGATATTCATCGAGTCTTGATATAGATGTTTTTGTTCTCATGTTTAATTTTATGACTATACTAAATTATTTTGCCAAAAGATTGCGTATCCCCAAATATTATATTTCAAGTGAATATTAGTTTTTAAGTGGAGTCTTATACATTAGTGATGATCCATTGCTCTTTTTGCTAGATAAACTAGTAATAATTTTTGCAAATTTTCCTTTCACTTTTTTATTTATCTTTGACAGCCATGCATAAACCAGCTAGCTAGCTTCTGGCATGAATTGGTTGAGGTGAATATAGCTCACAACTACTTATACTTTTGTCTGCCTGATATGAAGAAAGGGTTTGTTCTCATTACACAAAGTGTTGTATTACTTATAAATTTAAGATATACAACATAATATCAACTTATATTTTATTTATGGATTAATAAGCGTATTTAGAACACCCTTTTTATATTGAAAATCAAAATTTTCAGGATATTTATTAACAAAATCCTTCTTTAGAGTTCACGCATTCTAAACTATTAATGTTTAGGATGAAAATGTATAGATAGTCAAGCCTGACTCTTTGGGAAATTGGGACCATTCTACTAGTTGAAGATTGATTTTCAATGAAGAGTGAAAAAAAAAAATTGCAATGTACATATGGTTTCTATGTCCTGAAGTCTTAGGGTAATGGTGCACGGAATTGTGATCACACTTTTCACAACTCCGCACAACTAACCAGCAAGTGCACTGGGTCGTCCAAATAATACTTTACGTGAGTAAGGATTGATCCCATGGAAATTGTCGGCTTGAAGCAAACTATGGTCATCTAATAAATATTAGTCAGGTGGATTCAATTGGTTATGAGTTTTGATAATTAAAAGATAAATAAAATATAAAATAAAATAAAGATACTTATGTAATTTATTGGTGGGAATTTCAGATAAGCGTTTGGAGATACTTTATTGCTTCTGAACCTCTGCTTTCCTATTGTCTTCTTCCAACCAAGCGTGCTCCTTTCCATGGCAAGCTGTATGATCCTCTCGAATGAAACATACCAAGTACGGTTTCTGCACGGCTAATCAACTGTCAGATTTCTCGTCTCGGATGAAAAATACTAGGTACAGCTACCGCACGGCTAATCATCTGTCGGTTCTCACTAGCGTCGGAACAAGATCTCTTTATCCTTTTGCACACTGTTACTGTGTCCAACATTCGCGAGTTTGAAGCTCGTCACAGTCATCCCTTCCTAGATCCTACTCGGAATACCACAGACAAGGTTTAGACTTTTCGAATCTCAGGAATGCTGCCAATTAGTTCTAGCCTATACCACAAAGGTTCTAATCTCTTAGACTCGGTCCGTGGATTAGAGACCCAAGAGAATATACTCCGGCTGTCATCCAATGACTACGTTGAACATCATGTAGACCGCTTGTGGTTGTCAGGCACGCGGATCTTGGCTAAGCGAGTAACGAAGATAGTGGGTGATTATCACGGGTCACTCCTTCATTCTGACTTAACTAAATTAAGTACGAGAGTATATCTTGGAGAAGAAGTAAGCGTGAATTGAAAGAGAAACAATAGTACTTGCATTAATTCATGAAGAACAGTAGAGCTCCGCACCTTAATCTATGAGGTGTAGAAACTCCACCGTAGAAAATACATAAGAGAAAAAGGTCTAGGCATGGCCGAATGGCCAGCCTCCCAATCCAAAAATATTATCGTAATTACAATAGTAAAAAGTGCTATTTATACTAAACTAGTTACTAGGGATTACAGAAAATAAGTAACTAAGTGCAGATAGTGCAAAAATCCACTTCCGGGGCCCACTTATTGTGTGATTGGGCTGAGCATTGAAGCTTTCACGTGCATAGGCCATTCTTGGAGTTAAATGCCAGCTTGGGTGCCAGTTTGGGCGTTTAACTCCAGTTCTGGTGCTAGTTCTGGTGTTTTACTCCAGAAAAGGGTCTTAGGTGGGCGTTTGAACGCTAGTTTGGGCCATCAAATCTCGGACAAAGTATAGACTATTATATATTTCTGGAAAGCCCAAGATGTCTACTTTCCAACACAATTGAGAGCACGCCAATGGGGCTTCTTTAGCTCCAGAAAATCTACTTCGAGTGCAGGAGGGTCAGAATCCAACAGCATCTGCAGTCCTTTCTCAGCCTCTGAATCAGATTTTTGCTCAGGTCCCTCAATTTCAGCCAGAAAATACCTGAAATTACAGAAAAACACACGAACTCATAATAAAGTCCAAAAATGTGATTTTTTCATGAAAACTAATAAAAATATAATAAAAAGTAACTAAAACATACTAAAGACTATGTAAAAACAATGCCAAAAAGGGTATAAATTATCCGCTCATCAGGAACTGCTATCTTGTGAGCTTCAAGACCTTCAACTTCAGCCATGGTTGCCACATATGGTCCAAGTCTCTACAACCTTTCTCTGTGAGAGACTGCACTGTTATGTATTTAAGGAAGGAGTCCAGTGACACGCCACCATACATCCGAGCATATCCATAAGTCGAAAGGACATGGTTTGTCCCGCACTCCCGCTTGCATAATCACCAACATTCTCAGGCATCCATGGCCCCTAAAAACACGGAATCTACAGAGGCAAATCAGAGTCATTAGTTACACCTATAATTTCTGAATTGTGATCCAGGATTTGAAAATAAGGTTCATCATGAACTAAAATGTTTAGAGAAAGGGAAAGAAACAAAAACTAAAAATTATGTGGTCAGCTGTTACAAGAACAACTTGACTATCAGGTCCATGCTCAGCTTGGAAATCATAAATTATGTGCATATGATATGAGTAATGTAGAAAGAAAGCGCAAGAGATCTGAAAATAAGAGCATATTAAAAACTCATTGAATCTGGAAAAGCAAATCAGCAGCAACATGAGAAGGAATTGCATGCTTATCTGCAATGACTAAAACTTCAGATGGACCAGCTAACATGTCAATTGAAACCATGGCTTCAGTATTTTGTAGAAGATTTTGAAATTAAACGAGAGAAGAAAAAAGCTCCATGATTGAAAGTATGAAACACAATAGCAGATGCAGATTCAGAGATTTAATGGTTTCTTTAATGCTTACTTGAAGTATCGTTTTTGCAACTGTGAAATATTTCAGGGCCAAAGATCTTTTCAATCTACAAGAGTATTACCGCAAGTACAAAGTCAAAGATTGATGGAAAAATTTATCAACTCCAAAGTACTTAGACTCCTTTTTTTTCAACTCCAAACTACAAAGTACAAGAGTATTACTCGACGAGTTGCTTTTGTCATTGGCGACAAGGATCCCTAGGAAGGCCGGGAGACGTTGAAACGCCAGCGACGAGACGAGACAAACGACGAGACGCTGGCGAGTGTGAAGGAGACGAGAGTCGAGTGAGACTATAGTGGGCTACTGGCAGTGAAAAAGAAGAGAGTTTGAGTCTTAGAATTGAGAGCGAAAGACATTCCTTGAGAGGGTGAACGGTTGGTGAGAATACCAGAAGATGAAAAAGTTCTTTAAATTTTTTTAGTTTTTTAGATTTTTATTTTGTATAAATGATTATGAGAGATTAGGGTTTACGGGAACATTAATAAGATTGAAGCAATTGTTTTTGTGTGTATGAATAATTAAATGTGTTTTTGTTTTATTTTTTAAATTGTTTAAAATTTAAAATTAAAATTAGTTGAATTTTAAACTTTGATTAATTTAAATGGATAGTTTGGTCTAATAATAAAAAAAAAATATTTATATCTTTTTATAAAATTAAATAAAAATAAATTTTTTTATTTTTACTAAAGAAAGGACATGGTTTGTCCCGCACTCCCGCTTGCATAATCACCAACATTCTCAGGCATCCATGGCCCCTAAAAACACGGAATCTACAGAGGCAAATCAGAGTCATTAGTTACACCTATAATTTCTGAATTGTGATCCAGGATTTGAAAATAAGGTTCATCATGAACTAAAATGTTTAGAGAAAGGGAAAGAAACAAAAGCTAAAAGTTATGTGGTCAGCTGTTACAAGAACAACCTGGCTATCAGCTTAGAAATCATAAATTATATGCATAGGATATGAGTAATGTAGAAAGAAAGCGTAAGAGATCTGGAAATAAGAGCATATTAAAAACTCATTGAACCTGGGAAAGCAAATCAGCAGCAACATGAGAAGGAATTGCATGCTTATCTGCAATGACTAAAACTTCAGATGGACCAGCTAACATGTCAATTGAAACCATGGCTTCAGTATTTTGTAGAAGATTTTGAAATTAAACGAGAGAAGAAAAAAGCTCCATGATTGAAAGTATGAAACACAATAGCAGATGCAGATTCAGAGATTTAATGGTTTCTTTAATGCTTACTTGAAGTATCGTTTTTGCAACTGTGAAATATTTCAGGGCCAAAGATCTTTTCAATCTACAAGAGTATTACCGCAAGTACAAAGTCAAAGATTGATGGAAAAATTTATCAACTCCAAAGTACTTAGACTCCTTTTTTTTCAACTCCAAACTACAAAGTACAAGAGTATTACTCGACGAGTTGCTTTTGTCATTGGCGACAAGGATCCCTAGGAAGGCCGGGAGACGTTGAAACGCCAGCGACGAGACGAGACAAACGACGAGACGCTGGCGAGTGTGAAGGAGACGAGAGTCGAGTGAGACTATAGTGGGCTACTGGCAGTGAAAAAGAAGAGAGTTTGAGTCTTAGAATTGAGAGCGAAAGACATTCCTTGAGAGGGTGAACGGTTGGTGAGAATACCAGAAGATGAAAAAGTTCTTTAAATTTTTTTAGTTTTTTAGATTTTTATTTTGTATAAATGATTATGAGAGATTAGGGTTTACGGGAACATTAATAAGATTGAAGCAATTGTTTTTGTGTGTATGAATAATTAAATGTGTTTTTGTTTTATTTTTTAAATTGTTTAAAATTTAAAATTAAAATTAGTTGAATTTTAAACTTTGATTAATTTAAATGGATAGTTTGGTCTAATAATAAAAAAAAAATATTTATATCTTTTTATAAAATTAAATAAAAATATATTTTTTTATTTTTACTAAAATATAAGGATATTTTAGTAAAAGTATTGATATTGTATATATTTTTAAAAAAAAATTAAATACTGACATGGATAATATAATCTACGTGTCATTTTATTATTTGTCTACATTTTTATTATATCGATACGTATAAATGCCTAAAAAAAATAGACAATAGTACATGTGTTTGCTACGGTACGATAATAAATTCATACGTACCGATACATTTAAAATATGGACAAGTAATAATAAGTCACGTGGAATTTATTTTTCACATCAGTATTTATTTTTTTTAAAATATATATTATATCACCACTTTTACTAATATACCCCTTTAATTAAATAAAAATAAAAAAAATATTTTTTATTTAATTTTATAAAAAGTCTTAAACATCTTTACTTTATTTGATTAGACAAAAATACCCCTTTAAATTAATTAAATTTTGAAATTCAATTAATCCTACTTTCATGGTTTCAAATAATTTAAACAACAAAATAAAAATATATCAAAAAAATAAAAAATCAAAATTGTTCTTTTCTTCATCTTCTCAAGTTGCTCTTAATTTCATTCAATCTCCCCTAATCATTCGTGCCCTCAGACCCAAACCAAAACGGCAAAACCCTAGCCGTAGGTTCTTTGCTGCCGCCGTCCCCAGGTCCTCAGCGCTTCTGCTTCTTCCTCTTTCCCCTGTCCGGAACCCAGGTATCTCGGCACGTCGTCCCCATCCTCGCTGGCTTCTTTGTCCGTGGCTTGGAGCAGCTCGTCGTCGGGTCACCGCTTGCCGTCGTCTCTGCTCTCACCGTCGTTTCGCCGGTTGCCGTCGTGTCTCCGTCGAAGGTTAGTGTCCTTGCTTTCAGTTCTTTGCCTCCGCTTCTTCCTTTTAATTTTGATCTGGTTGTTGAATGCTCGGTTTTTCTTCTTCCTTTTAATTTCTAAAATTTTTGTTCAAATGTTCTTGTAATGTTTGTTGCTCTGTGGTGTAATTGTTGGGTTATTGAATGATTATTTGATCTTCATCATATCATCATCAACAATGTCACTTCTTATTTCTTAATAAGCTCTTTAAATGATGTGTTTTTGCCACTCCCGGGTGATTTTTCCCACTTCTCTCACCTTTTACTTACTGATTCTGTTCTTGAAATACCAATTTCAGTGATCAATATTCTTCATCCGCCTTATTCCAATGGAAACAGGTAACACTAGAAATTATTTTAAGAGTTTCTCTAATTGATTTCCTTGTATTTTAATGAAATTTTCATGACACGAATATTAGGTAATCTTGACTTTCGAAGGCTGTGCTAGTGATCTTTCTATTGTATTATCATTTTTTCAGGTTTATTCTGAATTTGAGTCGTGGTGATTTTAGAGTTTAAAAAATTTGCAAATAAGCTTTAACCACGGATGTGACAAAACAAAATTGAATTATCACGAAATTTCTTCTACAAAATTTGAATGCAGTATATTTAATTCATGTTTTCAGGGGACAACTAAGTTTTCTTGACCATTTTGTTGTTTGGAAATGAATTATAAGTGAGGATTTTTCAATTTAACGTGAGTCAAACTACTTGGTATATTTTTTTGGTGTTTATAACATGAACACCGAATTCAATATACATATAATTCAAGATAAAGGTAGAGACCCAGTGAACATAGAAAGCAAGAAGAATATAAAGCTTTTACTCTCTTAATAATGTTGATAATAATAATGTATAATGTATATCTAGTATTGCTACAGTCAAATTAATAATTCATAAATAGTTTTATGGATTATTAATTTGACTGTAGCAATACTAGATATACATTATACATTATTATTATTAACATACATCACATATTTATTTATTTATTTATTTTTTGGTCAAATATCAAAATCATGCACCGCATCCTCTTGTTTTCTTTATCTATTTAACAATATAAAATCTCTTCCATTTTACGACAACACCATGACAAAAAAAATCAGAGAAACATAGTCACATTCCCTAAAAAATAAAAAAAAAATCCAATTACCCTAAATAAATCCAAAAACATATCAGTTTATTTTCTTTTTAATGCTACTTTTGACTTGTTTTTATCCACAAAGAAAGTTGTTTCTTCACAGCTGCACCAAATATGATGATCTAGGCCCAAAAATCAGTCACAGCCACGTAGACAAAAAAAATAATACAACTTGCTTATTAGTCTTAACTTGCCAAAAATAATTAGCATCTCATTAGTCTTATTAATTTCCCAAACATTGTACAGTAGATCTGTAAAAGCACTGGTATTGTCTGATATGCTGTCCCATCAACTGAACCTGTAAACATAGGCAACTCCAAACATGTTCATCAACTACAATGTCCACATAATATCCATAAGTGTGGATATTTAATGTCAACTTCTCTTAAATTAATTCCCAAGAAATTTTATATTGGATACTTTAACCTACTATAAATTTTTATTCTATAAAAAATTTTTAAAAATGATTCCTGTCGAACAAATTGGTTCTTTGGTCGCTTTTAATCAAATTTTTAACATACGTATTAGACAAATAAATCGCTAAAAATTTTGGTTATAAAACAATTAGGTCCTAAAACATATCACTATAAGACAAATCAGTCTCTCTTAAAAACAATAGAACAGAGGGACCAATTTGTCCAATAAAGATAACTCTCGCGGACTTATAGAGGATATAAATTTATTAGGAATCAAAGTAGTTTTCAATGTAAAATTCTTTGTGGACTAATTTGGGTATTTATTTATGACTAAATATTGTTTCTGATCCTTGACCATTTATCCGAAAGACAAAATAGTCCTTCGCAATTAAAAAATTTCTACTCGATCTCCAACCATTCAAGTAATTAGTGTAAATGATTTTTGACACATCTATATATCATCATTTACTGGAATCACTTACACCATTACTTAAATGGTTGAACACCGATTAGACCAATTACTTGAATGGTTGGGAACAATTAGAGATTTTTAAATTATAGAAGGTTATTTTGTAAAAAACAAATAGACAAGAACCAAAAATTATATTTAAGGTATGGTATAAGAAAATATCTTTAATTTTTATTTTCCATTTTCAAGTTTTAAAATTTGTTTTCGTTTTTTTATTTTTAAATTTTAAAAATGTGTTTGTTTTGTTTATTTTCATTTTTTAGAATTTTTATATTTTTTATATTAAAAAAATAAAAAATATAAACCTCAGCTTATTTAACCTGCAGCTTTTTTACCCACTCAATAACACACATTAATACCATTATGAACCACTTTAAAAAATACCCAAAAAAATCTTGTAAAATTTTTACCCATTAAAATACCGATCATAATTATTACCATTTTTATTCATATACATTACAATCACTTCATTGACATCTTAATCATCAATCACCATCACAAAATGACAATCAACCTTCAGATGTTTGATCCATTTATGAAAAATCGGGTTAGCAACGATATCTAATGCACTCTGGTTACCGCAAAACAGAATAATATGATTATGTTTTGGTGTTGTTATTTAAGCTTTTGTTGGACAAGACAAGAATAATGTAGCTTGAAAAACAATGCTAATATTTTTTAACAATTTTGTTAGGTAATCAACTAGGATACCAGTCAACTACTAGTTAAGTTGCAAAAAAGCCTAGAAAATAATAAAAATAACATGTAATTCACTCTAAAAAAATCAAATTTTACTACAAAGTAAAAACCAAAAATCATATAAAATCCTAATCAATTCACTTCTT
>NC_029793.2:29517830-29533609 GCF_000816755.2 Arachis ipaensis | reverse complement strand
ACGCTTTCCTCTGCTGTGCTTGCGCTTCCTTCCATTGGGTACCTAGTTCCAAATTTGTATGTTGTTGTCCCACAACTCACAAGATATGAAAGGTTTTATATAGAGATATCAAAATACATTTTAGAGAGAAAGAGAGACAAGAGTAAAAGTTATTAGTCTCTTATTTATTGTTCGTTGCAATAATTAAAATGAAGGGTTTGTAATATTGGAGCATAAATTTGACAATTCAAGGCTGTGAAAGAATACTTATCTATTTACTGTTGCTACTTACTGTATTTCAGGTGTAGTGGATTTACCTGTGAAGAAGTAAGTAAGCTTTCTTTATTTGCTTTAAACCCTTGTGTTAAATTTCTATGCTGTTTGACTAATATTATGATTCATCCTTCATCTATTTGGCAGTATCTCTGTTTTCCTTGCATAGCCCAGAATCGGATCGGAGGTGATCTAATAAAACATAATAATTGAACTGAATGAATGCAATTATATAAGTCTATGTATTATTAATTCTCACTCGAGCCATTAGGTGGTGATGCTATATATATCTCTATCTATTTGAATGTTGTTAATTGGTGCATGGATATATACATGTTTTAATGTTTTTATAGCTAAATAGTAAAGTCTTCTAGCTAAAATATTTTTTTTTTGACAGAATGGATCCCAAACAAAAGATAAGAGTTATTGCCTGTTTGATTTTACATTTTGAATTAATGAATGACCTTATAGTTAAGTTGTTGATTATTTGCTATGTTTTGATTAGATTGCAATTGAAAAAAAAAAAAGAAAAGAAAATGGAATGATAGTTACAGTAGGCAAGTAATAAGGGATGTTAGTATCGATAGAATTATTTATTTTAGTGATCTAGCATGTATAGAAAATACAAGAATGGATAGATGTGCGTTTCATGCATTGTGTAACATGCTTAAAAGGGTTGAAAGGTTAGAACCAAGTAGGAATATGGGTGTGGAAGAAATGGTTGCCCAAAGAGAACCCCATAGCTGGCATTCCATGCCCAAGAGACCTCATAGCACGTGGATCTCATCAAAGGTCAGCTCAAACACTCACCAAATGGGCCCCAGAAGTGAATTTTAGCACTAAAAAGACTGTTTTACCCTTACTAGTCATTTAGTATTTAAGGGATTATGTTTATGTAATTCACACCTTTTTTTGGAGACACTTTTCATATCTCATTCAGCATACACATTTTAATTGTATTTTACTTTCAGTATGAGTTTCTAAATCTCCTAGGTTGAGGGGAGGATCCCTGCTGAGTCCTATGAATTAATAAAAGTATTACTATTTTCTCTTCGATCTGTGTTTGATTAATTCTAAGATGTATATCCGATCTTCATCGTGGTGAATAGGATGATCTAACAAATTAGCTCTGTTCATCACATTAAGACGAACGTGCCTGACAAACACCCACGTCTACTTGGGTTCAGAATGCGTCTTTCAACGGACAAGGACGAACCAACAGCTATGTTTATAAATCTCTCAGACGGCTAATACACGACTTCGTTGGGGACTTTTTGAGACATCAGTTTAGCCAATTTTCGGAGAGATTAGGGTCTCTGTGGTAAAGGCTAGAACCCAAGGTGCAGCATTCTCTGATCCGGAAGATCTGACCTTATTTATGGCGTTTTGAGTAGGATCATTAAGGAGAATGAACTATACGAGCTTCATCCTCAATCAGAATGGATCCGCACTAAACCTAGGGTTCAGATATGGAGGAGTATTGGCAGCTGCTCAAACCAGTGTCAATCACATACAGCCTGCCATTGAAGAAATCACTCACAAGCAAAGAGAGCAGTAATACCAGAGTTAATTCAGAAAGACAAAGCAACTCTAATCCTCAACTCTATCCCTATTATTGATTTTAATATATACAATATATTCCTTTCACGAGTTGCCCTTGCATCAATCCAACAACCTTCTGATCTGCCTGACTAAGACCTGCAAGATAACCATAGCTTACTTCAAGCCACAATCCTCATGGGATCGACCTTGACTCGCTCAGGTATTACTTGGACAACCCAATGCACTTGCTGGTACTGCTGTAAGGAAGTGTGGGGATTCGTATGCACCAAGTTTTGGCGCCATTGCCGGGGATTGTTGAGTTTGGACAAACTGACAGATTGTCTTACTCCCTAGATCAAGTAATTTATTTTATTTTATTGAGTCTTTTATTTTTATTTTCTTCTTTCTCAAAATTTCGAAAAATTAAAAATCTTTTTCAAAAATTATTTTTCTTTTCTTTGTTCAATTTTTGTTCTTGGTATTGAGTCTTGCATGTTCTTGTTTTCTGTTTTTCAATTCCAAAAATTTTAAAACTTCTTCCTAAACCTTTTTCAAGAAATATTTGTCTTTTCTTTGTTTAAGTCTTTCTTTGTGTTTTTTATTAAGTCTTTTATTTTCTTCTTCAATTTTCAAAAAAAAATAAAAAAATTTTTCAAAAATATTTTTATTTTCCTTATTTAATCTTTGTTCTTAAGTAATTAAGTTTGAGTCTTTTTGTTTTTGTTTTTGGTGAATTTTCGTGTTCTTTGAGTTTTTCTTTCAAAAAAATTTTTAAAAATAGTTTCTTTGGTTAACTCTTGTTTCAAATCTTTAAGTTTGGTGTTTTCTTGTGTTTTTCTTTTTGTTTTTCGAAAATTTCTTTGTGATTTTCTAAAAATTTTAAGTTTGGTGTTCTTTTTATGTTCTTGTGTTCTTTGAGTCTTTGAATTTTGTTCTTTGTGTTCTTGTTAGTCTTCAAAGTGTTCTTGAGTCTCTTTTGTGTTTGATCTTAAAATTTTTAAGTTTGGTGTCCCCTTGTGTTTTCCTCCAAAATTTTCGAAAATTAGGGGTACTAGATCTAAAAATTTTAAGTCTTGTATCTTTTGTGTGTTTTTCTCTTTCATCATTAAATTCAAAAGTAAAAAAATATCTTTTCTAACTTAATTTTTAACATAATTTTTGAATTTTTTAAATAAAAATTCATATTTCAATTTCAAATTTTTATCTTATCATATCTTAGTTTTCAAAATTTCAAATATCAAATCTTTTCAAAAATAAAAATCATATCTTTTTCAAAAATCTTATCTTTTTCAATTTTCAAGTTTTAAAAATTCAAATTTCAAATTTCAAATTTCAAAAATTAAAACTCTTATCTTATCTTTTTCAAATTTCAAATTTTAAAAATCAAATCTTTTTCAAAATTAAATTTCTTATCTTATCTTTTTCTAATTTCAAATTTCAATTTCAAATCTTTTCTTATCTTATCTTCTATCTTATTTTAAAATTCAAATCTTTTCTTAATTAATATCTTATCTTCTCTCTCTTCTTTTTCAAAACTACCAAACTAACTCTCATTTCTTCTTAATTTTTGAAAACTACCTCCTTCTTCTCTCTCCTCTTTTTCAAAACTTCCTAACTAACTCTAACCTCTTCTTAATTTTCGAAAACTTCTTCCTCTTCTCTCTTCTATTTTCGAAAATTTAACATTTAAATTTTAAATTTTTTAAAATTAATTAACTTATTTTTGAAAATAATAAATAAATAAAATAAAATCAAAAATATTTTAATTCTTATTTACTTTTTCTATTTATACTTCTCTTCTCGTCTCTACTCATATCATTCTTCTTCCCTCTCTCTATTCTTCCTTCTCATCTTCTATCTCTTAATTACTTCTATCCCCTATTTTCAAAGTATCCTTCTTCTACTTCTTTTATTTCTTTTATTCTATTTTCCCTCTTCTTTCTTCACATCTGACTTTAAAGAGGAGCTTCTTACCAATTGGCACAAAGAGCTTTCTTCTTTTCTTTTTTTTTCTTTCTTGTTTATGACCAGAAACAGGAATAAAGAACTCCTCTTGACTCCTGATCCTGAACCTGAGAAGACTCTAAGGAAGCATTTACAACAAGCTAGAGCACAATACTCTGGAAGAGACATTTCAAAATATTTTGAACAAGAAACAGAGGACATGGCCGAACCTCAAGAGGAGCCAATAAAGGTCCTTGGTGACTTCACCATGCCTACCTCTGACTTTTATGACAGAAGCATCTCTATACCTGCCATTAGAGCTAATAATTTTGACCTTAACCCTCAGTTAGTCTCTCTTCTGCAACAGAACTGTAAATTCCATGGACTTCCAATGAAAAATCCACATCAGTTTTTAGCTGAGTTCTTACAGATCTCTGATACTATAAAGACTGATGGAGTTAATCCTGAAGTCTACAACCTGATGCTCACTACAAGGTTTTTGTTTATTTGTGGCAGTTTTTTTTATTTGTGGAGGTTTATAACCTCTACCACATGGTTTGTGGGAAAGTGCCACGAGGTCTTTTGTGGGGATTTTTAAAAACCTCCACAATCTATTCAGTGGGAGTTTTATATTGAACTTTTGTGACAGTTTTAAATAACTTTTGTGGCAGTTTAAAACCTCCACAAATTGACTTTTCATTTTAACACAAATTAACTATTTTGTGAGATTTTCAAACCTCCACAAATCTTGTAGTTATTTCTTTTTAATTTCAAATCATTCATTAATCTCATCTCATTTATATATTCTTAATTAAAAATTTATTTTTTACTATCAAAATTAAAAAACTAAATCTTTATAATAAAATTCCTCAATATAAGACAATTCTAAATATAAAAAAATTCTCAACGTCAATAGTTCCAACCATAATTGTATAAAACATAATTGTATATGGTATTATTCTACATAACTATTACTATTTTTCTTTAAAAAGTAAAATAAAACAACTTCAATATTTCAATATCATCTAAATTCTAATTACATAAAAATCTCACCAACCCCAACTGTGACTAAGATACCAAATGTTTTCAGAAGTGCCATGTAAGGATCATAAGGATGATCACTAGTTATTGTGTCAATTATAAAGTCTAATGTCTTTGTTAATCCCTGCATGTAGCAATATTTGTAAACATTCAATTTTGACAAAAGAAATAAATAAGAAACAGAGGATGCTTTTTTAATTTGCTATGCTTACTTTCATTTGGTTTTCGATCAGATGAAATCACAAAGTTATCTGCACCAAGTAAATTGAGGGCCTCATCATTCTTTGATATGCTGGTGCTGAAAACTGTTACATTCAGACCAAAAGCCTTTCCAAATTTAACAGCCATCTGACCAAATCCACCAAGGCCAATCACTCCTAGAGATTTTTCCGGCTGCTCATTCATCTTGTAACGAATCATTGGCGAATAAACAGTGATTCCGGAACACAACAAAGGTGCTGCTGAAGCCAATGGATAACTTTTTGGTATCTTGAAATAATACCTACACATATACAACAAAAAAATGTAACATCAAATTCAGTTTACTCTAACCTTTTTAACTCAAAATATATAAACTATAGTAGCCAATTACCTTTTATGGACTACTATGAAATTGGAGTATCCTCCCTTTGTGATTGTACCATCAAAATCAATCCCATTAAAGGTAAAAACTGCTCCCTTACTGCACTGATGTTCTAGTCCATCATCGCAATACTCGCAGTTGCGGCATGAGTTGACATAAGTCCCCACTCCAACATGATCACCCACATTGAAGCGTTTGACATTGGAACCAACATTGCTCACAATGCCTGCAATCTCATGTCTAACAAAAAAAAAGCAGATTACAGATACATACATTATCTTAATTCAGTTTGCAAGTTTCTGAGAATTAGAGAAAAATTATTAAAGGCAACATACGTACCCTGGCACAACAGGGTACTTGTAGTCACCAAGTTTATTCCTTGTCCAAGTGATATTAGCGATTAATATATGTTTATATGCTATAAAGAAAGTTGATTAATTACCTGCGATTGAATTTGTATGGTGAGAGATGTCCAGATGCATCTCTTGTAGCCCAACCAAGGCAATCTTCTGAACTCATTGTTTTCTTCTGTTTCACCATAAACGCAATTACTTTTCAATTTTCATGAAGCTTCCTACAAATGGATTTATAAGGCAAGTAATAAGTAGTTAATAAGAACCAACCTGGTTAATAAGTTTTCTTTGTTCTCTTAGCATTCACAAATTTTTTATGAGGCAAATTCATCAACGGTGTTTATATAGCACAGGATTAAGAAGCTTAATAGTACCAAAGCAAATACCTCATGATGACTAAAGTGCTACCTCATATATCTATGTACAGACATAGTTCTAATGGTCTGCAGTGGCAAGAGAGGTAATTAACTAATGATTAACATATATACACACTAGCTTTTTTTATTAATGCCAATTACTAATAGTTAATTATAATTATTTCTATGCTCTTGTTCAGTGAACCATACAAACCATTTGATATCTAGAACCACTATATCTTTGGCTTCCCTTTTCTGCATTGCAAATCTCAAGGCCTACCTTGTAACCACCATCAAACTTTGCTCGAAATACATCTGACTTGACTAAACAAACTCGATGAGTATAGAATCTTTTTCCTGTAGATCAATTAGTTTAAGGTTTGTACTTTTAGATCCAAGAAGCTCCAACAGCAATTCTAATCCTGCAAGATATAGCTGCAAGTTGATTGGAAATACTTCAAAGCACTACTAGGTGAAAAAATTATTAAAATGAGCAGATAAAAGCTTATTGTACCATTGTTGTCAATGAAGATAGTTCTACTTATGAAATTATAGAGATAGAACTATAGAAGTTATACTTATGAACATAAACAATTTTATTATCATCAAAGAACAATACCAGTAAATTAAATACAAGTCAATATATGATACTACGGAGTAAAGGAAAGAAGGACATACTTGAGCTTTGAAACTTCCATCCTAAAGTTTGTGAAAACCACCAGCCTTAATAAGGTCTGCCAATAATGTCCTATCACACAATTTATATTTGATAAGTTCATAAAGAACAATATAGTAACATAAAATTTTGACAAAGTTAAGAATAATAAACCCAATTTCACCTCATTATCCACAAGGCTATATAGAGCAAAAGCTGCATGGTGCTAGATAGACGCATTCTGTGAGCCAAAAAGATCAATTAGAGACTCAATACCTCCATGATAAGCAATACCAGCTTGATTAGAGACTCAATACCTCCATGCATTTAAATTTAGAGGCAAATTGTTTGAGCACTTACATCCACCAATATAACTACCCATGAGAGCAGCAGTTATTTTCCAGTTATCAGAGCTGAGAGATCGCATAGGCACTATTAGAAACGCTACTAGAGTACCAACAATTGTAGCCACTTCCATCCACCACATTAATTTCTTAAACTTGAAACTCATTAGTTAATTATTACATTACAACATTAGTGATGCATAAGCGTTAAACATGAAAATTATGTAACTATTGACCATAATTCACCACCAGGCAAGGACAAAATTTTAGGAAATATCAAATATGTACCACAATTTTAGGATCCTCACTGTAGCTCTCATAACACCGACCCCATCTTGGATCTCTACAAACCTATAAATAGTGTTCCAGAAGTAATTAGTTAAGTTATCAAAGGAAGAAATGTGAACATATTACGCCTAACAAGAATTTTTCCTACACAAATTTATCATTAGACTCTTGAAATACATGGAGAAAAGACATAAGGATTCCTCGTCGCTCTGACTTCGAGAGCGGTTGCAGCTCCAATCTTTTGGGCAAGGTCAGGATCTCTGTTAGTCAAAGATTATTAGAACAGAACAAGTGGTGGATGAACTAAATAAAGCATATAAGAAACCTAATACATCAATAAAACACCATTAAGATTACAAACGCAATGATATTGACTTGTAAAACAAAGTATATTTCAGGCTAAATTAATTGATATCATAAGCAAATTTGTTATAGTACCATCATTGCACAAGAATGATAGTTTGCCCACTGTGGCAACAAGATCCTTGAACCAGGTAAATAATAATAATAATAATGTAAGCCTGTAACCATAGAGCATTAGAGTATGGATAATGAGATCGATGTTCCTCCGTTCTTTCTCTGCCCAATCTCGCTTGAAATCATGAAGGATCCCGTAACCGTCTCCACCGGCATCACTTACGACAGAGAGAGCATCGAGACATGGCTTTTCTCCGGCAAGAACAAGACCTTCTCCGTAACGAAGCAACAACTCTCTTCTTCTGATTTCTTCGATCTAACTCCAAACCACACTCTTCGCCGATTGATTCAGTAATGGTGTACCATCAACGCTTCCCACGGCATCGAAAGGATTCCCACATCTAAACCACTTGTTAACAAAAACAAGATCTCAAAGCTCCTCAAAGATGAGGACATTGACCTAGAAGCTTGATGCGGCAACGACGAGGACATGAATGACAACAGCGGTGAGCTGACTCTCCCTCTGATCTTAGACGCCACGGCGACTTGACGGCGACAATGGGCGAAGAGATGAATGTGGTGGTGGCAGCAAATAGATATAGGGTTTAAGATCCCTCTTTTTTCTCTTTTAACTTTTTTTTGGACAAATTTTTGTTTAGAGTGAAATTTGTTTCAGTTTAATTAGAGTAGGTTAGAGTCTGGCTGAGTCTGGCTATTTGTTTGGGTAATTGGGCTTAAGAATTTAAACTAGACAATTAGTATTAATTAATGGGGGTTTTATATTTTGCCATAAATAAAATAAGTTGTGGAGGTTTTTTAAAACTTCCACAAAAAAAATCCCATAAATAAGTATAAATCTTGTAGTGCATCAATGTTCATTTGTAAATATTCTATTTTTTATTTCAGTTAATGCTTTTCTAGCTAAATTCTTTCCTCCTCAAAGGATGAATAAAATTAGAGTGGAAGTTCAAACCTTCAAACAAAGAGAAGGTGAATCCCTCTATGAAGCTTGAAAAAGATACAAGCAATTGATCAGGAGATGTCCTCCTGACATGCTCTCAGAATGGTCTATCATAGGCGTGTTCTATGATGGCCTGTCTGAGATATCCAAGATTTCATTTGATAGCTCTGCAGGTGGATCCCTCCACTTGAAGAAAACACCTGCAGAAGTAAGAGAATTCATTGAGATGGTTGCCAACAACCAGTTCATGTACACTTCTGAAAGAAACCCTGTTAACCATGGAATCTCTCAGAAGAAAGGAGTTCATGAAGTTGAAACTCTGAAAGCCATCTTGGCTCAGAATAAGATATTGACTCAGCAAGTCAATATGATTTCCCAGCATCTGACTGGGATGCAAACTGCAGCTGGTAGTGCTCAGGAAGCTTCTCTTGAAGAAGAAGCTTATGATCCTGATCAACCCACCATGGAGGAGGTGAATTACATGGGAGAACCCTATGAAAATACCTACAATCCTTCATAGAGGAACCATCCTAACCTCTCATGGAAGGATCAACAGAAACCTCAGTAAGGTTTCAACAATAATCAAGGTGGTAGGAACCAGAATAGGTTCAATAACAGACCACCATTCCCATCTTCTCAAGGGAATATGCAGACCTTTAAGCAGAGCCCCTCTGACTTAGTGACTCTGGTTTTCAGCCTCTCTAAGACCACTCATAGTTTCATTAATGAAACAAGGTCCTCCATTAGAAACTTGGAGGTGCAAGTTGGTCAACTAAGCAAGAGGATCCCTGAGATTCCTCCTGAAACTCTTTCCAATAATACTGAGGTTAATCCTAGAGAAGAGTGCAAGGCCATAACCATGGAAGACATGGCCGAATCAGAGGAGAATGGGAAGGTGTTGAACACCAGTGAAGAAGCCTTTACTGGGCATTCAACGCCCACAATGGCACCATGCCTGGTGCTGAACGCCAGTGAGGAACCCCTCACTAGGTGTTCAACACCCATCCTGGCAGCAGAGCTGGCGTTGAACGCCAGCCAGGGAGCACTGGCTGGGCGTTGAACGCTAGTGAGGAACCCCTCACTGGGCATTCAACGCCCAACCAGGTAGGCTTTCTGGCGTTGAACGCTAGTGAGGAACCCCTCACTGGGCGTTCAACTCCTAACCATGCAGCCATTCTGGCACTAAACGCCAATGAAGAACCCCTCACTGGGCGTTCAACGCCCACTAACCCAGGGAAGCTGGCGTTGAACGCCAGCTAGGACATCCCTGTTGGGCGTTCAATGCCCAGAATGCTAAAGGGACTGGCATCAGTCAGGGTGGACAGCAAGGGCGTTCAATGCCCCATAAGCTAATAGAGCTGGCATTGAACGCCAGTCAAAGCACACCCTTTGAGTGCCTAAATCCCACTCAAGAACCCTCTAGCCCAGAACCAAAGAAATCCATAAAGATCATTGAGGTTCCTTTGCATGCACTTCTGCAGTACATGAGTTCTGATGACTACTCATCCTCTGATGAGGATGAAGACACTAGGGAAGAGCAAGTTGCTCGGTACTTAGGAGCTCTTGTGAAGCTGAATGCCAAGTTATTTGGTACAAAACCTCTAGAGGAAGAACCTCCACTGCTTACCAAAGAACTCCATGCTTTGGTTCAGCAAGAGCTACGTCAGAAGCTTCCAGATCCTGGACGCTTTCTGATTCCTTGCACCATAGGCACCATGACCTTTGAAAAAGCTCTGTGTGACCTAGGGTCAAGCATTAACCTCATGCTACACTCTGTAATGGAGAAACTAGGCATCATTGAGGTAAAATCTGCAAACATCTCATTAGAGATGGTAGACAAGACTATGAAGAAGCCATATGGCTTAACGGAGGATGTCTTAGTTAAAGGTAAAAGCCACTACATCCCTGCAAACTTCATTGTCTTGGATATTGGAGAGGATGAGGATGACTGTGTCATCCTTGGGAGACCTTTCTTAGCTAATGCAAAGCCATAATTAATGTAGCTAAGGAAGAAATGATTTTCCAATTAGGAGAGGACTATATCTTATTCAAGATGTCCAATCCCAATTTTTTCTCTGATAAAAAAGAGAACTGTGCAACACCTAGTGTTCCAACCCTCTTTTTCTATGTAGAACTTTACAGAGCCCCCAGACATCAATCATAAGTTTGGTGTTGGGCATCCCTCAACAAGCTCTAAGCACAAAGGTATTAAAAAGAAAGTACCTAAAGGCTGGAGGGACAAGAAAGTCCCAACTGAAGGCTTCTCACCTGGCATGAGAGTTGTCTTCACTAAGAAGCCAGCCTTACCACATACAGTGAGTCGTGTCCTGTCTCTAGAGCATGTGGAGCTCACTCATGAGAGGACAGGAAGAAAGTTCACTATAAGGGATGAAAATCTGATCCCTTACTCACCTCCTTAAGGAGCTAATCGTCAAGCTAATGATGATAAAAGAGCGCTTGTTAGAAGGCAACCCAACCTTAATTAATTATTTATTTCCTTTTATTTTGTTTTATTTTTCTTTTAGGGTCATGTTCATATGCAGTTAGAACAGAGACAGAATTTTACAGAAGTGAAAACAGAACACTCTAGATGGAGTGTTGAAGTTGAACGCCAGCCAGGGAGCAGTCCCTGGGCATTCAAATGCTAGTGCAAGAGAGCAGGGAATCTGGAATTCCTAACATCTCAGGACCTGTAGGTCCCACAGAAACTCCACCTACCCCACCTTCTTCTACCCTACTTTGCTCGAGGGCGAGCAAAACTCTTAAGTTTGGTATTGCAAAGGCTTTGCTTTTTGACTTCTACCACTCTTAAGTATGGAAGAAGAGGATGGAGCAAACTAGAAAGCATGCACATGAGCCTGTGCAGCCGCCTCAACAAAGACAAAGGAGTGACATTGAAGAGATCAAGCACTAGATTGGATCCTCAAGGAGGAGCACTAGCCACCATTATTCAGGTGTATTCGTTCTCTTTTATCTCCTTTCCTTTATTATTTTTCTATTTTTTTGTTATGTTTTGTCTGTTTTATTGTTCTAGTTGCATGATCATTTGCATTGATGTCTTAAAAGTTGTAAAATGTTCCATATATCTCTCACCATGCTTAAAATAAAGTTTTTATTTGAAAAGTATTGAGAGATGCATGAATTTCAAGTTTAAAATAAGAATGGTTTAATTATGTTGATGTGGTATCATTTGCTTTTGTTTTCTGAATGTATGATTAAACAGTGCATATTTGAAGTTGAAATTTTAGAATGTTGGCTCTTAAAAGAATAAGGAAAAAGGAAAAATATTATTGATAATCTGAAAAATCTAAAAATTGATTCTTGAAGCAAGAAAAAGCAGTAAACAGAAAAAGAAAAAAGCATGTTTCAAAAGAAAAAATTATTATGCATGCAAAAAAAGAAAGAAAAAATGGCAAAAAGAAAAAAACAAAAAGCAGAAAATCCATTACTGTCCAAAAATGCAGGAAAAGGAGGGCAGATTAAAAAAGCCAGTAACCCTTTAAACCAAAAGGCAAGGGAAAAAGGACCCAACACTTTGAGCATCAGTGGATAAGAGGGCCCAAAGGAAATAAAAGCCTAGCCTAAGCGGCTAAACCAAGTTGTCCCTAACCATGTGCTTGTGGCGTGAAGGTGTCAAGTGAAAAGCTTGAGACTGAGCAATTAAAGTCATGGTCCAAAGCAAAAGAGTGTGCTTAAGAACTCTGGACACCTCTATCTGGGAACTCTAGCAAAGCTGAGTCACAATCTGAAAAGGTTCACCTAGTTAAAGTATTTGTGGCATTATTGTATCCGGTGGTAATACTGAAAAACAAGGTACTTAGAGTCACGACCAAGACTCTGAAAGATGTGTTCAAGAATCAAAATAAGCTTAACTAAGAGTGTCAATAATATCATCTGGATTCTAAGTTCCTAAGGATGCCAACATCTCTGAGTTTCAATGGATAGTGAGATGCCAAAACTATTCAGAAGCAAAAAGCTACTAAGTCCCGCTCATCTGATTGTAACTAAGTTTCATTTGAAACTTAGAAATTTATTGTATCTTTATTTTATTTTTATCCTATTGTGTTTTTAGTTGCTTCGGGACAAGCAACGGTTTAAGTTTGGTGTTGTGATAAGCGGATATTTTATACGCTTTTTGGCATCACTTTCATATAGTTTTTAGTGTGTTTTATTTAGTTTTTATTGAGTTTTTATAGGTTTTAGTATTAAAATCATATTTTTGGATTCTACTATGAGTTTTTGTATTTTTGTACAATTTTAAGTATTTTCTGACTGAAATTGAGGAGCTGGAGCAGGAGTCTGATTCAGAGACAGAGAAAGCACTGCAGATGATATCCAGATCTGACCTACCTACATTTGGAAGAGCTTTTCTAGAGCTATAAAAGTCCAAATGGAGCGCTCTCAATGGCTATGGAAAGCTGACTTCAAGAGCTTTCCAGAAATATATAATAGTCCATACTTTACTTCGGATTAGAAGACCCAAAACTGGTGTCCAACGCCAGCTACTTACCCCCCTTCCAGGCGTCCAGCGCCCAAAGAGCAGAGACCAATGTACAAATGCCCAAAGAGGACCCCCTAGCTGGCATTCCATGTCCAAGAGACCTCATAGCACATGGATCTTATCAAAGCTTAGCCCAAACACTCACCAAGTGGGCTCCAGAAGTGAATTTTAGCACTAAAAAGAGTGTTCTACCCTTACTAGTCATTAATTTAGTATTTAAGGGATTATGTTTATGTAATTCACACCTTTTTTGGAGATACTTTTCATATCTCATTCAGCATACACGTTTTACTTGTATTTTACTTTCAGTATGAGTTTCTAAACCTTCTAGGTTGAGGGGAGGAGCCCTGCTGAGTCCTATGAATTAATAAAAGTATTACTATTTTCTCTTCGATAGTGTTTAATTAATTCTAAGATGTATATCCGATCTTCATTATGATTAATAGGATGATCTAATAAATTAGCTCTGTTCATCACATTAAGACGAATGTGCCTAACAAACACCCGCGTCTACTTGGGTTCAGAATGCGTTTTTCATCAGACAAGGATGAACCAACAGCTATGTTTATACATCTCTCAGACGGCTAATCCACGACTTCGTTGGGGACTTCTTGAGACATCAGTTCAGCCAATTTCTGAGGAGATTAGGATCTCTGTGGTAGAGGCTAAAACCCAAGGTGCATCATTCTCTGATTCGGAAGATCTAACCTTATCTGTGGCGTTTTGAGTAGGATTATTAGGGAGAATGAACTGTAAGAGCTTCACCCTCAATCAGAATGGATCCGCACTAAACCTAGGGTTCAGATCTGGAGGAGTATTGGCAGCTGCTCAAACCAGTGTCAATCACATACAGCCTGCCATTGAAAAAATCACTCACAAGCAAAGAGAGCAGTAATACCAGAGTTAATTCAGAAAGACAAAGCAACTCTAATCCTCAACTCTATCTCTATTACTAATTTTAATATATACAATATATTCCTTTCATGAATTGCCCTTTCATCAATCCAACAACCTTTTGATCTGCCTGACTAAGACCTACAAGATAACTATAGCTTGCTTCAAGCCACAATCCTCGTGGGATCGACCCTGACTCACTCAGGTATTACTTGGACGACCCAATGAACTTGCTGGTACTGTTGTACGGAAGTGTGGAAATTTGTACGCACCACTTGCTATTTTGAGATGTCATAATCTCTTACTGAAGAAACCTCAACCATTTAGCCAGGATAGAATGGATGAACGATGGAAATGGTTCAAGGTAATTTATCTTACTAATGTTATTAAATCTAATATGCTTGGTGTGCTTTAGGATTGAGTTAATTGATCTTTTTTTGGATTTTAGAATTGCCTAGGAGCTTTAGATGGTACCCATATCAAAGTCAATGTCCTTGATGCTGATAAGCCTAGATATCGAAACAGAAAAGGTGACATAACAACCAATGTGCTTGGAGTGGTTGCTCCCAATATGCAATTCATCTATGTATTAGCGGGTTGGGAGGGTTCAGCTGCGGATTCTAGGGTATTGCAAGATGCACTATTTCACAATGGCTTTAGTGTTCCCCAAGGTATTTTATTGAGACTTTAGTATGTTATCAAAGTAACCATTTGATCTTTCATTAATTTTGTCCAATTTTATATGTTACACTAGGTCATTACTACTTATGTGATGCTGGATACATGAATTGTGAAGGATTTTTGGCACCTTATAAAAGACAAAAATATCATTTGAGTGAGTTCAATCCACATAATCAACCTAGTACAGCCCAAAAACTTTTTAATATGAAACACTCACAAGCTAGAAATGTCATTGAAAGGGCATTTGGAGTATTGAAAGCAAGATGGAGAATTTTAAGGAAAATGTCATTTTATCCTATTAAAACTCAAGGAATAGTTATAATTGCATGTTGCCTTTTGCATAATCACATTAGAAGAGTGATGGTTGTGGATCCTATTGATGAGATAGTAGATCAAAATATGCTTGGAGTAGATGGAGGGATCAACTTGCACAAGAAATATGGAACCAATGGAGGAGAAGATATCATACACGATAATTGTGTTTATTTTTCTATGTATGAGGTTGTCTATTGTAACATTGATTTTATTTTTATTGATGTGTTTGCGTTCTTGTACAAGAGTTGTGCATGTATGTCTGCTAGTAAATATTAACTTTTGAGACTTCTTTGTAACTTTAATTTGGATAATAGTAAAGCTTTTTAATACATATGTGGTTAGAATCGTTGAGATTTGTTTTACATAAGTTCAATTATGTTAATTTTAATTAAATATATTTAATATTAGGGGCATTTTAGTAAATTTAAAAATTTAGAGTCAATAATAATTTAACTAAAGATATTTGTTATTAGGGATATTTTAGTAAATTTAAAAAAAATTATAATCAATAATAATTTTAATTAAAGATATCTGATATTAGGAATATTTTAGTAAATTTAAAAAAATTTAGAATCAATAATAATTTTGACTAAAGATATTTGATATTAGAGATATTTTAGTAAATTTTAAAAAATTTAGAATCATATTAGGG
>NC_029793.2:29495947-29517705 GCF_000816755.2 Arachis ipaensis | reverse complement strand
CATTGATATTTTAATTTGAATGATTAAGGGTAATTTTGACATATTATATAATATGACTAAGATATTTAAACTCAACCAAACAAAAATTTAATCATTTCTAAGATTATTATATAATATTTCAATACATTAAATTTTATAACCAAACATGAGAATCATATATTCCAAGTAATCTTATTCCTAAGCATTATATTCCTAAGAATAATATTCTTGGTAATAAAATTTAATCTTTCAACCACACATCTTAAATGTTATCTATAGAGAAATCTTTCAAACTTCAAAATGTTTGAGCATCTTGGTTATGCATAGCTTAATAATTAGGAAGTCGGAATGGTTTTTAGTTTTTACCCATATCACCTATGCTTAGCACGGGTTTTTTCGCTAGTGTACAAGATGTCTCTGGTACGGGTTGAGAGATGGATCGAGAACTTGCGGGTTGAGGCAGATGCCGGATCACTTGACTTGAGCAATGGGGGGAGATACCTGCAAAGACACTCCGACGCTCAAGTCAGAATGGATCTAAGAGGTATAAGGTGTGAGGAATGAATGAATACCTGGAGGGACCTGGGTCCTCTATTTATAGGTGATGGTGAATATCTTATCTTATCTTATTTGGCTAAGATAAGGGAGACGTTTGAATTATCTTATCTTATCTTATCTTATTTGACTAAGATAAGGGAGACATTTGAATTCGAAAGTTGGTTAGGACCTCTAGTGGGCTGGTTTCGGGCCTTCTGGAAGGGCGAAGCGGGTCAGACCCTGGCAACCGGGTTCGGGGACCGTTCCGGGTGTAGGTCCGTGGGCCGGATCCGTAACAGTTGCCCCCGGAGCGAGAGAGTGAGGGTGCTCAGTCTCATCGCTGGAGGAACCTTTTCCTCGTCATTGTGATTTGGCAAGGAGATCGTTGTTTGGTTTTTCCGATCAAGGTCGAGAATTTGGGGAGTTTCTAGCCGTTTCATGGTCAGGCGAGGACTGCGTTTTTTGTGCGTCTCATCACATGCCGGGTTTGATGACCGTTCCGAGGAAGGACCCGGAGATCGGGTCTGGAACAGTTGTTCCTGGAGTATGAGAGCATGCTTACTTGGTCTCAATGCTAAATTGTTTGGAGAGTCCAATTCTCTGTAATTCGGGAGACTGTGAGGAACCTAGAAAGGGCGTGACGTCATCCTGCACTGATTGGCGGGATGTTGGTCAGTCCGATTTTTCGCAAGTTGGAAGACCGTCAGCTCATGCTTGTTTTGTGTGGCCTTTTCTAGGCCGTTATTGTGAACTTATTTTAGGCCTCTTGGTGGGCCGATTTCAAGACTTTGTTTATTTAGCATATTTGGATTTCCGTTTTGTTGGCCTCACGGTGATCGATCCCAGGCCGTCATTTTTTGTTGTTTGGATACCCGTTTTGTTTTTTGGATATCCGTTTTGTTGGCCTCGGGGTGATCGATTCCCGGATAGCCGTTTACTTATTTGGATATCCGTTTGGTTATTTGGATATCTGTTTTATTGGCCTCGGGGTGATCGATTCTCGAGTAGCCGTTTACTTATTTGGATATCCGTTTTGTTGTTTGGATATCCGTTTTATTGGCCTCGGGATGATCGATTCCCGAGTAGCCGTTTACTTATTTGGATATCCGCTTTGTTATTCAGATATCCGTTCTGTTATTTGGATATCTGTTTTATTGGCTTCGGGGTGATCGATTCCCGGGTAGCCGTTCACTTATTTGGATATCCGTGGGTAATCGATTCCCGTGTAGCCGTTTGGATATTTGGATATCCGTTTTGTTATTTGGATATCCGTTCTGTTATTTGGATATCTGTTTTATTGGCTTCGTGGTGATCGATTCCCGGGTAGCCGTTCACTTATTTTGGATATCCGTTTTATTGTTTGGATATCCGTTTTGTTGGCCTCGGGGTAATCGATTCTCGTGTAGCCGTTTGCTTATTTGGATATCCGTTTTGTTGGCCTCGGGGTGATCGATTCCCGTGTAGCCGTTTACTTATTTGGATATCCGTTTTGTTGGCCTCGGAGTAATCGATTCCCGTGTAGCCGCGTTTGATTTGTGCCGTCGAACGGGACAATGCTTTTGAGAAAATGAATTCCATTTATGGTTTGGGCCTCGTTAAAACCTCCCAATGTGGGTAGGAAAGAATGCCCAGTAAGAAAATATACGATTAAACGACTTAAGCAATAAATGCAAGTAAAAAAGGCAAAATATAAAGGGTAAAGAGATAGTCTTAAACGACCTCAATCTTGTTGCTTTGGAAGGATGTTTCTACATATAGTAGCACCGTAAGTTGGTGGAATTTCAGGATCTTGGAAGCTTGGTCCCGTCTAGTCTTTCGAGCATGTAGGCTCTTTTTTCGATTACCGTCCTAATTTGGTAGGGACCCTCCCAGTTGGGCGTGAGCATCCCTTCTCCGGGAGTGGGTGGACCGATATCGTTTTGTCATAAGACGAGGTCTCCTGGTCCAAAGTCTCATCGTACCGTGCTGCCATTGTACCTTAGACTTATTCTTTGTTTTAGGGCTAGCTCCCGTAGGTGCGCTATGCTCCTGACCTTGTCTGCAAGGTCCCACTCTGCCTCTTTGTCGTTTTCTCGCACGGTTCTGCGCGGACTTTGGTCTTGGTGTGCATCGAGGTCGGCGAGGAAGATGCCTGCCGCATCTCGAGATCTCTTGCGGAGGGTCGAGCTGGTGTTCTCACACTCTACCGCGACTTTCCGGTCTCTGTGTATTGTGCCGATAGTGCCGTTGTCGGCTTGGAACTTCATGAGTAAGAATTTGGTGAAGATGACCGCCGAGAGGTTGTTAATGGTCTTTCTCCCGAGGATGATGTTTGTAGGTAGTGGAGTTCTTAAGGATGACAAATTCGGAGAGAATGGTCTTTCTTTGGTTCCTGGCTCCGATGGTGAGGGGAAGTGTGATGGTGCCGTCCGGTTGAAGGAAGTTATCCCTGAGCCCGGTTACCCCATTATGGTGGGTTTGTAGGTTTTCGTTTCGGAGCCCGAGTTTGTCGAAGGATTCCCTGAAGAGGATGTTGGAATCTGCTCATGTGTCGAGTAGTATTCTTCTGACCAGCCCGGTTCCTATCTTTGCGGAGATAACGAAGGGGGCATCTTTCGCCGAGGTGCCGTATTGGCAGTCCTCGGGGGAGAATGTTATCGCATTATTGGTGATGATTGTCGGGGTTTGGTTTCTGACTGCCAGGACCTTGAGGTTCTTTTTTAGTGCCGATTTCGACTTTTCCGGCTTATCCTTGCTTGTTATGATGTTGACGACTATGGTCGGGTCTGTTTCCAGACTTTCCCGAGGGGCTTGTCTTTGTGTCCTTGGGTTGCGTCCTTCCCTATCTGGTGATCTGTCTCTTTCTGTGCGCTTCGACTCCCTGATGATCTTGGCGAACTCGGAGAGCTTGCCGTCTCGTATGGCTTGCTCCAGAGCGTCTTTTAAGTCGATGCAGTGCTGTGTTCTGTGTCCGTATCCTTAGTGGTAGTCACAATATAAATTCTTGTTGCCGCCCGTTCTTTCTTTAAGTGGTCGGGCCTTCGGAAGGACGCCTCGGTCAGCTATTTGGTGGTAGATCTCGGTGATGGGAGCTAACAAGAGGGTGTAATTTGAGCATTTGTCGGTTTGGAATGTTCCTTTTGGTTTTCTCTTGGTGGGGTGTTTTGGCGAGGTGCCGTACTGCCGTTCTGCCGTTTATTGGCCGCCACGACTTGGCTCACCTCCTCATCGTTTATGTAATCCTTAGCGACGCTCTGAATCTCGTGCATAGTCCAGACTGGCTTCGCAGTGAGATACTTTCAGAAGTCCTCATTCATAAGTCCATTGGTCAGGCAGAGGCTCGTGACTGAGTCCGTGAGTCCGTCGACCGTCAGGTATTTTCTCGTAGATTCGTCTTGTCTTTGGGTAATTCCGAGCAAGCTAATGGGGTGTTTAGCTTTGGTGATTTTGATAGTGAACTGGGCCATGAACTTTCTGGTGATATCGTGGAAGCTGACTATAGACCCGTTTGGGAGGGCGTTGAACCATTTGATCGCAGGGCTAGCTAAGGTTATCGAGAAGGCCTTACACCGGATCATGTCGGCGGCTCCTTCCAGGTTCATCCTGGCCTTGAAGGCCGTTAGGTGTTCCCGGAGATCATTGGTTCCGTCCTATTTCATGTCAGTGGGCTTGTTGAAGTCCTTCAGGAGTTTGGCTCTCAAGGATTTTTCTGTGAACATCGGGATGGCTTCCATTATCACGTGCATGTTTCCTGCTCGTTTGGCCTCCCAATGGTGCCGTCGGTCGTCTTCTCCGCGTCGGTGTTTCGGGTCTAGGGAAATGCTGCGATCGTGCTGTTTGCAGTGTTGTTGCTCAGAGGGCCTGGTGTTCTTGGTATCGCGATGAGATTAGGTCCTGGAGGTCACTTGGCTTGTATGCTCCGGGTGGTACCATTCTTTGGGTGTGACTTGGCCTTTGAGGTTTTGCACCCTGAAGCACAACTCTTGGATTATCTGGACCGCCTTCTCTCCCAGGCCATCGGGTGGCCGGGCTTCAGTGGGAGGACGGTTGTCCTCTCTTGGTTGTTGCTGAGTTGGGGTTGGTTGGCGATGTGCCGGGTTTATTATCCTTCCGTGGGTGGGAGGAGTGTTATCTTGGAGTTCGGGAGTTGGGCTTTGTGGGTTTGAGTTGGGGTGTCGGGTGGAGGATTGCTCCTCGAGGTTCTCCGTCATGCCGCCACGATTTGGCTGTCCCCCGTATCCGTGCAAGAACCTTGAGAACTTTCTTGATCTATTGGCTCCTGAGAGGTCTGAGCTTGGCCATGGTGGTAGCATTTAAGGAGGTCATTCATGATGAGCTTCCTTATGAATTTTTAGTAAGGTCCGAAGGGGGATCATGGCGACAGAGTTGTCACAGGTGAGGCGGCGGATGACAGAGGTTTGGAACCTCGTGTTGAAAGAGGTGACCTCGTGGGTTTGGAGAAAGAGCTTGAAGAGTTCAAAAGCAGAAGCAACCTCGGTGGGCATGGAGCCAAAGTAGAGGGAGAAGATGGGGCCATGGCGCTTGGAGAGACGGATGAGGGAGTGGTGAATGAGAGGGCCCAAGAGGTGGAGGTGTCCCACTAAAGGGAAGCGAGACTTTGGGCTCAGAGGATTTGGAATTTCACCGTTGGAGTAGGGCGAGGGTGCATAAAGAGTATTATCACTAAGAAGGTAATTGCAAGTAACATTGTTCCTTTGGGATTTCGCCGTTGGAATAGGGCGAAGGTGTGTTATCGCTGCAAAGGTGATGTAACTTAAGGAAACATTATTCCTTTGGACCGGATCACTTGACTGGAGCAATGGGGGGAGATACCTGCAAAGACACTCCGACGCTCAAGTCAGAATGGATCTAAGAGGTATAAGGTGTGAGGAATGACTCATCGCTGGAGGAACCTTTTCCTCGCCGTTGTGATTTGGCAAGGAGATCGTTGTTTGGTTTTTCCGATCAAGGTCGAGAATTTAGGGAGTTTCTAGCCATTTCATGGTCAGGCGAGGACCGCATTTTTTGTGCGTCTCATCACATGCCGGGTTTGATGACCGTTCCGAGGAAGGACCCGGAGATCGGGTCTGGAACAGCTAGTTTCTTGGAAATGAAAACTGAAATGATCAAACAAACCCATTTTCTCTAGCAATTTGTTTTTGAACATGAAAATCAAAGAAATAAACCAAACAAAACGTTATTTTGGTCTCCATATTTTTCTGTCTCCAAGTTAGAAACTAACTGGTGTCTTAAGGTCAAGTTTGGGTTAAACTAAATCCGACCCATTTTGGCATCAAACTCAAACTAGCATGCAGCTTGGCCTAAGTCGCGCCTAGCTAGGATAGGAGGCTCAGAGGTGCGGTGGTGTAAAACACCAAAACATAAACCCTTAAAGCATGTCGGACACCGAAGGCATAGACCAATACGGCGTGCTCCTCTACTACAAGTATGCCCACATCCCCAACCTCGACGACCTCCTCTCCTTCTATCACTCCAACTGCTCCCAACTCTCCCTCCTCGGCCGCGTTCGCCTCTCTTCCCGCGGCGTCAATGTTACTGTAACTAACTAACTCAGCCACTCTTCTTCAATGCCAGTGCTCTCTCTTTCTTTTTCCCTTTCCGAAACTGAACTTCGTTTTATTTATTTATTTATTTTTTCGATTTGTTCTGGGATAGGTTGGTGGGAAATTGTCGTGCTTGGAGAGCCACATTGAAGCCCTCAAGGCCAAGGACTGTGTGTTCGAAGGGACCGATTTCAAGCTTGCTACTTGTGACGAGCCGCTAAACGATAGGGTCGCCGAGGAGTGTGGATTCACTTCTCTCTCCATTCGAATCGTCGAGGTCATTCTCTTTTTCATACATTTTTCTCTTGTTTTTTCATTTTATATCGGAGTAAAGGCTTAAATTCTTCCCATACATTTTAGACGGAAGTCAAATTGGTTCCCCGAATTATCCAATGCGGATCATGTTAGTCCCTAGCCAATTTTAGGTCTTTACGCCATTTGACCAAGGTTGATATCCACCACAAAACTTGGTCGTTTTGTTGCATCACTGCATCCTATGTGAAACTTAAGGTTCAGATTGGTAGAGATATAATCATTCATATTGCCTCCTTTTATAAGTTTAAGCTTTCGGGATAAGTGGTAAGAACTCTATGTCCAGAAGGTCAAGAATTCGATCTTGTTGAACCCCAAAATTGGAAAAAATAGCATAAGGCAAATAAAAAAGAGGAAAAAGGCCTATGTGAAAATCAAGCAAACCCAAAAGAGGTCCTTGGTTGAGGGACAGTATTAGAGATATAACCATTCATGTTACCTCCTATCAACTTTTGAGATGAGTGGTTTTCATGACACACATCAAAGGGCGTGGAAAATAGGTTAGAGATCAATTCGATTCGATGGAAATCCGAGGGGCTGCTTTGATTCACGCTTATAATTTTCAATCCCAATAGGTGAATTGTTGTTAGTGTTATTGGTCTTTGGAAATGATTATATACATATGAAAGAGTTGTGATATTTGAATGAGGCAAACTGATTGAGGTATCTAATCCAATTCAATGATCGAAAACAATTCATTGCATCAATGCTCAGATGCACGCACACATATGTATTGATTAGCTTTGCATAGTTGCACTTTTTATTTTGCTTTGTAGTGTTGAATTAGATATGTCGGCATAATTTGTTATCCGGGATTGTACTAGCATATTTAGCTATCTATTGTGGTGGAATGTAATCAACATTTTTACTTTGCATTTGGGACCTCACTTTCGTTATTTTGATTCTTTCCTCCTCTTTGGGTGCTGGAACATGTGCTTGGGCATCATGAATTGTTATTGCCGTGCTAATTGCTAGTTAGGTTCAGCACATCTCAGTGATATATGTCTGCTTTGTTTATAGGAACTGGTTACTCTCAGTTCTCATCCCCTGTTAAAGTCACCGGAGATTTCAAATGCTGGAAGACATCTTTCAGCATCTGAGTTTCATTCTTCCCTTCAAAATGCTGGTAAGTTTCTATAACTTGCTTACGTTGATGTATATCTTTTCGATTTGTTATCTTGGATCAAATTAGGTTGCCTTCCCGAACACCTCCCCTCCTTCTTTTTGCTTATTTGCTTATTTTTTTCGTTTGATTTTAACTTTACTCTGTGGTTCTACAACTGCAATTGAATTTGAGGTTTTTATTTGTATAATCTCGGTTATTTTTTAGATCAGAAGAGTCAAGGAAACGGCCTTGTGTTACTTGATGCAAGGAATCTGTATGAAACAAGAATCGGGAAATTCCATGCACCAAATGTCGAAACTTTGGATCCACAAGTTAGGCAGTATAGTGATTTATCCTCGTGGATAGATGATAATAGTGAGCAGCTGAAAGGAAAACATGTCCTTATGTAAGTTATTTTACTCTTTATTTTGGGTTATTCAACATTCCTTTGTAGCATTTTGTTATTGCCTGGTAAATATCTATTGTTGGTTTGCAGGCTGGAGGTAGTAGTTTTCATGCAGCTTTCATTTTTGAACTTTACAATGGTGTTTTCTTATTTTATTTATAGGTATTGTACTGGAGGAATCAGGTGTGAAATGGCATCTGCGTATATTAAGTCAAAAGGTGCTGGCTTTGAGAATGTGTTTCAGGTAAACAACGGAACTTTTGGTATCTTTATTCCTTTTTGTTTTACCCTGTTTTGAAATGGGATAAAATTTAGTAATGTCTCATGGGTTAGTATCATGTAGTTTGTCTGTTAACTAGTATGTTTATTGTTTATTAACTGGTCATATTGGCACAACCTTAGAAATGATCCTCTTAATTCTTAAGGACTTGGGTGGTGTTGTGCAATGAAGCATGAGAATTGTTAGAGTGTGAAAATCTTCTGGGAGTGTATCCTTTTGCAGAAACATGTCATAAACATGGCAAAATTTTATTTTTGCTGATCAGTTGTGTTTTGGATTAATTGCAGTTGTTTGGTGGTATCCAACGGTATTTGGAGCAATTCCCAGATGGTGGTTTTTTCAAGGGGAAAAATTTTGTGTTTGATCACCGGTATGTTTTTTCAAATGTCAGATTGCGTTTAGGCACTGGTTCATAAGTATCTTGTAATCCTGTGTTGTAATTTGGAGTATCACCAAGACATCAGACCATTAGTCATTAATAAATATTATAGTAGTAGGTTTACCAAGACACAAATATATAGTAGGTGTTTTTGGGAATGTTTAAAGACACTACAGCTTCAAGTGGAATTATGGAAGAAACACTAGATCCTATAACCCAAGCAATTTATTTTTGGATTAAAGATACTGAACCATATATCTTTCAGTTGCTTTTGTAGACTGGGTTTTTGATGCAGCTGTTTATAATAATATTCAATTAACTGGACTTAACCAAATAAGCAATTCGGTCCTTGACAGTAAAGTTTTTGAAGGCTGGTCCATGATTTTTTATGGCTCTCAATTTCGATATTGCTATGCTTATCATAAAAGAAGTTAATTTGATTGAATCATCAATTCATTATTTAGCTATGAACACCATGGTGGTTTTATTAATTTCACCATTTTATTGTTGCTATTTTTGTTGTTGCTGCTTGAGCTTTTCTCTTCATTGCCTAGGTCTTGATTTATCCAGTGAAGAGTTTGTGTTCTGTAATCTTGAAAGATGGTCAAATTTGGGATATTGTTGTTTGTGAAAATATTGGATAATCCCTGATTTTTTCTTCCATGGCTGCAGGATTTCTGTAGGAAGTTCAGATAGTAATGTTCTTGGTACCTGCCTTATCTGTCGTCGTTCATTTGATGATTATTCTTCACGCTGCCGATGTACTTATTGTAGAATGCTTGTCTTAGTTTGTCATAATTGTCAGGTATGATCTGATAGCTTATCCATGCCAACATGTTAAGTTTGCAAACCTTCATTAACCTTAGCATTCTGTAGGACTCATGGAGCAGAGAGAAGTATAGGAATTGGTTATATACCACTGAATTAGTTGCTGGTTCTAATATCCCAAAAAGACTGATATTGTGGAGAACTGATACTGGAGATTCACTATATTATTTTCTCTGTTATATTGACTTGAAGCCTTTTTTGGTCTGTTTGTTGCTGTAAATGTGAAAAAACACTTTCTGAGTCTTGTTCACAAGAATTATATTGCCGCTTTAGTCAAATGAATGTTTGACCCCTTGCTAACCGGAAAACAAGCAGCCCTTTAATTGTTTTGGTTTCTGGGGTCTGTTTTCTCTTCTTGCCTCTGAATTCTGTTACTGTGATTCCCCAGAATGAAGCTGCATTGTATGTTTGTGAGTTGTGCCAGAAGCAGGGCAAAGCTATTCAGTCAATGCAGTTAATTGGTACTGGTGAATTGAAAACCCCATTGGAAGGTGCTGAGTTGCAAAATTCATCTTCAAATGCTACATTATTACCTCAAATGCCTAAGGGAGATGGTAAGGTCTGTGATCCATACGCATGAATTAGCCTTGCTTTCACAACTATTTTGTCATATTTTACATTAATATATAATTTTCATAGTTTGCTGAATTTTTATTTTTAAAATTTGTTAATACTTTTTTTTTTTTAAGTTTCTAAAGTCTAAAAGATCTGGCAATATAAAATGTGCAGTTCTGAACATCCTAATGATTAATGAATAATGTTCCAGATGTCAGGTCCTCTAGAAAGCTTAGAATCTTATGCTTGCACGGGTTTCGGCAGAACGCTTCCAGTTTTAAGGGAAGAACATCATCATTAGCAAAAAGACTAAAGAAAATTGCCGAATTTGTTTTCGTGGATGCACCTCATGAGTTGTCATTCATTTATCAAACAACTTTGGCCAAAGATGCGACTTGTGAATCATCTCCAATGCTGTCTAGTCCACCTCCACCTTTGGAGAATTGCAAGAAGAAATTTGCATGGTTAGTAGCTCCCAATTCTGATGGAAGTACTGATGTCAATTGGAAGGTAGCAGAAGGCCCATTCGATCCACTTCAATACCAGCAACAAACTGAAGGATATGATACTTCCCTGTCACACTTGAAGAACGTTTTTTCCCAACAAGGGTCATTTGACGGTATCTTGGGATTTTCACAGGGAGCGGCGATGGCGGCTTTAATCTCTGCGCAACAAGAACAACTAAAAGGTGAAATGGACTTCAAATTTGTAATAATATGCTCAGGCTTTTCTCTCAATGTAAAGGAGATGGAACGCGGCATCATCAAGTGCCCTTCTCTTCATATTTTCGGCAATGAACATGGTAAGGACAGGCAGATAGCCAACCAAGCAAGCAAGGAACTTACTTCATTGTATGACGATGGTTGTTCTGTGATAATTGAACATGATTGTGGTCACATAATTCCTACTCGATCGCCATATATTGATGAGATAAAGGGTTTCCTTGGACGTTTTCTGTAAGAGGTTATCGAGTAAAATCTCTAGTTTTTGATACAAGTGAAACCTTGCAACTTTGCTTTATTGTATTATCTGTGTTCTGTATACCATTTTTGCTCCATGATGATGCAATTGGCTTGCTTCTTGTTATGTATTACAAATGTGCTTCTTGTTATGTATTCAAAAAACCATTCTATCTACCCAAAGATTTTTCGTAGTAGAATGGCAGGAGGCTATTCACACTGGCATTTACCTCCTCATCAAGATAAAGGGATATTATTATTATTATTATTTAGTAGGAGGAGGAAATTTTATGATATTGTGATTTGTGACCGTAGAACATAATATGGAGGATGAGTGTAAAATTATGCACAGTGGAAAAAATATAAGTGAAAAGGAAAAAAATAAATACAAATTGTGAATTTACGTTCCTTTTAACCAACATGTGCTATCCATTTTATTTACTAATGTGTTATTCTACTATTACAAGCATACTACATGACCAACCCATTTGGGTGTGTGCTATATCATTTACCTTCATCAATAGTGAAAATTTTAGAGCTCATTTAGTCTCTCTCTCACATAACTTGACCAAAATTTTAAGTCTAGCCACGAATATTTTAACCATTTATCGTAGGCAACTACTCAAATAAAGATAGCAAAAATATTTTCTTATAAAGATGTTTTGTTTAAAAGTGTGATTTATTTATTTAGCCACACTTTAAACAAAGACAATACTTATAAATATCAAAATTTAATCCTACAATTCATCATTCAAAAATCAAAAAATATTTTCAAATATTTATCTTATAAATACCAAAGTTATAAATGCTATACAAGATAAAAGAGTTTGCAATTGGGTACATGCTTAACTTGTCTCTTCACTTTCTTGTCATAATTAATTTCCTTCCTCCCTTGCGCAGTTCTTTTTCCAGTTGGTTGTGGCTATCACCTACCGGTATCATCAATCTCACTCTGTGTTACCAGCTAGTTAAAGTTCAAACTTCAAAGGCCAGTTTTTAGATCATTAATTTTTACTTCACATTACTTGATATATATTTGCCATTTCTTTTTAATATATATTCTTTAACTATTTTGTGCTAATAATCTTCCTATATATAATAGGAGACTAGTGGCTGATTCGGTGCTCGACAAGTGGTGGATCTATTCACTTGACACGTGTTGGGTCATATAGTAAAGAAAAAAAAAACATTTACTAACAAATTCCAGCAAAAAAAAAAAAAAAAAAAAAAAGAAGAGAAAATAACTCAAATCTTTGATTACCTGGCTGATTTAAATGCAAGAAAACTACAATGGAATTTCAAAGTATATGTAATACGTGTGTGGGAATTCTCTAACAGATACAATGAGAGAGAAGTTGGCACCATTGAAGTGATTATTCAAGATAGTCAGATAAATATATTCACTCTATTCAAAAGTTTCAAAATTTTGCGTGATATAAGTATGTTCTAAATATATTCAAAAAACTGCAGGGCACAAGGTTGCAAGTTTCGATCCCTAAATCCCTGGTGAGCAGGTGGCGGGGTGTCTTAGTTCAGTTTCAAATGTATATTATGACCAACTTCGTTGTTGTTGACAACCAAAAGAGTAACATATTAAGGGGAAAGTATTTATTATTCTTCAGTCATAGGACAATCGTCAGTCATATCGAGAATCCCAGTTTTCCGCTAAATGTTTTCCGATTCAGAACCATCCGTGAGTTACTAAATGCTGAGAAGATCGATGACTCTGCATTGTTTGGTAAGTTGGTTTTATTAAATAGTTGTTCAACTTCTTTCATATTCAAATGCAATGCATAGCTATGGTTCTCTCAAATGTGTGTACTGTGTATTTTGTTTTTTTTTAGACATGATTGGTGAAGTAGTTGGTAAAGAAGATCCAAAAGAGTTGATCACCAGCAAAGGAAAGGAGACTAAACGACTGGCTGTTATCTTGGAGGACCCAGAGTATGTACATTCAACACTATAACAACTATATTTATGTGCGTATATAGAAATTTCTATTTTCAAAGAGTTAATGTGATGTCTTTTATATTTATAATGTTTTAGAAACAATAGGATTGTGTACACTATATTTGGTGAAATGGTTGACTAGCTACTTCGACACATGCAAGATGGAAGGGTTGAGCCACTAATAGTTGTGGTTCAGTATTTTAAGGCAACCAGATGGAATGGGAATACATCTGTCCAAAGCCACTTTGACATTTCACAGCTGCACATAGACCCCGACCTTAAAGATGTTGCTGAATTTAGGAGCGGGTTTGTTGATTCTATCTTATATAATCACTAAAATGGATTGCTTTTATACTTTGTATGAAAATGTTGTGGTCTATATGTATATTTGTTGATGAAGTTGATGATCCTTTTGAACTAATGTGTAGGCTGCTTGGCGGTGAACCATCATCCTTTGTGAGGATTAGTCAAGTTCCATCAAAAACAGCTTGGTCAGGGGTTGAGGAGCTCAAACAAGGTGCTGTGTCAGTGAAAATAATTGAAGAAGTCCTTATCCAACATAAGGTAATTGATGAGCAGATAATTTATACCCTTTTTGGCATTGTTTTTAGGTAGTTTTTAATATGATTTAGTTACTGTTTATTATATTTTTATTAGTTTCTATTCAAAAATCACATTTCTGGACTTTACTATGAGTTTGTATATTTTTCTGTGATTTCAGGTACTTTCTGGCTGAAATTGAGGAACCTGAGCAAAAATCTGATTCAGAGGCTGAAAAAAGACTGCAGATGCTGTTGGATTCTGACCTCCCTGAACTTGAAGTGGATTTTCTGGAGCTACAGAAGCCCAATTGGCACGCTCTTAATTGCGTTGGAAAGTAGACATCCTGGGCTTTCCAGCAATATATAATAGTTTATACTTTGCCCGAGATTTGATGGCCCAAACTGGCATTCAATGTCAGCCTAAAACATCTTGGCGTAAAACGCCCAAACTGGCACCAAAATTGGAGTTAAACGCCCAAACTGGCACCAGAGCTGGCGTTTAACTCCAGGAACAGTCTAAGCACGAAAAAGCTTCAATGCTCAGCCCAAGCACACACCAAGTGGGCCCCGGAAGTGGATTTCTGCACTATCTGCACTTAGTTACTCATTTTCTGTAAACCCTAGTTACTAGTTTAGTATAAAACTACTTTTAGAGATTTATTTTATGTCTTTTGACCATCTTTTGATCATATGTAACTTTTATCATCTTTACACGTTTGGAGGCTGGCCTCACGGTCATGCCTAGACCTTTCTCACTTATGTATTTTCTACGGTGGAGTTTCTACACCCCATAGATTAAGGTGTGGAGCTCTGTTGTTCTTCATGAATTAATGCAATTACTACTGTTTTTTCTTCAATTCACGGCTACTTCTTTTCCAAGATATACTCTTGTACTTAATTCAGTTAAGTCAGAATGAAGGGGTGACCCGTGACAATAACCCAATCTTCGTTACTCGCTTAGCCAAGATCCGCGTGCCTGACAACCACAAGCGGTCTACATGATGTTCAACGTAGTCATTGGACGACAGCCAGAGTATATTCTCTTGGATATCTAATACACAGACTGAGTCCGTGAGATTAGTATCTTCGTGGTATAGGCTAGAATCATTGGCAGCATTCCTGGGATCCGGAAAGTCTAAACCTTGTCTGTGGTATTCTGAGTAGGATCTGGGAGGGGATGACTGTAAAGAGCTTCAAACCTGCGAATGTTGGGCGCAAGTGACAGTGTGCAAAAGGATCAATGGATCCTATTCCGACGCTAGTGGGAACCAACAGATGATTAGCCATGCGGTAGCTGTACCTGGTATTTTTCATCTGAGACGAGAAACCAAATAGTTGATTAGTCGTGCAGAAACTGTAGAGGACCATTTTCACTGAGAGGATCTTACAGCTTGCCATGGAAGGAGGTAACACATGGTTGGAAGAAGGCAATAGAAAAGCAGAGGTTCAGAAGCAACAAAGCATCTCCATATGCTTATCTAAAATTCCCACCAGTGAATTACATAAGTAACTTTTATTTTCTATTTTATTTATATTTTAATTATCAAACTGATGCCAGGGCATTTTGGTCAGTTTCACTGACCTTTTCTTTACTGTTTTTAGGGTAGTTTCATGCATTTCCTTAGGAAATAAGCTAGTTTTGGGTAGATATTCACTTACATCTTGATTCAAGCATACATTGTGCACTTTACATGATTTCATGAGGATTTTGCATGAATTTAAGGACGAATTGGATGTTGCATTTCCCATGACTTGGACTAGAACTTTGATGCACTTTATTGCTTGATTTCAGGACAAAGGAAGCAAAGTTACTAACGTTGGCCAAGTCACACTAGGCCATGTTAACTCCCACGTTAACCTAGTTAACGTGGAAGCTAACGTGAAGAAGGGAGGTGACGCCAACGTTAGTGACACCCAACATTGTCACTAAAGTTGGAAGGAGCCCACACATGCCACCATGAGCCACGTTAACTTAGTTAACGTGGAAGCTAACGTGGATAAGGGAATGTTGAGCCAACGTTAGTGACACTCAACTTTGTCACTAACGTTGGAGATGGCTAGCATGGCCACGTTAGAAGCCACGTTAACCTAGTTAACGTGGACTCTAACGTGGGAGCTAAGGGGCACATTGGAACGTTAGTGACAATGTTAAGTGTCACTAACGTTCTCGAAGGTTGGCAAGCCTACGTTAAAAGAGCCACGTTAACTAAGTTAACGTGGACTCTAACATAGAGAAGGGGGAGGCTTCTCAACGTTATTGGGAAAGTTGAGTCCCAATAACGTACGCGAAGGACAAAGAGGCAACGTTAGTGGCAACGTTTGTGCCACTAACGTTGAAGTTAACGTGGCTCTTACTTGGGTAAGGAACGTTAGTGAAAAAGTTGAACTCAAGATCCAAAGGCCCAGACCCAAGACTTGAAGAACCAACTAGAAGAGTAGAAGAGTAGTATATATAGGAGTAGTTTTGAATTAATTGGGGAGTTGGAAAATATAGGGAGCCTCTGGGCATAGAATTACTCTCTATATTTACTCTGCACTTCTAGTTTTCATCATGTATTCTCCATCTTTGTTTTCATTTTCCAGAGCTATGAATAACTAAACCCCTTTCATTGGGTTAGGGAGCTCTTACTCTTATGAGCAATTCCCCCATTCCCATTTACAATTCTGCAATTTACTTTCAGTCATTTACTTTCAGTTCTTTAATTCTAGCATTTACTTTTTTCTGCCATTTACTTTCCCGCCATTTTATTTTCTGCAATTCTCAACTCAAATTCTGATTCGCTCAACTAGAACATTCTTCTAATTAAAGTTGCTTGATCAATCAATCCTTGTGGGATTCAACCTCACTCTATTGTGAGTTTTTACTTGACGACAAATTCGGTACACTTGCCGAAGGAAATTTGTTATGAGACAAGTTTTCCGTGCATCACTGATGAGCGGATAATTTATACGCTTTTTGACATTGTTTTTAGTATGTTTTTAGTAGGATCTAGTTACTTTTAGGGATATTTTCATTAGTTTTTATGTTAAATTCACATTTTTGGACTTTACTATGAGTTTGTGTATTTTTCTATGATTTCAAGTATTTTCTGGCTGAAATTGAGGGACTTGAGCAAAAATCAGATTCAGAGGTTGAAGAAGGACTGCTGATGCTGTTGGATTCTGACCTCACTGCACTCAAAGTGGATTTTCTGGAGCTACAGAACTCGAAATGGCGCGCTTCCAATTGCGTTGGAAAGTAGACATCCAGGGCTTTCCAGAAATATATAATAGTCCATACTTTGGCCAAGAATAGACGACGTAAACTGGCGTTCAACGCCAGCTTTCTGCCCAAATCTGGCGTCCAGCGCCAGAAAAGGAGCCAAAACTAGAGTTGAACGCCCAAACTGGCATAAAAGCTGGCGTTCAACTCCAAGAAGGACCTCTACACGTGCAACACTCAAGCTCAGCCCAAACACACACCAAGTGGGCCCAGGAAGTGGATTTATGCATCAATTACTTACTCATGTAAACCCTAGTAGCTAGTTTATTATAAATAGGACCTTAAGGTGTGGAGCTCTGCTGTTCCTCAAAGATTAATGCGAAGTACTACTGTTTTCTATTCAATTCATCTTGTTTCGCTTCTAAGATATTCATTCGTACTTTAATCTGAATGTGATGAATGTGACAATCATCATCATTCCCTATGAACGCGTGCCTGACAACCACTTCCGTTCTACCTTCGACTGAATGAGTATCTCTTAGTTCTCTTAATCAGAATCTTCGTGGTGTAAGCTAGAATGATGGCGGCATTCAAGAGAATCCGGAAAGTCTAAACCTTGTCTGTGGTATTCCGAGTAGGATTCAATGAATGAATGACTGTGACGAGCTCCACGAGCTCCATTGCTGGGCGTTAGTGACAGACGCAAAAGGATAGTAAATCCTATTCCAGCATGATCGAGAACCGACAGATGAATAGCCGTGCCGTGACAGGGTGCGTTGACCATTTTCACTGAGAGGATAAGATGAAGCCATTGACAAGGGTGATGCCTCCAGACGATTAGCCGTGCCGTGACAGGGCATTGGATCATTTTCCCGAGAGATGACCGAAAGTAGCCATTGACAGTGGTGATGTATCACATAAAGCCAGCCATGGAAAGGAGTAAGACTGATTAGATGAAGATAGCAGGAAAACAGAGGTTCAGAGGAACGAAAGCATCTCCATTCGCTTATCTGAAATTCCCACCAATGAATTACATAAGTATTTCTATCCCTATTTTATTATATTAAATTCGAAAACACCATTATCAATTTATATCTGCCTAACTAAGATTTGCAAGGTGACCATAGCTTGCTTCATACCAACAATCTCCGTGGGATTCGACCCTTACTCACATAAGGTATTACTTGGACGACCCAGTGCACTTGCTGGTTAGTTACACGGAATTGTGAACCATGGTCTTGGCATCATGTTTTTTTGGCGCCATTTCCAGGGAAAGAAAGAGCAATAAATTTTACATAATTAAAGTGTAATCACGATTCCACGTACCAATCACAAACATCATAACCATTTGAATCCGCCTGACTGAGATTTACAAGGATGACCATAGCTTGCTTCAAGCCAACAATCTCCGTGGGATCGACCCTTACTCACGTAAGGTTTATTACTTGGACAACCCAGTGCACTTGCTGGTTAGTTGCACCGGAGTTGTGGAAAGTGTGAATCACAATTTCGTGCACCAGTAATCCCAACTATGTTTTTTCGAATGTTTTTTTTCCAATGTCTATTTAGATTGGTTGCTGATGCAAAAATACTCGACATTTTAATATGGCCTAATAGGAAGATCCAGCTTGGATTGCTGCAAGTATTGTTGCGATTAATGTTACGAAAGACGATTGGTTCTATAAATCATGTAAAAAATGTCCAAAGAAAGTTGAAACTCCTATTGGAAACAGATATGAATGTGGGAAGTGTGGCCATACACATGGATCTGCAGCCCTAAGGTTCTTTTTTATAATATTTGTATGGAACTTTTTAAATAAACTACATGTTCATTTGTATTTTGTTTGTATTATAGGTTCAAAGTCGAGGTGATGGTTTTTTATGGAACCGGTAGCATCCGATTGCTACTATGGGACAAGGAAACAAGTATGCTATGTGGGAAGAGAGCTTAACAGATTATGGAGGACGATGTAAGCACCTATTGTTATTCTTAAGAATTACTATCTATAAGCTATATAGCAAGAGTGAAGTGCTTTATTTGTTTACAGGTTATAGTAGGAGATGAATATCCCAAAACACTTGATAACATGATGGACAAAAGAGTCCTTTTCAAGATAAATATCAAGGAAGCCAATATTAATCAATTTGATCATGTGTACATGGTTATGAAAATCTGTGATGATGAGGATATCATTGACAAAAATCTTCCCAAAGAGTTGTCTACTAATCTTCCGAGTAATGTCAGTGTAAGTTCTTTAAACGATTGAGTGCTACCGATAAGCGTATATTCTTATACATGGTCAATTCACTGTAACATCTAAGCAGACCAATTCATTCCCTAAACACAGGAAGATGGCTGCAACAACTATTTGGAAATTTTAGAAAATGTGGCTAATCTTAAAACTGATTGTGATACTGAGTCTTCTATGGTATGTTCAAAATATCTATTTTCTTTTATATTGTTACAAACAAGTGCAGATTTCTTGACAACTTTTAAGATGAATTGTTTAACCTGATAGTTTTCTGTTATTTATGTGTTATAGGATGTTGTGGAGGAGTGCATCTCATCCCTCAAGTACAATACACCACCTAAAAAAATTACCAATGGATTGAAGAATTCTCCTCTAAGTCTGAATGAAGATGAGGAAGAAGGCCAGCTGTCAACCAACAGGTTCAGTAGGAAGATGGGAAAGAGACAGAAATGTGTTAACTTTGATGCAGATATGAGTAGTTGAAAATTGGGTTTATATTTTGAGTAGTAAAAGAAACTCTATTGCAGTCACCTAATTATGTGATTTGTAATTGTATGACTTTGTTATTATCTTTCTATCATGTGAGACTTTGTTAGTCCGGTGGCATTTAATTTATGAACTTACCTTAGAAACTTGATTGATTCCTAATATGATTTCTAGATAGTTAGCTTTGTTTTGATATGGTCAGTAGCTACCTGTATATACACTTTAAAAGAATTGTTTTTAGTAAGAATTATTCTTAATGAATTTAATCATCTAATATATGCTATGGCTTATTTCGGTAGTTACACCAACTAAAATTGTTTCACATGGTTGGAAATAAACCATGTACACATCAGAGTAAAAAGAAGTATACATTCACTATGAAATTCTGATATGTATCGTACAACTACTTAGATTAAAGTGTGAAATATATATGAAATGCTAGATATTAAAATATAATAATTTTTAAACTAAGTATAAAAAGTTACTATATGCATCGTGATTGAGTCGAAATAGTATTTTACACGTGATATTAGAACAAAACCTATATAAGGATAAAAAAATCAGTTAAATACAATTACATTCTTATATAAGAGTTTTATTACATGTATTGTGTATTTTATATGTCACAACCTTCATTATTTTATTAAATAAAGTTAATAGTGAAATAACATTGAGTTACTTTTAAAATATTTAGGATAGAAATAAGATGAATAAAATATTAGAGACAATATTCGTACTTATTCTAAATATTTGAGACAAAAGTGACATTTTATTCTTTTTGGAGAACTATTTTAATGCTTCACCTTAATTCTATCCAAATGTTTTTGTTTCTTATTTTTGGCAAGATATTGATGGTCCTTGCATTGGACATGTTGTGGCTTCTGGTAATGCTAAGTTTAAGAAAGGTGATTTTGTTGTGGGAGTTTTCACTTGGGCAGAGTACAGTGTGGTTAAGAAAGGAAGCATAATGAAAAAATTGGATCCTTTCTGAATTTCCTCTCACCTATTACCTTGGAGTTCTAGGTAATATGATGCAAGATAATTTACATATTTTTTATTACATGTTTCAAGGTAGGCATGATTTCTTATAGGAAGAAGGTAGTTAAGTACCTTGTGCTAGATTTATGAAAATGATCTTGTACATTTTTAGTTAAGAGAAATTCAAGGTGATAAATAGTTTTTTTTTTTATTATAATGTCTTTACTCTTTAACTCAAGTTATATTTGATTTTGTTTTGGCCAAATAAATAACTAATAATTGGAATTTTGTGTTGTCATTTGTTTGTGGTTGACTTGATAATTTTAAGAATAAATTCCTACACTATTAGAATAACATATCTCTAGAAATTAGGGTGCATCGAATTGGGGTAGTAGGTTGGAACTTGGAAGGGTGGTAGTGACGGTTTATAGTTTGGGGAATATTCACGTGATGACATCTTTATATAAAAATAACATTGTGAATCTGTAGATGGTTAGTCAAACATATTTGGTCAAACGTATCAAATTATCTAGTGGTCCACAATGTTATTTTTATGTGAAGATGTTATCATGGAAGTATCTACCTTATAGTTTTACTTCTGAGAAAAAAACATGCACAATAATAACATGTCTGGAGATTTCATTAGTACTTGTAACAATGTGTAACTCCTATAAATGTTAGACATACGTAACTAATTAGTTAGTAGTTAATGTTAAGATGTATATAAAGAGGTTTAAGGAATAATATATATATTTTTTTATTTTGAATTTTATTAATGCAGAATTTAGTGGGCTATCTGCCTATGGGGGTTTACGTGAAATTTGCAAACCCCAAAAGGGGGAAAAAGTGTTTGTCTTAGCAGCTTCTGGAAGTGTTGGAATTTTGGTTGGACAATATGCAAAGCTCTTAGGTTGCTATGTCGTTGACTCTGCTGGGAGCCAAGAGAAGGTTATTTTTTTAATATTATCATTATTTTGTTCCCAATAATTTTATTATTACTATTTTTAATTTAGTAACACATCAAAGCTTCAGTTTAAATTGGAAGCCTAATCTATGTGTAATTTGTTATAGGTGACATTGCTGAAAGAAAAGCTAGGGTTTGACAATGTATTCAACTACAAAGAGGAAACAAATCTAAATGCTACACTTAAGAGATATGATATAGGGCTTGTTTGGCTATCATTTTCAAAAAATTATTTTTTCTTTTTAATTTTTCTAGTGATTTTACTTTTAGTCTTTACTATAGAAATTTATCAATAGTTATGAAATAGTCTAAAATGAATATTTTTTCTTCAAAAGTTATGAAATATTCATAGCATCTTCACTTAAAATTAAGAATTTTAAAAATTCATAAATTATGATTTAACCCTTTGAATTTGTAAAAAATAATTTCTTATATTTTTGAAAAGGGAATGTTTAGTTTTTCATGATTAGGATCAATTATAAATTTATAATTAATTGGCGT
>NC_029793.2:29477945-29495236 GCF_000816755.2 Arachis ipaensis | reverse complement strand
CGTTAGTTCTATTTTTATTTAAATATATATGTTTTTATAAATTTGTTTACTAATATCTATTTTATTGACCGTATCTTATGTCATCAACGAAATTTCACTAATAAGAAAACAATTTTGAATAAAAAATAAAAACTATAAGATTTTCAAACATATCCGAACCAAAGAGGTGAGAATAACAGTTACAACTATGGTCCATCAAAATCAAATACTTCTCCCCATTGAAGAACTTGATTGTGACAGTACTTTTAATAAAATGAATACCTATTTTGAAATGAAAATAATAATAGTTTAATCTTTTTTCCTGTTAATGTTGTTTATTTTTTATTTAGGTACTTTCCTAACGGAATTGATATATATTTTGACAATGTTGAGGGTGAGATGTTAGAGGCTGCAATTGTTAATATGAATGCATTTGGTAGAATAACTATTTGTGGGGTAATATTTGAATACAATGCTGCAAAGAACAAAGCATCACTAAATATGTTGAATGTTATATACAAGAGAATCAACATAAGAGGATAATTAGCTCATGACTTTTTGAATAACTATTCAGATTTTTTGGCACAAACATCAGGATATCTAAGAAGTGGCAAGTTGGAAGAGATTGAAGACATCTCATTGGGTGTAGAGAGCATCCCTTCAGCCTTTGTAAGAATCTTTAAAGGAGATAATATTGGAAAGAAAATTGGGATTTACATAAGGTTGAATAATGTAATTGATTTTATCTTTATTTTTATGAGTGCATATATTGGACGTGTTTGATTTGTATTTACATTTTTTAAAATATTTAAAAAGCAATAAAATTACTCTAAAAGAGTTTAATTATTTTTATTAATTTTAACAATAATTAATAAAAATATATAAATTTACATTATTTATAAAATTATTTTACTTTTGATTTTTTAGAATATATTAAAAAAAATAAAAATTCGGAATGATGATAAAGTATGCATTAATTGCAAGTGTTTCCCTTATCTATCTATCTATGCTGTTACAAAATCTCTGATCTTATCCTCTAAGTCTAAAACCCATAGTTGTAAGAATCGAACCAGTGATCAAACTGGTCAAATTACTGGTTTACTAATTTATTGGTTCAATCGATAAATTACTGGTTGAACCGGTAAAACCAATTTCATGTAACTAAAAAATATAATAGCAAAGGTATAAAAAATAGCTATTACAAATGAGGAGTGCTAGAGGGCTACACTTTTGTTAAATTATGGCCAGCATTTAACCATCAAAAGGGAATTGAATGATTCTACACCATTAGATACAATCTCACACCATTAAAAACATCATTGATGGCTAATTAATGGCTAAAAACTACAAAATCTGCTGGTCCGCTAGACTTTCTCATTACAAAAATACAAATTCACATCAATTGTTCAATGTTGGGAGCATAACCTATTTCCAACAGTTCAATTCAAAGGGTTCCTGTTAGGCAAGACAAAAGCAACCATATATGCATTCACTAAAATCTTTTTTGGACATAAAACCAGTTTTGCCGACATGTTTTCAAGCCTAAATCTGCCAAATGATTTAAATTATGAGCAAGATTGGTACCTAACTTCGACAAACAACCATGAAAAATTGATGAATGGATAACAAGCACTTAACTCACAAGTAAAATGGTTGCATTCAACTTGAAAATAACCATTTAATTGAACACACATTTAAAAGCAACACCATAGTAGTTCAACAGCAAATAATTCGACAAAAAGACTCAGAGTCACTACACTAAACAGATGCACAATGGCATAATAGTTCAACAACAAATAACTCCGACAAAAATTGCTAGAAAATCCAGCAATCCTTCTTCTAAAGCAAACAAGCATAATGGCATAATCAAAAATTAATAAAAAATCCAGCAATCCAGCAATCCGAGAGAGGAGGCAGTGGACGGAGAGGATGCGCTGACGGCGCCGACGAGCAAGGAGCTGCAGAGGATGGTGTTTCTGATGGTGTATTGGCTGAAGACATTCTAAAACAATATATAATAGTAATGGTATAAAACAGCAGCTATTACAAAAACAATGTTACATAATCCATATTTTGATATTTTCATATCCAGCAATATAAATTCACAGCAATGTTACATCAACAAAAATAACCATAACCACTACAAATCTGAAAAAAAAAATCAACAATCTGCCATCAACTAGTTCAATAATATAACAAGTTATAACTCAACAATATATACATAATCAACAATCTGCCATTAACCTATCAGTTATTCACTCCCTTAATCAAATTAAAATCCAACTAAATAACTAAAAAAACAGAGAACAAATTTCATAGTTTGGAGACCAACCTGGATGAGGCAGATTCTGGCGACGAAGAGGCAGCAACGCAGCAGCGACGGAGAGGCGGCACCGCAGCAGCGACGAGAGGTAGCACCGCAGCAGTGACACAGGAGACGTGACTACGACGAGGAGAGACGCGAAGCCACGAACTAGACGTACTCGGACACACTGTGAAGCCAGCGAGACGAAGCAGAGGAAGAGAGTCTTCGAGACTACGAGGAAGAGTGTTGGTGTGACGAGGGGAGGAAGAAGACGACAGGTCGGCGGTGAGGTGAGGTGTGGTGATCAACTATGTATGGTGTGATGAGCAGCTGAGGAAGACTTGAAGGACTGCTGTTTTGGCTTTTGGGGATTTAGGGTTAGGGGGAAGAGGGTATTCGAGAGAGTGAGAGACATTCGTTTTGAAAACAAAAAAAAAAATTTCCAAACCAGTCAGTTACACAAAAACTGCCGGTTCTTTGGTTTTTATCAAAATCGGACGGTTTAAACCGATTTTAAACCGGTTCTATTTTTTATTCGGTCAGAATGACTAACCGAACCGGCTAAGTGATCAGTTCACCAATTTTTTATTGAACCGGCCGGTTTGGTCCGGTTCTTATAACTATGCTAAAAACGTTGTCTGTGAAATCCAAGAATCCAACAACAAGATCATAGTAATATTATAGTCTAAGTTAAAAAATAAAATACTTCCTAATTTAATGATTCAGTATCATTCAAAACTTCATGAAAAAAATAAACAAAAAAACCTTAACAAGCAAATAAATGAAATTCATCTCAGAAATATGCAAAAACAGAAAATAAATTACAAATGACATAATTATTGTCTACCTTGTTATTCATTTTTTCTTTTAACCTTTTTTTTTATAAGATTAGAAGAATTCTCTTTTTCTTCATCAAAAAGCACCGGTAATAGTCTCTGTTCATACCCTAGCCCAAATTCATAAAAGCCAGACACAATAAGGATAAGAGGCCTGATCCAAAGAGGAGACCTCTAACCCATATCCGACTTCTTTGAAGAAGTCGAACACCGCGAAGGAGCTCAGCTCTACTTACCCAAGTAAGTAACTATCTCCGCGAATTTCTCCCTCTATTTCGATCTTCCCTAAAAGATAGATTCAAACTCCCAAGATAAAGAGAACAGTTATCCATCAATAAAGGTGGAACTACTCCAACAAAGGTGGTTATCAACTCTATTATAAGTACATTGACACCCCTCAGGTATAATTTATGTTCTAATCTACTAAAAATCTGCCTAAAGCCCTTGCTGACTTAAGCATTGGAATCTCTTGCAGGTACCACCCCCACCTCCTCACGAGAAACTCGGATGGCGGCACCTCAGCACTGAACAAGTCGGACGATGCCTCATAAAGAGTCTGGACCTCACGTCCAGGCCCAAATCAACGTTTCAGGTAACCCTCGGAACAATGGCACCGTTGCTGGAGAACTGGGATTCAACCCTTGATAATGGCAGACCATCAGTATGAAGACGGCCATACGGCGTCTAAATCTAAACCTACTCCCTAATAGGAGGGCCATGCCCTCGTCATACTTCCACCACAACGAACACATGTTCCTCACGGAGAAGGAATGTCCGGAAACCCCTCACCAAGGCAGATTCAATCAGAGATACACCCACCAGAAAAGGAAGAAACCCTCACATCCTACTGAGATTCTAGGTATGGTCCATGGCCATGGCAGATGACTAGAGCAGCTCGAGCAGGAAGCTAAGCGACAACAGAAAGCAAAACGGGAGCTACGGAGAGAAGTAAGACGACTGGTGCACGAAATCACAATCACACTTTTACAATTCTGCACAACTAACCAGCAAGTGCACTGGGTCGTCCAAGTAATACCTTACGTGAGTAAGGGTCGATCCCACGGAGATTGTCGGCTTGAAGCAAGCTATGGTTCTCTTGTAACTCTTAGTCAGGATATCAATAATTCTCATATTTAATTGTAAAAAGTAAAAGAGCATGAAATAAATACTTGTTTTGCAGTAATGGAGAACAGGTTGAGGTTTTGGAGATGCTCTATCTTCTGAATCTCTGCTTTCCTACTGTCTTCTTTTTCATGCACGCAAGGCTCCTTCCATGGCAAGCTGTATGTTGGTGGATCACCGTTGTCAATGGCTACCATCCGTCCTCTCAGTGAAAATGGTCCAAATGCGCTGTCACCGCACGGCTAATCATCTATCGGTTCTCACTCATGTTGGAATAGGATCCATTGATCCTTTTGCGTCTGTCACTACCGCCAGCACTCGTGAGTTTGAAGCTCATCACAGTCATCCCTTCCCAGATCCTACTCGGAATACCACAGACAAGGTTTAGACTTTTCGGATCTCAGGAATGGCCGCCAATAATTCTAGCCTATACCACGAAGGTTCTAATCTTATATTAGAAACCCAAGAGATATACTCTCAAGCTATTGCAGATAGAACGGAGGTAGTTGTCAGGCACGCGTTCATAGGTGAGAATAATGATGAGTGTCACGGATCATCACATTCATCAAGTTGAAGTGCGAGTGAATATCTTAGAATAGAAACAAGCGTGATAGAATGGAAAACAGTAGTAATTACATTAATTCATCGAGACACAGCAGAGCTCCTCACCCCCAACCATAGGGTTTAGAGACTCATGCCGTAGAGAATACAATATGAAACGTGTGAAGTGTCATGAGGTATCCAAATACAATAGCAAAAGGTCCTATTTATAGAAAACTAGTAGCCTAGGGTTTACAGAAATGAGTAAATGATGCAGAATCCACTTCCGGGCCCACTTGGTGTGTGCTTGGGCTGAGCATTGAAGTTTTCACATGTAGAGACTTTTCTTGGAGTTAAACGCCAGCTTTTGTGCCAGTTTGGGCGTTTAACTCTAGCTTTTATGCTAGTTCTGGCGTTTTGACGCCAAAATTTTTATGCTAACTTGGAACGCCGGTTTGGGCCATCAAATCTCAGGCAAAGTATGGACTATTATATATTTCTGGAAAGCCCAGGATGTCTACTTTCCAACGCAATTGAGAGCGCGCCAATTGAGCTTCTGTAGCTCCAGAAAATTCACTTCGAGTGCAGGTAGGTCAGAATCCAACAGCATCTGCAGTCCTTTTTCAGCCTCTGAATCAGATTTTTGCTCAGTTCCCTCAATTTCTGCCAGAAAATGCCTGAAATCATAGAAAAATACAAAAACTCATAGTAAATTCCAGAAATGTGATTTTTGAATAAAAACTAATAAAAACATAATAAAAACTAACTAAAATATACTAAAAACATACTAAAAACAATGTCAAAAAGCGTATAAATTATCCGCTTATTACAACACCAAACTTAAATTGTTGCTTGTCCCCAAGCAACTGAAAATCAAATAGGATAAAAAGAAGAGAATATACTATAAATTTCAAATTATCAATGAAACTTAGCTCCAATTAGATGAGCGGGACTAGTAGCTTTTTGCCTCTAAACAGTTTTGGCATCTCACTCTATCCTTTGAAGTTTAGAATGATTGGCATCTTTAGGAACTCAGAATTTAGATAGTGTTATTGATTCTCCTAGTTCAGTATTTGTTGATTCTTGAACACAGTTACTTTATGAGTCTTGGCCGTGACCCTAAGCATTTTGTTTTCCAGTATTACCACCAGATACATAAATGTCACAGACACAAAACTGGGTGAACCTTTTCAGATTGTGACTCAGCTCTGCTAGAGTCCCCAATTAGAGGTGTCCAGAGCTCTTAAGCGCACTCTTTTTACTTTGGACCACGACTTTAACCGCTCAGTCTCAAGTTTTTACTTGACACCTTCACGCCACAAGCACATGGTTAGGGACAACTTGGTTTAGCCGCTTAGGCCAGAATTTTATTCCTGTGGGCCCTCCTATCCACTGATGCTCAAAGCCTTGGATCCTTTCTATTGCCCTTGAATTTTGGTTTAAAGGGCTATTGGCTTTTTCTGCTTGCTTTTTCTTTTTTTTTTCTTTCTTTTTCTTTTATCTTTTTTCGCCTTTTTTTTTCGCAAGCTTTTCACTGCTTTTTCTTGCTTCAAGAATCAATTTTATGATTTTTCAGATTATCAATAACATTTCTCCTTTTCCATCATTCTTTCAAGAGCCAACAATTTTAACATTCATAAACAACAAATTCAAAAGACATATGCACTGTTCAAGCATTCATTCAGAAAAAAAAAGTATTGTCACCACATCAAAATAATTAAACTAATTTCAAGGTTGAATTCGAAATCATGTACTTCTTGTTCTTTTGTGATTTAAAACATTTTTCCTTTAAGAAATGTGATAGATTTATAGGACATTCATAGCTTTAAGACATAAACTTTAAATTTTATTAATCATGGAAAATAAAAATAAGACTCAAAAATAAATATAAGAGCAGACCAATAATAATAGAAGACAAAAAATTAAAAACAGAAAAATAAATGACTCTTAAAATAGATTCCTAATAATAAAGGTTATCACAGAGTTAGGACTCAACAACCTTGATTTTGAGAAGTGGATGCTCCTTCCTTCTGTGGGGTGTTTGGTCCTTCAAGGGAGAGCTTCTGGTGCTTCAGCTCCTGTAGCTCACGCCCCTGCTTCTCCTGTTCCTTAAGCAGCTTGCAGAGCATGCAGTTTTGATTCTGCTGTTCTTCCTTAAGTTGCTCCACAGCTTCTTGCAGCTTGGTGATAGATGCTTTTAGGCGGGTCCAGTAGTCAATTTTAGGGATTTCTGGGAGGAACTCCTGCGCCCTCCTTTTGATGGAGTTATCTTGCACTTGTTGTCCTTCCATTGACTTCTTGGTGATTGGGTGTTCGATTGGGATGAATTCATCAACTCCCATCCTCACCCCAGCATCTTTACATAGCAGAGAAATTAAGTTTGGGTATGCCAGTTTGGCTTCAGTGGAATTCTTGTTTGCAATTGTGTAAATCTCACAAGAAATCAGATGATGAATCTCCACTTCGTTTCCCAGCATAATACAATGAATCATCACTGCTCTTTTGACAGTGACGTCAGAGCGGTTGCTAGTGGGCAGTATAGAACGTCCAATGAAGTCCAACTAGCCTCTTGCGACTGGTTTGAGATCTCCTCTCTTGAGTTGGTTTAGGACACCTTTTGAATTGGTTATCCACTTAGTTCCAGGGAGGCATATGTCATCTAGAACTTAGTTCAACCCCTTATCTACTCTCACCATTCTCCTATTAAAGGATTCTGGATTATCTTGTAGTTGAGGCAGTTTGAAGACCTCTCTTATTTTGTCCAGGTGGAAGTAAATAAACCTCCCTTGACCATAGTTCTGTAGGTATGAAAGGCGGTTCCAGTTATTCTCTGCTTATCTGTCAGCCACAGATTTGAGTAGAATTCCTGAACCATGTTTCTTCCAACCTTTGTCTCAGGATTAGCTAGAATTTCCCATCCTCTGTTTCGAATTTGCTCTTGGATCTCCGGATATTCGTCTTCTTTCAGATCGAATTTAACTTCCGGGATCACTGACCTCAGACCCATTATTTTGTGGTAATGGTATGCATGTTCTTTGGTTAAGAACCTCTCTTGATTCCAAAGACTCTTTGGAGTATTCTCTTTTCTTGCCTCTTTTGTTAGTTTGTTTTCCTTTAGGAGCCATGATCTTAATGAGTCTTAGCTCGGTGATCACGAAAAAATACACCAAACTTAGAGGTTTGCTTGTCCTCAAGCAAAAGAAGGAAAAGGAGAGAGATAGGAGGAGAGGCAAATTCGAATGGTGGAGAGCTGGGGATGGCCGAATGTGTATTTATAAGTGGAAGGGAGGGATTTCGAAAATTTGAAAAAGATATGACATAAAGATATTATTGGTGAAAAAAATAGAACCATGATATGAAAAAGATGAGATTTTAAAATGGAAAAGATATGAAGAGGTTAAATCTGAAAATTTGTTGATGCATCTAAGAATTAAGAGATGATATGATGAGTTGGAAAAGATTTGGAAAGAAATTGAGAAGATATTTGAGTTTTTGAAGAAGATTTGGGAAGGATTTGAAAGAAATTTGAAAAGGAATTTAGAAAATTGTTGAATTTTTGAAAATTGAAGGTGAATGATGAAAATTTGTAACATGTTTATGCAGAAAATTATGAGTCAAAACATGAAAATTTGAAAAATTTTGAAGTGAAAAACAAAATCCTCTCCCCCTACCTTTCTGGCGTTAAACGCCTAGAATGGTATCCATTCTGGTGTTTAACGCCCATATATTGGCCATTGTGGGCGTTTAACGCCCAGCCAGGTACCCTGGCTGGCGTTAAATGCCAGAAATCTTTTGTTACTGGGCGTTTTTCTGAACGCCCAGGATGCTGCAATTCTGGCGTTAAACGCCCAGAATGGTACCCATTCTGGCGTTTAACGCCCAAAATGGTATCTTTACTGGCATTAAACGCCCAGAATGGTATCCATTCTGGCGTTTAACACCCAAAATGCCCTTTTACTGGCGTTTTCTTGCCAGTGAGCTCCTTTTCTCTGCTTTTTGCACTGAATCCTTCTGTAACTCTGTGAATTCCTACAATTTGATGATTAATCTTGAAGAAAATTTATATCAAACTTCTATAAGTATTAATTAAAACAAATAACTTGCTAATGGCTGGGTTGCCTCCCAGTAAGCGCTTCTTTATTGTCTTTAGCTGGACCTTGACTGAGCTTTATTCTAGTCTCAGTTTTGAGCATTCTTGCTCAAAATTACTTTCAAGATAATATTTGATTCTCTGTCCATTAACAATGAACTTTTTGTAAGAGTCAATATCCTGAAGCTCAACATATCCATAGGGTGATACACTTGTAATCACATATGGTCCCCTCCACCGGGATTTCAATTTCCCGAAGAATAGTCTGAGCCTAGAGTTAAACAGCAGAACCTTCTGTCCTGGTTCAAAGACTCTAGATGACAGTTTCTTGTCATGCCACCTTTTTGCTTTCTTCTTCTAAATTTTTGCATTTTCAAAAGCATTTAGTCTGAATTCCTCTAGCTCATTTAGCTGGAGCAATCTTTTCTCTCCAGCTAACTTAGCATCCAGGTTTAGGAATCTGGTGGCCCAGTAGGCCTTATGTTCCAGTTTCAGGGGAAGATGACAGGCCTTGCCATACACAAGCTGGTATGGAAAGGTTCCTATAGGAGTATTGAATGCTGTTCTGTATGCCCACAGAGCATCATCTAAGCTTTTTGCCCAATCCTTTCTACGGACAATTACAGTCCGTTCCAGGATTCTTTTTAGTTCTCTATTAGAGACTTCAGCCTGCCCATTTGTCTGTGGATGATATGGAGTTACTACTTTATGGCTAATTCCATATCAGACCATAGCAGAGTAAAGCTGTTTATTGCAGAAATGAGTGCCCTATCACTGATGAGTACTCTGGGAACACCAAATCTGCTGAATATATGTTTCTGGAGGAACTTCAGCACTGTCTTAGTATCATTAGTGGGTGTGGCAATTGCTTCTACCCATTTAGATACGTAGTCTACTGCCACCAGAATGTAAGTGTTTGAGTATGATGGTGGGAAAGGACCCATGAAGTCAATACCCTATACATCAAATAACTCAATCTCTAATATCCCTTGTTGAGGCATGGCATAACCATGAGATAAGTTACCAGCTCTCTGGCAACTGTCACAGTTACGCACAAACTTTCGGGCATCTCTATAGAGAGTAGGCCAGTAGAAACCACATTGGAGGACCTTAGTGGCTGTTCGCTCACCTCCGAAATGTCCTCCATACTGTGATCCATGGCAATGCCATAGGATTTTCTATGCCTCCTCTCTAGGTACGCATCTGCGGATCATTCCGTCTGCACATCTCTTAAAGAGATATAGTTCATCCCATAAGTAGTACTTTGCATCAGAAATTAGTTTTTTCGTTTGCACCCTGCTGTACTCTTTGGGTATGAACCTCACAGCTTTATAGTTTGCAATGTCTTCAAACCATGGTGCTCCCTGAATGGCGAAGAGTTGATCATCCAGAAAAGTCTCAGAGATCTTAGTAGGAGGGAGGGACGCCCCTGCTACTGGTTCTATCTGGGACAGGTGATCAGCTACCTGGTTCTCTGTCCCTTTTCTGTCTCTTATTTTTATATCAAACTCTTGCAGAAGCAACACCCATCTTATGAGCCTGGGTTTTGAATCCTGCTTTGTGAGTAGGTATTTAAGAGCAGCATGGTCAGTATACACAATCACCTTTGAACCTACTAAATAGGATCTAAACTTGTCAATGGCATAAACTACTGCAAGCAGCTCTTTTTCTGTGGTTGTGTAGTTTTTTTGTGCGTCATTTAGAACATGGCTGGCATAGTAAATGATGTGCAGAAACTTGTTATGCTTCTGTCCCAGCACTACACCAATGGCATGGTCACTGGCATCACACATTAGTTCGAATGGTAATATCCAGTCTGGTGCAGAAATAACTGGTGCTGTGACTAGCTTAGCTTTCAGAGTTTCAAACGCCTGCAGACACTCTGTGTCAAACACAAATGGTGTGTCAGCAGCCAGCAGATTGCTCCGAGGTTTTGTAATTTTTGAAAAATTCTTTATAAACCTCCTATAGAATCCTGCATGCCCCAGAAAGCTTCTGATTACCTTAACATTGGCAGGTGGTGGTAATTTTTCAATTACTTCCACTTTAGCTTGCTCCACCTCTATTCCCTTGTTTGAAATTTTATGCCCAAGGACAATTCCTTCAGTCATCATAAAGTGATATTTTTCCCAGTTTAAAACTAGGTTGGTCTCTTGGCACCTTTTCAGAACAAATGCTAAATGGTCAAGGCAGGAGCTGAATGAGTCTCCAAATACTGAAAAGTCATCCATGAAGACTTCCAAGAATTTTTCTACCATATCAGAGAAGATAGAGAGCATGCACCTCTGAAAGGTTGCAAGTGCATTGCACAGACCAAAAGGCATCCTTCTGTAGGCAAATACTCCAGAAGGACATGTGAATGCTGTTTTCTCTTGGTCTTGAGGATCTACTGCAATTTGGTTGTAACCCGAATAGCCATCCAAAAAGCAGTAATAGTCAAGACCTGCTAGTCTTTCTAGCATCTGGTCTATGAATGGTAAAGAAAAATGATCCTTTCGGGTGGTTGTATTGAGCCTTCTGTAGTCGATACACATACGCCACCCTGTAACTGTTCTTGTAGGAACCAGTTCATTCTTTTCATTGTGAACCACTGTCATCCTCCTTTTTTGGATACAACTTGGACAGTGCTTACCCAGGGGCTATCAGAAATAGGATAAATAATCCCAGCCTCTAGTAACTTAGTAACCTCTTTCTGCACCACCTCCTTCATGGCTGGATTTAGCCGCCTCTGTGGTTGTTCCACTGGCTTAGCATCATCCTCTAATAGGATCTTGTGCATGCATCTTGCTGGGCTAATGCCCTTAAGATCGCTTATGGACCACCCAAGAGCTGTCTTGTATGTCCTTAGCACTTGAATTAGTGCCTTCTCTTCCTGTGGATTTAAAGCAGTGCTTATGATCATTGGAAAAGTGTCACCCTCTCCCAAAAATGCATATTTCAAGGATGGTAGCAGTGGTTTGAGCTCGGGTTTAGGAGGTTTCTCCTCTTCCTAAGGAATTTTCAAAGGTTCTTTTATTTCCTCTGATTCCTCCAGATCAGGTTGAACATCTTTAAAGATGTCCTCTAGCTCTGATTCGAGACTTTCAGTCATATTGATCTCTTTCACCAAAGAGTCAATAATATCAGCGCTCATGCAGTCATTTGATGTGTCTGGGTGCTGCATGGCTTTGACAGCATTTAACTTGAACTCATCCTCATTGACTCTCAGGGTCACCTCCCCTTTTTGTACATCAAATAAAGTTCGTCCAGTTGCTAGGAAAGGTCTTCCTAGAATGAGAGTTGCACTCTTGTGCTCCTCCATTTCCAGCACTAAAAAGTCAGTCGGAAAGGCGAATGGCCCAACCTCGACAATCATGTCCTCAATTATGCCTGATGGGTATTTAATGGAGCCATCAGCAAGTTGAAGACATATTCGGGTTGGTTTGACTTCTTCAGTCAAGCCAAGCTTTCTGATAGTGGATGCAGGTATTAGGTTGATACTTGCTCCAAGGTCACATAGAGCTGTCTTGGTACAAGCACCCTCTAATGTGCATGGTATCATAAAGCTTCCTGGATCTTTAAGCTTCTCTGGTAAGCTTTTCAGAATGACTGCACTGCATTCTTCAGTGAGAAAAACTTTTTCCGTTTCTCTCCAATCCTTGTTATGACTTAAGATCTCTTTCATGAACTTAGCATAAGATGGTATTTGCTCAAGTGGCTCTGCAAACGGGATCTTTATCTCAAGAGTCCTGTGATAGTCTGCAAAGCGGGCAAATTGTTTATCCTGTTCTGCTTGGCAGAGTTTCTGAGGATAACGCATCTTGGCTTTATATTCTTCAACCTTAGTTGCTGCAGGTTTATTCCCTACAGAGGTGGTTGGAGAAGCCTTCTTAGAGGGGTTACTATCAGCACTTGCAGGTGTCTGATCCCTCATTGGCATTTGAACGCCAGGATTGGGTGCTGGATGGGCGTTTAACGCCAACTTCCCACCCTTTTCTGGTGTTTGAACGCCAGAACTGGGCAAGGAATGGGCATTTAACGCCAACTTTTCCCCCTTTTTTGGCGTTTGAATGCCAGAAGTGGGCATCCACTGGTGTTTGACGCCAATCTTTCACCCTTTTCTAGCGTTTGAACGCCAGAATTATTCCTCTCTGGGCTCTTGCCATCCTCAGAGGGATTTTGGACAGTGGTTTGGTTATCCTCTGTTAGTTGTTCCTTTCTTGGCTTTCTGCTACTTTGAGCTGAATTATTCAATGTCTTCCCGCTCCCTAGTTGAACAGCTTGGCATTCTTCTGTTAGATGTTTAGATAGCTGCTGTCTTGTCTAATTCAATTGTGCTTCCATATTCTTGTTAGCATTTTTAGTGTCTTGGAGTATCTCTTTAAATTCTGCTAATTGTTTTGTCATAAGGAGTATTTGCTGATTAAGTTCAACAATCTGTTCTTGAGGATTAGGATCAGTAGTTACTGCCCTAGCCTCTTCTTTTATGGAAGACTCACTACTTGAGTACAGATGTTGATTTCTAGCAACCGTATCTATGAGTTCTTGAGCCTCTTCAATTGTCTTTCTCATGTGTATAGATCCACTAGCTGAGTAGTCTAGAGATATTTGAGCTCTTTTTGTAAGCCCATAGTAGAAGATGTCTAACTGTACCCACTCTGAAAATATTTCAGAGGGGCATTTCCTTAGCATCCCTCTATACCTCTCCCAGGCATTATAAAGGGATTCATGATCCTCTTGTTTAAAGCCTTGGATGTCCAGCCTTAGCTGTGTCATCTTTTTTGGAGGGTAAAATTGATTCAGGAATTTGTCTGATAACTGTCTCCATGTTTTTATGCTTGCTGAGGGTTGGTTATTTAACCACCTCTTAGCTTGATCTTTTATAGCAAATAGAAACAGTAATAATCTGTAGACATCCTAATCTACTTCTTTATCACTTACTGTGTCAGCAATTTGTAAGAACTATGCCAGAAACTCAGTAGGTTCTTCCTGTGAAAGACCGGAATACTGGCAATTTTGCTGCACCATGATAATGAGCTGAGGATTTAGCTCAAAACTGCTTGCTTTGATGTGAGGTATAGAGATGCTACTCCCATATGTAGCTGTAAAGGGGTTAGCATATGACCCCAGAGTCCTTCTGGACTGTTCATTTCCACTTATGTCCATAATGGAGAAAAGGGAATTGATACGAATTGCAATTAAATTATATTTTTAAATTTTTTTATTTTATTTAATTAAAAGTAACCGAATAAAATAAAACAAAATAAATGGAAGATAAAATAAAAGTTTCAAAAATTAGAAGAAAATGAAATAAAAGCAAATTGACAACTAAATTAATTAATTGGTTAAAAAGATTTTGGAATTAGCAACTAGAAAGATATGATTGAAAATTATTTTGAAAAAGATATGATTGAGAAGATATGATTGCAATTTATTAAAAAAATATGATTGAAAAGATATGATTGAAGAAATTAAAAAGATTTGATTTTTGAAAAAGATTTGAAAAGATCAATTTTTGAAATTAGAATTTTGACTTGACAAAAAAAGATATGATTTTGAAAATCTTTGACTAATTTAATGCAAAATTTCGAAATTTATGAGTAAAATAAGGAAAAATATTTTTTTAATTTTTGAATTTTAATGAGGAAAGAGAAAAACAACAAAATGACACTAAACTTAGAAATTTTAGATCAAAACAAAGAGAACAAACAAGAAAACTTTGAATGTCAAGATGAACACCAAGAACACTTTGAAGATCAAGATGAACACCAAGAACAAATTTTTTGAAAAAATTTTTTAAGTGAATAAAAGCACAAGAGATACCAAACTTAAAATTTTTAGAAAATCAAACACAAATTTTCGAAATTTTAAAGGAAAACACAAAGAAGACACCAAACTTAGAATTTTTAAAGATCAAGAAAGAACTAAGAACATGCAAATTTGAAAAATTGAAAGAAAATAAAAGCATGCAATTGACACCAAACTTAAAATATGAAACTAAACTCAAATAAAAGACTCAAATTTAGTGACTCTAAACCAACAAAAATAAATTATTCCTAATCTAAGCAACAAGATAAACCGTCAGTTGTCCAAACTCGAACAATCCCCGGCAACGGCGCCAAAAACTTGGTGCACGAAATCACAATCACACTTTTGCAATTCCGCACAACTAACCAGCAAGTGCACTGGGTCGTCCAAGTCATACCTTACGTGAGTAAGGGTCGATCCCACGGAGATTGTCGGCTTGAAGCAAGCTATGGTTCTCTTGTAACTCTTAGTCAGGATATCAATAATTCTCAGATTTAATTGTAAAAAGTAAAAGAGCATGAAATAAATACTTGTTTTGCAGTAACAGAGAACATGTTGAGGTTTTGGAGATGCTTTATCTTCTGAATCTCTGGTTTCTACTGTCTTCTTCTTCATGAACGCAAGGCTCCTTCCAGGGCAAGCTGTATGTTGGTGGATCACCATTGTCAATGGCTACCATCTGTCCTCTCAATGAAAATGGTCCAAATGCGCTGTCACTGCACGGCTAATCATTTGTCGGTTCTCACTCATGTTGGAATAGGATCCATTGATCCTTTTGCGTCTGTCACTACGCCCAGCACTCATGAGTTTGAAGCTCGTCACAGTCATTCCTTCCCAGATCCTACTTGAAATACCATAGACAAGGTTTAGACTTTCCGGATCTCAGGAATGGCCGCCAATAATTCTAGCCTATATCACGAAGGTTCTAATCTTAGATTAGAAACCCAAGAGATATGCTCTCAAGCTATATCAGATAGAACAAAGGTGGTTGTCAAGCACGCATTCATAGGTGAGAATAATGATGAGTGTCACGGATCATCACATTCATCAAGTTGAAGTGCAAGTGAATATCTTAGAATAGAAACAAGCGTGATAGAATGGAAAACAGTAGTAATTGCATTAATTCATCGAGACACAGCAGAGCTCCTCACCCCCAACCATGGGGTTTAGAGAATCATTCCGTAGAGAATACAATATGAAATGTGTGAAGCGTCATGAGGTATCCAAATACAATAGCAAAAGGTCCTATTTATAGAAAACTAGTAGCCTAGGGTTTACAGAAATGAGTAAATGATGCAGAATCCACTTTCGGGCCCACTTGGTGTGTGCTTGGGCTGAGCATTGAAGCTTTCACATGTAGAGACTTTTCTTGGAGTTAAACTCCATCTTTTGTGCCAGTTTGGTAGTTTAACTCCAGCTTTGATTACACTTTGATTATGTAAAATTCATTGCTCTTTCTTTCCCTGGCACTGGTGCCAAAAAACATGATGCCAATACCATGGTTCACAACTTCGCACAACTAACCAGCAAGTGCACTGGGTCGTCCAAGTAATACCTTACGTGAGTAAGGGTCGAATCCCACGGAGATTGTTGGTATGAAGCAAGCTATGGTCACCTTGTAAATCTCAGTCAGGCGGATATCAGATGGTTATGGAGTTTTCGAATTTAATTAATAAAATAGGGATAGAAATACTTATGTAAATCATTGGTGAGAATTTCAGATAAGCGAATAGAGATGCTTTCGTTCCTCTGAACCTTTGCTTTCCTGCTATCTTCATCCAATCAGTCTTACTCCTTTCCATGGCTGGCTTTATGTGATACATCACCACTGTCAATGGCTACTTTCGGTCTTCTCTCGCGAAAATGATCCAAATGCCCTGTCACGGCACGGCTAATCGTCTGGAGGCATCACCCTTTTCAATGGTTTCATCCTATCCTCTCAGTGAAAATGGTCAACGCACCCTGTCACGGCACGGCTATTCATCTGTCGGTTCTCGATCATGTTGGAATAGGATTTACTATCCTTTTGCGTCTATCACTACGCCCAACAATCGCGAGTTTGAAGCTCGTCACAGTCATTCAATCATTGAATCCTACTCGGAATACCACAGACAAGGTTTAGACTTTCCGGATTCTCTTGAATGCCGCCATCATTCTAGCTTACACCACGAAGATTCCGATTAAGAGATCTAAGAGATACTCATTCAATCTAATGTAGAACGGATGTGGTTGTCAGGCACGCGTTCATAGGGAATGATGATGATTGTCACATTCATCACATTCAGGTTGAAATACGAATGAATATCTTGGAAGCGAAATAAGATGAATTGAATAGAAAACAGTAGTACTTTGCATTAATCTTTGAGGAACAGCAGAGCTCCACACCTTAATCTATGGAGTGTAGAAACTCTACCGTATGAAAATACATAAGTGAAAGGTCCAGGCATGGCCAACCCCCTAAAACGTGATCACAGGATCAGAATACAATCCAGGATGTCAAATACAATAGTGAAATGTCCTATTTATAATAAACTAGCTATCAAAGAAATTGGAAGCGCGCCATTTTGAGTTCTGTAGCTCCAGAAAATCCATTTTGAGTGCAGGGAGGTCAGAATCCAACAGCATTAGCAGT
>NC_029793.2:29477044-29477899 GCF_000816755.2 Arachis ipaensis | reverse complement strand
CTTCTTGAGGAACCAATGATGTCCTTGAGCTCTTCTATGTCTCTTCCTTGTCTTTGTTTCTCCTCCCTCATTGCTTTTTGATCTTCTCTTATTTTATGGAGCATGATGGAGTGCTCTTGATGTTCCACCCTTAATTGTCCCATGTTGGCACTTAATTCTCCTAGGGAGGTGTTGATTTGCTCCCAATAGTTTTGTGGAGGAAAATGCATTTGAGGCATCTCCTGGATCTCATGGTGATGAGCTTCCTATGCCTCTTGAGCTCCATGAATGGGCTCTCTTGCTTGCTCCATCTTTTTCTTAGTGATGGGCTTCTCTTCCTTAATAGAAATGTCTCCTTCTATGAAAGCTCCAGCTGAGTAACATAGATGGCAGATAAGATGAGGAAAAGCTAGCCTTGCCATGGGGGATGACTTTTCGGCTATTTTGTAGAGTTCATTAGAGATGACTTCATGAACTTCTATTTCCTCTCCAATCATGATGCTAAGAATTATGATGGCCCGATCCACAGTAACTTCAGATCGGTTGCTAGTGGGAATGATTGAGCATTGAATGAACTCCAACCATCCTCTAGCCACAGGCTTGAGGTCCAATCTTCTTAGTTGAACCGGCTTGCCTTTGGAGTCAATCTTCCATTGAGATCCTTCCACACATATGTACATAAGGACTTGGTCCAACCTTTGATTAAAGTTGACCCTTCTAGTGTAGGGGCGTTCATCTCCTTGCATCATGGGCAAGTTGAACGCCAACCTCACATTTTTCGGACTAAAATCTAAATATTTCCCCCGAACCATTGTAACGTAGTTCTTTGGATTCGGGTTCTTACTTTGATCATGGTTCTTGGTGATCCATGCATTG
>NC_029793.2:29474510-29476852 GCF_000816755.2 Arachis ipaensis | reverse complement strand
AGCCTATGCTTTTACCACACCAAACTTAGAATATTGCTCACCCTCGAGCAATAAAAGAAAGAATAGAGGAAGAAGAAGAAGAAAATATGGAGAAGAGGGGTGAAGTGTGTTTCGGCCAAGTAGAGAGGAGAGGGTTGTGGTGTGTGAAAATGAGGAAGAATGGAGGGCTATATATAGGGGAGGGAGGGGAGTTAAGGTTCGGCCATTTAGGGTGGGTTTGGGTGGGAAATTGGTTTTGAATTTTGAAGGTAGGTGGAGTTTATGAGGTAGGTTTATGGGAAAGTGTGTATGGATGTGAGTGGTGAAGAGGTGATGGGGAAGAGAGATTGAGGTGATTGGTGAAGGGTTTTTGGGGAAGGGTGTTTATGGGATTGTGTGAAAGAGAGGTGAGAAGAAGTGAGTGGAGGTAGGTGGGGATCCTGTGGGATCCACAAATCCTGAGATGATCCTGTGGGGTCCACAGATCCTGAGGTGTTCAAGGATTTACACCCTTGCACCAAATTAGGCATGCAAAATGCCCTTGCACGCAACTCTGGGCGTTCAACGCCAGGTTGGTGCCCATTTTGGGCGTTCAATGCCCATTTACTGGCCATTTCTGGCGTTGAACGCCAGAACCATGCTTGTTCTGGGCGTTCAGCGCCCAGATACTGCCCATTTTGGGCGTTCAGCGCCAGAACCATGCTCTGTTCTGGCGTTGAACGCCAGACAGATGCTTCCTCCAGGGTGTGATTTTTCTTCTGCGGTTTTTGATTCCATTTTTAATTTTTTTGTTTATTTTGTGACTCCTCATGATCATGAACCTATAAAGACATATAACTAAGAAAAATATAGTTAGATAAATAAAAATTGGGTTGCCTCCCAACAAGCGCTTCTTTAATGTCAATAGCTTGACAGTGGGCTCTCATGGAGCCTCACAAATGTTTAGAGCATTGTTGAAACTCTCCAACACCAAACTTAGAGTTTGGATATGGGAGTTCAACACCAAACTTAGAGTTTGGTTGTGGCCTCCCAACACCAAACTTAGAGTTTGACTGTGGGGACTTTGTTTGACTCTGCTTTGAGAGAAGCTTTTTATGCTTCCTCTCCATGGATGTAGAGAGAGATCCTTGAGTTGTAAACACAAGGTTGTCCTCATTCAATTGAAGGATTAATTCTCCTCTGTCCACATCAATCACAGCTCTTGCTGTGGCTAGGAAAGGTCTTCCTAGGATGATAGATTCATCCTCTTCCTTTCCAGTATACAGGACTATGAAATCAGCAGGGATGTAAAGGCCTTCAACCTTTACTAACACGTCCTCTACTTGTCCATAAGCCTATTTTCTTGAATTATCTACCATCTCTAATGAGATTCTAGCAGCTTGCACCCTATAGATTCCCAGTTTCTCTATTACAGAGAGGGGCATGAGGTTTATTCCTGAACCAAGGTCACACAGAGCCTTAAAGATCATGGTGCCTATGGTACAAGGTATTATGAACTTTCCAGGATCCTGTCTCTTCTGAGGCAATGTCAGTTGATCCAGATCACTTAGTCCATTAGTGAACAAGGGACGCTCATCTTCCCAAGTTTCAATACCAAATAATTTGGCATTTAGCTTCATAATTCCACCAAGGAACTTGGCAGCTTGCTCTTCAGTAACATCCTCATTCTCTTCAGAAGAGGAATACTCATCAGAGCTCATGAAGGGCATAAGGAGGTTCAATAGAATCTCTATGGTCTCTAGATGAGCCTCAGAGTCCTTTGGTTCCTCAGAGGGAAGCTCCTTATTGATCACTGGACGTCCCAGGAGGTCTTCCTCCTTGGGATTCACGTCTTCTCCTTCCCTTACACGTTCGGCCATGGTGCTTATGTCAATGGCCTTGCACTCTCCTTTTGGGTTCTCTTCTGTATTGCTTGGGAGAGTACTAGGAGAGATTTCAGTGATCCTCTTACTCAGCTGGCCCACTTGTGCTTCCAAATTTCTAATGGAAGACCTTGTTTCATTCATGAAACTTACAGTGGCCTTGGACAGACCAGAGACTAAGTTTGCCAAATTAGAGGTATTTTGTTCAGAATTCTCTGTCTGTTGCTGAGTGGATGATGGAAAAGGCTTGCTATTGCTAAACCTGTTTCTTCCACCATTATTAAAGCCTTGTTGAGGCCTTTGATCCTTCCATGAGAGATTTGGATGATTTCTCCATGATGGATTATAGGTATTTCCATAAGGTCCACCCATGTAATTTACCTCCGCTATTGCAGGGTTTTCAGGATCATAAGCTTCTTCTTCAGAAGATGCCTCTTGAGTACTGTTGGATGCAGCTTGCATTCCATTCAGACTCTGAGAAATCATATTGACTTGCTGAGT
>NC_029793.2:29448456-29474500 GCF_000816755.2 Arachis ipaensis | reverse complement strand
ATAGTTTTTGAAAAAGGTTAGTGGTTTTCGAAAATTAAAATCAAAAATTAAAGTAATTAGTTAATTAAAAAGAATTTTTGAAAAAGAGGGAAGAGATTTAAAAATTAGAGAGAGAGAGAGTTAGTTAGGTAGTTTTGAAAAAGATAAGAAACAAACAAAAAGTTAGTTAGTTAGTTGAAACAAATTTTGAAAAGATAAGAAGATAAGAAGTTAGAGAAGATATTTTGAAATCAAATTTTTGAAAAAAAAGTAATATAGGAAGATATTTTTGAAAAGATATGATTGAAATTAGTTTTGAAAAAGATTTGATTTTTAAAATCACAATTAATGACTTGATTCACAAGAAATCACAAGATATGATTCTAGAACTTAAAGTTTGAATCTTTCTTAACAAGTAAGCAACAAACTTGAAATTTTTGAATCAAAACATTAATTGTTATTGTTATTTTCGAAAATTATGATGTAAAATTAAGAAAAATATTTTTGAAAAATATTTTTGGAATTTTCGAAAATAACTAAGAAAAATGAAAAAGATTTGATTTTTGAAAAAGATTTTGAAAAAGATAAGATTTTTAAATTGAAAATTTGATTTGACTCATGAAAACAACTAGATTTTAAAAATTTTTTAAAAAGTCAAATCTAATTTTCGAATTTATGAGAGAGAAAAAGGGAAAGATATTTTTTTTTCGGTTTTTGAATTTTTAATGATGAGAGAGAGAAACATGAAAATTATGCAATGCATGAGAATTTTAGATCAAAACATGTGATGCATGCAAGAATGCTATGAATGTTAAGATGAACACCAAGAACACTATGAAGATCATGATGAACATCAAGAACATATTTTTGAAAAATTTTTTATGCAAAGAAAACATGCAAGACACCAAACTTAGAATTCTTTAATGCTTAGACACTAAGAATTCATGAATGCATATGAAAAACAAGAAAAGACACAAAACATGCAAATGCAAAGATCAAACTAGAAGACTTACCAAGAACAACTTGAAGATCATGAAGAACACCATGAATGCATGAATTTTCGAAAAATGCAAGATGCACATGCAATTGACACCAAACTTATAACATGACACATGACTCAAACAAGAAACACAAAAAATATTTTTTTTATTTTTATGATTTTATGATTTTTTTGTATTTTCTTTTAATTTTTTTCGAAAATCATTTTGAAAAATAAAAATAAGGATTCCAAAATTTTTAATATGAATTCCAGGAATCTTATGCTCTAAAGCTCCAATCAAAGGGTCAGGCTTGGCTTAATAGCCAGCCAAGCTTTAGTATGTAACTCAGACATGACACGTCTAACATGCCCTACAATCGTATTAGACATGGCTTTACAGCCAGCCATGCCTCATGAAACACTAGAATTCATTCTTAAAAATTTTGAAGAAAAATTATATTTTTGAAAACATTTTTATTATTAAAAAAAAAATTTTTTTGAAAACAAAGGAGAAAATTTTGAAAGATTTTTGAAAAATTTTTGAAAATAAAACAAAAAGAAAATTACCTAATCTGAACAACAGGATGAACCGTTAGTTATCCAAACTCGAACAATCCTCGGCAACGGCGCCAAAAATTTGGTGCGCAGAAATTGTGATTACACTTTGATTATGTAAAATTCATTGCTCTTTCTTTCCCTGGCACTGGTGCCAAAAAACATGATGCCAATACCATGGTTCACAACTTCGCACAACTAACCAGCAAGTGCACTGGGTCGTCCAAGTAATACCTTACGTGAGTAAGGGTCGAATCCCACGGAGATTGTTGGTATGAAGCAAGCTATGGTCACCTTGTAAATCTCAGTCAGGCGGATATCAGATGGTTATGGAGTTTTCGAATTTAATTAATAAAATAGGGATAGAAATACTTATGTAAATCATTGGTGAGAATTTCAGATATGCCATCATTCTAGCTTACACCACGAAGATTCCGATTAAGAGATCTAAGAGATACTCATTCAATCTAATGTAGAACGGAGGTAGTTGTCAGGCACGCGTTCATAGGGAATGATGATGATTGTCATGTTCATCACATTCAGGTTGAAATGCAAATGAATATCTTGGAAGCGAAATAAGATGAATTGAATAGAAAACAATAGTACTTTGCATTAATCTTTGAGGAACAGCAGAGCTCCACACCTTAATCTATGGAGTGTAGAAACTCCAGTTTGTGACGTATTTCTGGCGTTCAACTCTGGTTTTTGATCCCTTTCTAGCGCTGAACTCCAGAATTGGGCAGAGAGCTGGCGTTGAACACCAGTTTGCGTCATCTATTCTTGGCCAAAGTATGGACTATTATATATTTCTGGAAAGCCCTGGATGTCTACTTTCCAACGAAATTAGAAGCGCGCCATTTTGAGTTCTGTAGCTCCAGAAAAGCCACTTTGAGTGCAGGGAGGTCAGAATCCAACAGCATCAGCAGTCCTTCTTCAACCTCTGAATCTGATTTTTGCTCAAGTCCCTCAATTTCAGCCAGAAAATACCTGAAATCACAGAAAAACACACAAACTCATAGTAAAGTCCAGAAATGTGAATTTAACATAAAAACTAATAAAAACATTCCTAATAGTAACTAGATCCTAATAAAAACATACTAAAAACAATGTCAAAAAACGTATAAATTATCCGCTCATCACTCATCAACGACGAAGGGAGCTAGAAGAAAAGCTTTTAAAATTAGAAGCCGATCTCCGAAAATGAAGTAATCGAACAAATCGGGAAGAAAGCCCCCTAGGGGGAGAAGATCCGTTTATAAAAGAGATCATGCACGCTAAAGTTTCAAGGAATTTCAAAACCCCCGACATGGATCTCTACGACGGAACAACTGACCCTAGACACCACCTCAGCAATTTTAAAAATCGAATGTACCTAGCTAAAGCTTCTGACTCTACCCGGTGCAAAGCCCTCCCAAAAATATTAACCAAAGCTGGGATAAGTGGTTTGATAACCTACCTCCTAGGTCAGTTGCTTGCTTCGACGACCTAGCAAGTAAGTATCTTACTAGATTCTCTATTCAAAAGAACAAGGTAAAACACACCCCGAGCTTAATAGGAGTTAAGCAAGAGGCTGAGGAAACCCTCCGAGACTATATGGAAATGTTCAATAAGCCATGCTTAGAGATTTAAAACCTACCCACTGAAGTAGTGATAATGGGATTAGTTAATGGCTTTAAAGAAAGGTCATTCTCTCAATCAATATCCAAGTGACACGTGGCCTCTTTGTATGAAGTACTAGAACAGGCAGAAAAGTATATCAACATGGTGGAGAACTCATGACTGAGAGAACCACTTCTGAGACTCGGCCTGCCTTATCCACCTCAGGAAAAAGATAAAAAAGCTAAGAAGAAGGAAGAGTCAACCTAGAGAAACCCCGAAGATATCATAACTACACTCCGTTCCGGGTCTCTTTTGTAGATGTTTACAAAGAGATATGCCACATCGAGAAACTTCCACCTCCTCGTCCAATTAAACACAAAAAGGCAGGAAGCTGGACTGAGTATTGCGAGTACCACAAACTATACGGGCATTCTACCAATGATTGCTACTATTTGAAGAATGTCATAGAAAAGTTGGCCAGAGAAGGTCGACTAGACAAGTACTTGGCAGATAGGTTGGACGACTCGAGGAAGAGAAAGAGAGATGAAGAAGGAGGACAACAAGAACATCTACCCTAAACTTCTGAGCGACACATACACATGATTAACGGGGAATTTACTGGAGGAGCAATATCAAAATTATCTCGAAAAAGACATCTCAAAGAGGTGTACCAAGTCGGGAAAGATAGGAGATTTCCTGACCTGCCTACCATCTCGTTCACTAAAGAAGATGCTCAAGGGATAACAACTGGTCACAACGATCCCGTGATGATAACAATGATCTTCGCCAACGCAAATCTCCATAGCACCTTAATAGATCAAGGTTGCTCGGCAAATATCTTATTTAAGTCCGTTTTTGACAAACTTGGGCTAGAAGAAAATGACCTAAAAACATATCCAGACAATCTCTTCGGATTATGGGACACGCTGATCCGACTTCTTAGGTACATCTCTCTATATACCACTTTTGGAAATGGTGCAAAGTCAAAGACATTGAGCATTGATTACATCATGGTTGATGTTACCTCTGCATATAATGCCTTATTAAGTCCGACAACTTTGAATCGACTGGCAGCTGTTGTTTCTACACCCCACCTGTGTATGAAGTTTTCTACTACTAAGGAATTGCTACAATAAAAAGGGATCAGAAATTAGCACGTAAGTGTTACAATGAAAACCTTAATTTAAAAGGTAGTGCTGGTGGAAAGGAGGTCAACACTATTGAACTTAGTGGTATCCGAACTCAAGAAAAATTATGCCCCCAACTTGGAGGCAAAGTAGAAGAAGTACAAATCGGAGATCACCTTGAAAAAATAATAAATATAAGGGCTAACCTGGAATAAGGTCTGAAAAAGAACCTCATTGACCTTCTAAGGAGGAATGCTGACCTCTTCGCTTGGAAAGCCTCCGACATGCCTGGCATAGATTCCGACCTGATGTCCCACAAACTTGCCGTCTACCCGGGTTCTAGGCCTGTCCAGAAAAAGCGTCGAAAACTCAGAACCAAAAGAACACAGGTCGTGGAAGAACAAGTGCAAGCCCTATTAGAAGTAGGGTTCATAAGAGAGGTAAAGTATCCATTATAGATGGCCAATGTAGTTTTGGTAAAGAAACAAAATAGAAAATGGAGGATGTGTGTTGATTACACCGACCTCAATAAGGCTTGTCCCAAGGATCCATACCCTCTTTCCAGCATCGATGCCCTGGTCGACTCAGCATCTGGCTATTGATACCTGTCCTTTATGGACGCTTAATCAGGATACAACCAGATCCCGATGCCTAAGCCGGACCAAGAAAAGATCTCGTTCATAAATCCGAAAGCTAACTACTGCTACGTAGTAATGCCTTTTGGGTTAAAGAATGTTGGAGTCACATACCAGAGATTGATGAACAAGGTGTTTTCCTTCCACTTAGGAAAACTTATGGAGGTATATGTGGATGACATGCTTGTTAAAACTAAGGTCGACTCGACACTTTTGTCCGATCTCTCTGAGATATTTTCTACTATAAGGAAGCATGAGATGAGATTAAACCCCTCAAAATACACCTTCCTAGTAGAAGCAAAAAAATTCTTAGGCTTCATGCTAACTCAGAGAGGCATAGCAGCAAACCCGGACAAATGCAGGGCTATTCTTGACATGAAGAGCCCGACTTGTCTTAAGGAAGTTCAACAACTAAATGGAAGTTGTGTAGCTCTATCTAGATTTCTAGCAAGATCATCACTAAAATTGACTCCCCTATACTCAATTCTTAAAAAGGGAAGCAATTTGAGTGGATCTCAGAATGCGAGCAAGCCTTTCAAGACTTCAAAACATTTCTGGGACAACCCTCCATACTTACCCGACCAATATTAGGAGAAGTGCTCGTCTTCTACCTAGCAGTGGCGAGCCGAGCTATAGCTTCAACATTGATAAGAGAAGGCAAGGACGGACAGAAACCTATCTACTTTGTTAGTAAAGCTTTACAAGGAGCAGAACTGAACTACCAAAAGATAGAAAATTTTGCATATGCCCTTGTCCTCACCTCTAGACAGCTCTGACCTTATTTTCAAGCTCACACTATCAAGGTCCAAACTAACCAACTAGTGAAACACATTCTACAAAAGACAGACTTAGTAGGACGAATGCTAAGTCAGGGAATATACTGAATATACTGAAAGTATGAAACCCGAACAGCAATCAAGTCCCAATATCTTACCGATTTCATTGCTGGATATATTGAAAGTCAGGGAAGCCCAACTACATGGAGCCTATATGTAGACGGGTCGTCCAATAAAGCCGAAAGTGGGGCAGGAGTTATCCTAGAAAGTAAACAAGGAACTCAGATAGAACGTTCGTTAAGGTTTGAGTTTTCTGCTTCTAATAACCAAGCAGAATATGAAGCCTTACTTGCTGGCTTGAAGCTGGCTAAAGAAGTGGGAATAGAAAAGCTGATAGTGTTAAGTGACTCTCAAGTGATAACTTCACAGATTAACGGTACCTATCAAGCCAAAGACTCCACCATGAAAAAGTACTTAGACGAAGCATGAGAACAGCTAGCACATTTTTCAGAAGGAGAGGTCCGGCATATAGCCCAAGAATCAAACGTCTGAGCTGATGCTCTCTCCAAATTAGCCAGCACCAAGCTAGGAACAATAATAGAAGCCTTATCCAGGAAACTCTACATGCACTATCAATATCAAAGGGAGATGACAACTCGGATATAATGACTATATCTAATCATAATTTAAGATGGATGATCGCTATAATTAACTATCTTAAATTTGACGTTCTCCCTGAAAATGAAAAAGAGGTACAAAGACTTATAAGTGAGGCACAAAATTACATGTTAGTCCACAACGTCCTATATAAAAGAGGAATATCAACACCCCTTGAAGTGCGTCCCGACCTCTAATACAAAAAAGGTCCTGGAGGAGGTACATAATGGCATATGTAGAAACTATTTGGGAGCCTAATCACTAGCCAAGAAGGTAATCCGAGCCGATTTTTTCTAGCCGGCCTTACAAAGGGAAGTGGCCGAGTTTGTTAACAAGTGCCCACCTTGCCAAAAGCATGATAACTTCCATGTTGCACCTCCTGAAGAGCTTATTAGTGTTAACTCACCATGGCCATTTGCAAAATAGGGTCTCAACCTCCTAGGACCATTTTTCCAAGCTCCTGGACAAGTCAAATACCTCATAGTAGGGATTGACTACTTTAATAAATGGATCAAAGCGGATCCGCTGGCAACTATCACTGCCCAAAGAAGTTAGAAGTTCCTTTACAAGAACATTATCACAAGGATTGGAGTTTCCCACTCCATCACCATGGATAATGGAACCCAGTTTACCAACTCAACCTTCAGAAATTTGGTGGTCGACTTAAAAATAAAGCACCAATTCACATCACTGGAACATCCTCAAACTAATGGACAAGCTGAGGCGGCCAACAAAGTCATATTGGCCAGGTTGAAGCGCTAGTTGCAAGAAGCAAAGCGGACATGGACAGACGAGCTCCCCAAGTCTTATGGGCATATCCCCCAACCCCTCATTCCACAATGGGTGAATCACCTTTCTGACTTGCCTATGGGATGGAAGCCATGATCCCCATAGAAATTGTTGAAGAATTACCTATGGTTATATTCTATAATGAAGGGACCACTACCCACGCATAAAGGGAAGAGCTCGACCTCCTCCCAAAAGTCCAAAAATGAGTTCGAATTAAAGAGGAAGCACTAAAACAAATAATGGCCTTAAGGTATAATCAGAAGGTTATCAAAAGAAGCTTCGCCTCAAACGACCTCGTATTGATCTGAAATGACATCGGAGTTCAGAAGCCGAGCAAAGGGAAGCTAGCAACTAATTGGAAAGGACCCTACAATATTCTTGAAATCCTAGGGAAAGGTTACTACAAGGTGTCTGACCTACAAGGACGAGAACTCCCGAGGTCTTGGTGCGCGTGGAACCTAAAGAAGTACTACAGTTAGAAAGTAAACCTTGTTCCCTGATGTACTCTTTTTCCCAACCTTAGGATTTTTCCTTAAAAAGGGTTTTTTCTAAAGGAGGTTTTAACAAGGAACCAAAGCAAGGGCTAAGGGTACTCAAGTCCTTAGTAAGTAGGCTTATGCAAAGGAATTTATCATTTATCAATAAACTCCTAGTTTTTCAAAAAGGTTTCCTATTAAAAACGCATTAATTTAAGCTCGACAAACCGGAAAAATCATTGCCGACCTATCATGATCGGCAAGATGAAGTGACGAGGTACAAATTAATGTAAGAAGTTATATAAACAACTCGTAAAAATTGACCTCAATTATAAAGTAAAATAAAAACAAAGTGTACAAGTAACTTAGCAAAGTCTAACTACACAAAGTCGGGGCTTGAAAAAAGAAATCCATACAAATGAATTCATTGCTTAAATTCAGCAAAAGCATTGAAAAAATTTGCTAAACCAAGCAACTGAATAAAAAATCAAGGAGTAGAAAGGCTCTTTGATGAGCGGATAATTTATACGCTTTTTGGCATTATTTTTACACAGTTTTTAGTATGATTTAGTTAGTTTTTAGTATATTTTTATTAGTTTTTAATAAAAAATCATATTTCTAAACTTTACTATGAGTTTGTGTATTTTTCTGTGATTTCATGTATTTTCTGGCTGAAATTGATGGACTTGAGCAAAAATTAGATTCAGAGGTTGAAGAAGGACTGCAGATGCTGCTGGATTCTAACCTCCCTGCACTCAAAGTGGATTTTCTGGAGCTACAGAACTTCAAATGGCGCACTCTTAATTGCGTTGGAAAGTAGACATCCAGGTCTTTCCAGCAATATATAATAGTCCATACTTTGCTCAAGTTTAGATGATGCAAACTGGCATTCAACGCCAGCTCCATGTTGCATTCTGGAGTTAAACGCCAGAAACAGGTTGCAAAGTGGAGTTAAACGCCAGAAACAGGTTACAAATTGGCGTTCAACTCTAGGAGAAGCCTGTACACATGTAAAGCTCAATGCTCAGCCCAAACACACACCAAGTGGGCCCCAGAAGTGGATTTCTGCATCATTTACTCATTTCTGTAAACCCTAGTAACTAGTCTGATATAAATAGGACCTTTTACTATTGTATTAGACATCTTTAATCAGTTTTATGCTATCTTAGACCTTTATGCGGGCTGGCCATTCGGCCATGCCTGGACCTTGTTCTTATGTATTTTCAATGGTAGAGTTTCTACACACCATAGACTAAGGTGTGGAGCTCTGCTGTTCCTCATGAATTAATACAAAGTACTATTATTTTTCTATTCAATTCAAGCTTATTCCGATTCTAAGATATTCATTCGCACTTCAATATGAATGTGATGATCGTGACAGTCATCATCATTCCCAACCTATGAACGCGTCCCTGACAACCACTTCCGTTCTACCTTAGATTGAATGAATATCTCTGGGATTCCTTAATCAGAGTCTTCGTGGTATAAGTTAGAATCCATGGACGGCCATTCCTGAGATCCGAAAAGTCTAAACCTTGTCTGTGGTATTCCGAGTAGGATCTAGGAAGGGATGGCTGCGACGAGCTTCAAACTCGCGAGTGCTGGGCGTAGTGACAAACCAAAAGGATCAATGGATCCTATTCCAGTATGATCGAGAACCGACAGATGATTAGCCATGCAGTGACAGCGCATTAGACCATTTTCACTGAGAGGACAGGATGTAGCCATTGACAACGGTGATGCCTAACATACAGCTTGCCATAGAAAGGAGTATGAATGATTGGATGAAGACAATAGGAAAGCAGAGGTTCAGGAGGAACAAACATCTTCATACGCTTATCTGAAACTCTCACCAATGAATTACATAAGTATCTCTATCTTTAATTTACGTTTTATTTATATTTTAATTATATTTTAATTATCAAATATCCATAACCATATGAATCTGCCTGACTGAGATTTGCAAGATGACCATAACTTGCTTCAAGCCGACAATCTCCGTGGGATCGACCGTTACTCACGTAAGGTTTATTACTTGGACGACCCAGTGCACTTGCTGGTTAGTTGTGCGAAGTTGTGACAAAGAACTAAGATTATGAACGTGCGTATTAAGTTTTTTAGCGCCGTTACCAAGGAATGAACCGTCACGATTTCTGCGCACCAAGTTTTTGGCGCCGTTGCCGGGGATTGTTCGAGTTTGGACAACTGACGGTTCATCTTGTTGCTCAGATTAGGTAATTTTATTTTAATTTTAAGCTTTTTATTTCTTATTTTCGAAAAATACAAAAAAATTCTTCTTTTTCGTTTTTCCCAAAATAATTTTCGAAAAATACCAAAAAAAAAAATAATAAAATCATAAAAACCAAAAATTTTGATGTTTCTTGTTTGAGTCTTGTGTCAAATTTTAAGTTTGGTGTCAATTGCATGTTTTTAAAATTTGTGCATTTTTCGAAAACTCATGCATATGTTCTTCATGATCTTCAAGTTGTTCTTGATGAATTGCTTTGTTTGATCTTTGCATTTTTATGTTTTGTGTCTTTTCTTGTTTTCCATATGCATTTTTGAACTATTAGTGTCTAAAGTTTAAAAATTTCTAAGTTTGGTGTCTTGCATGTTTTTCTTTTCTTAAAAATTTTCAAAAATAAGTCTTGATGTTCATCTTGATCTTCAAAGTGTTCTTTGTGTTCATCTTGACATTCAAAGTGTTCTTGCATGCATTAGTTGTTTTGATTCATAATTTTTATGTTTTGTTTCAATTTAGTGTTTGTCTCTCTCATCATTAAAAATTCAAAAATAAAAAAATATATTTCCCTTTTTCTCTCATAAATTTTCGAAAATTTGAGTTGACTTTTTCAAAACTTTTTAAAATTTAGTTGTTTCTTATGAGTCAAATCAAATTTTCAATTTAAAATTCTATCTTTTTCAAATCTTTTTCAAAAATCAAATCTTTTTCATTTTCCTTTTATGATTTTCGAAAATTTCAAATTGATTTTCAACATCTTTTTCTTATTTTTATTTCATATTTTTGAAATTAATGCTAACAATTAATATGATTGATTCAAAATTTTTAAGTTTGTTACTTGCCTAGTAAGAAAGGTGCAATCTTTAAACTCTAGAATAATACCTTTTTAGTTTCTTGTTAGTCAAGTAATCAACTTTGATTTCAAAAATCAAATCTTTTTAAATTTCTTTTTCAAATCTTTTTCAAAATAAATGTCAATCACATCTTTTTCAAAATCAATTTCAAAATCTTTTCTAACTTCTTTTCTAACTTCTTATCTTTTCAAAAATTGATTTTCAAATCTTTTTTAATTAACTACTTGACTTTTTGTTTGATTTTAAAAGTTTACTATTTCAATCATATCTTTTTCAAAACTACCTAACTAATTCTATCTCTAATTTTCGAAAATCCCTTCCCTCTTTTTCAAAATTTCTTTTTAAATTAACTAATTGTTTTAAATTTAATTTAATTTGATTCAATTTTCCTTTCTTAATTTTTGAACTTTAATTTTTATTTTTTATTTTAAATTCAATTTAAAAACAAAAATACTTTTATTTTAATTTATTTCTCTTCTCCTCATCTCTTTCTAATTATTTATTCATCTACTAACACCCCTCTTTCACCCAAGAATTCAAACTCATTCCTCTCCCTTGTGTTTGGATTCTTATCTTTTCCTTCCTCCATTATTCTCTTCTTATACTTACATAAGGAATCTCTATACTGTGACATAGAGGATTCCTCTTCTTTTTTGTTTTCTTCTTTTTGATATGAGCAGGAACAAGGATAAGAACATTCTTGTTGAAGCTGACCCTGAACCTGAAAGGACTCTGAAGAGGAAGCTAAGGGAAGCTAAAGCACAACTCTCTAGAGAAAATCTGACAGAAATTTTCGAAAAAGAAGGAGACATGGCCAAAAATAATAACAATGCAAGGAAGATGCTTGGTGACTTTACTGCACCTAATTCCAATTTACATGAAAGAAGCATCTCAATCCCTGCCATTGGAGCAAACAATTTTGAGCTGAAACCTCAATTAGTTTCTCTGATGCAACATAATTGCAAGTTTTATGGACTTCCATCTGAAGATCCCTTTCAGTTCTTAACTGAATTCTTGCAGATCTGTGATACTGTTAAGACCAATGGGGTTGATCCTGAGGTCTACAGGCTTATGCTTTTCCCATTTGCTGTAAGAGACAAAGCTAGAATATGGTTGGACTCTCAATCTAAAGACAGCCTGAACTCTTGGGATAAGCTGGTCACGACTTTCTTAGCCAAGTTCTTTCCTCTTCAAAAGCTTAGCAAGCTTAGAGTGGATGTTCAAACCTTCAGACAGAAGGAAGGTGAATCCCTCTATGAAGCTTGGGAGAGATACAAGGAACTGACCAAAAAGTGTCCTTCTGACATGCTTTCAGAATGGACCATTCTGGATATATTCTATAATGGTCTGTCTGAATTATCAAAGATGTCATTGGACCATTCTGCAGGTGGATCCATTCACCTAAAGAAAACACCTGCAGAAGCTCAAGAACTCATTGACATGGTTGTAAATAACCAGTTCATGTACACTTCTGAAAGGAATCCTGTGAGTAATGGGACGCCTCAGAGGAAGGGAGTTCTTGAAATTGATACTCTGAATGCCATATTGGCTCAGAATAAAATATTGACTCAGCAAGTCAATATGATCTCTCAGAGTCTGAATGGATTGAAGGAATCATCCAACAGTACTAAAGAGGCATCTTCTGAAGAAGAAGCTTATGATCCTGAGAACCCTGCAATAGCAAAGGTGAATTACATGGGTGAACCCTATGGAAACACCTATAATCCCTCATGGAGAAATCATCCAAATTTCTCATGGAAGGATCAACAAAGTCTCAACAAGGCTTTAATAATGGTGGAAGAAACAGGTTTAGCAATAGCAAGCCTTTTCCATCATCCACTTAGCAACAGACAGAGAATTCTGAGCAGAATCCATCTAGCTTAGCAAATATAGTCTCTGATCTATCTAAGTCTACTGTAAGTTTCATGAATGAAACAAGGTCCTCCATTAGAAATTTGGAGGCACAAGTAGGCCAGCTGAGTAAAAGAGTCACTGAAACTCCTCCTAGTACTCTCCCAAGCAATACAGAAGAAAATCCAAAGAGAGAGTGCAAGGCCATTGATTTAACCATCATGACCGAACCTACAAGGTTGGAGGAGGATGTGAATCCTAGTGAGGAAGACCTCCTGGGACGTCCAGTGACCAATAAGGAGTTTTCCTTTGAGGAACCAAAGGAATCTGAGGCTCAATTAGAGACCATAGAGATTCCATTGAACCTCCTTCTGCCCTTCATGAGCTCTGATGAGTATTCTTCCTCTGAAGAGGATGAAGAAATTACTGAAGAGCAAGTTGCTAAGTACCTTAGTCCAATCATGAAGCTGAATGCCAAATTATTTGGTAATGAGACTTGGGAAGATGAACTTCTCTTGCTCACCAATGAACTGAATGCATTGGATAGGCAGAAATTACCTCAAAAGAAACAGGATCCTGGCAAATTCTTAATATCCTGTACCATAGGCACCATGACCTTTGAGAAGGCTCTGTGTGACCTGGGGTCAGGAATAAACTTAATGCCACTCTCTGTAATGGAGAAACTTGGGATCTTTGAGGTGCAAGCTACCAGAATCTCATTAGAGATGGCAGACAACTCAAGAAAACAGGCTTATGGACAAGTAGAGGACATGTTAGTAAAGGTTGAAGGCCTTCACATCCCTGCTGATTTCATAATCCTAGACACTGGGAAGGAAGATGATGAATCCATCATCCTTGGAAGACCCTTCCTAGCCACAGCAAGAGCTGTGATTGATGTGGACAGAAGAGAATTGGTCCTTCAACTGAATGAGGACAACCTTGTGTTTAAGACTCAAGGATCCCCTTCTGTAACCATGGAGAGGAAGCATGAAAAGCTTCTTTCACTGCAGAGTCAACCAAAGCCCCCACAATCAAACTCTAAGTTTGGTGTTGGGAGGCCACAACCAAACTCTAAGTTTGGTGTTGAACCCCCACAGTCAAACTCTAAGTTTGGTGTTGGAAGGTCCCAACAATGCTCTGAACATCTGTGAGTCTCCATGAGAGCTTATTGTCAAGCTATTGACGTTAAAGAAGCGCTTATTGGGAGGCAACCCAATGTTATTTAATTATGTCTATTTTATTTTCCTTTTGTTATTTCGTGTTTTAGTAGGTTGATGATCATGTGGAGTCACAAAAACTACTGAAAAATCAAAAACAGAATGAAAAATAGCATTGAAAATAGCACACCCTGGAGGAGAGCAGTCTGGCATTTAAACGCCAGAAACAAGCATCTGTCTGGCGTTTAACGCCAGAAACAGGCACCAAGCTGGCGTTTAACGCCAGAAACAAGCATCTGCCTGGCGTTAAACGCCAGAAACATGCTACATTTGGGCGTTTAACGCCAGGAACAAGCAGCAATCTGGCGTTAAATGCCAGGATTGCAGAGCAATGGCATTTTACACGCCTAATTGAAGCAGGGATGTTAAGTCTTTGACCCCACTTGATCTGTGGACCCCACAGGATCCCCACATCTTCTTCTCTCCTCTTCAAACCTTTTCATAACCCTCTTCCCCAAATACCCTTCACCAATCACCTCAATCACTCTTTCCCATCACCTCTTCACCACTCACATCCACCCTCTCTTCCCCAAAACTTCCCCTTGGCCGAATACACCTTCTCCCTCCATCTCCTCTATTCTTTTTCTTCTTCTCTTTCTTTCTTTCTTCTTTTGCTCAGGGGATGAGCAAACATTTTAAGTTTGATGTGGTAAAAGCATAGCTTTTTGTTTTTTCATAACCATTTATGGCACCTAAGGCCAGAGAAACCTCTAGAAAGAGGAAAGGGAAGGCAATTGCTTCCACCTCTGAGTCATGGGAGATGGAGAGATTCATCTCAAAGGTCCATCAAGACCACTTCTATGAAGTTGTGGCTAAGAGGAAAGTGATCCCTGAGGTTCCTTTCAAGCTCAAAAAGAATGAGTATCCGGAGATCCGACATGAGATCCGAAGAAGAGGTTGGGAAGTTCTCACCAACCCCATTCAACAAGTCGGGATCTTAATGGTCCAAGAGTTCTATGCAAATGCATGGATCACTAGGAACCATGATCAAAGTGTGAACCCGAATCCAAAGCATTGGCTCACCATAGTTCGGGGGAAATACTTAGACTTCAGTCCAGAAAATGTAAGGCTGACGTTCAACTTGCCAATGATAGAAGAGAACGCACGCCCCTACACAAGAAGGGTCAACTTTGATCAAAGGTTGGACCAAGTCCTCATAGACATATGTGAGGAAGGAGCTCAATGGAAAATTGACTCAAGAGACAAGTCGGTTCAGTTAAGAAGGCATGACCTCAAACCAGTGGCTAGGGGATGGCTAGAGTTCATTCAACGCTCAATCATTCCTACTAGTAACCGGTCTGAAGTTACTATAGACCGGGCCATCATGATCCATAGTATCATGATTGGAGAGGAGGTGAAAGTTCATGAGATTATACCTCAAGAACTTTACAAGGTGGCTGACAAGTCCTCCACTTGGGCAAGGTTAGCCTTTCCTCACCTCATATGCCACCTCTGCAATTCGGCTGGAATTGACATAAAGGGTGACATCCTCATTGAAGAGGACAAGCCCATCACTAAGAAAATGATGGAGCAAATAAGAGATCATGGACCTCAACAAGAGCATGAGGAAATCCCCCACCATGAAATCCCTGAGATGCCTCAAGGGATGCACCTTCCTCCACAAAACTATTGGGAGAAAATCAACACCTCCCTAGGAGAATTAGGTTCCAACATGGGACAACTAAGGGTGGAGCATCAAGAGCACTCCATCATCCTTCATGAGATTAGAGAAGATCAAAGAGCTATGAGGGAGGAGCAACAAAGGCAATGAAGAGACATAGAGGAGCTCAAAAGCACCATTGGTTCTTCAAGAAGAGGAAGACGCCACCCTCACTAAGGTGGACTCATTCCTTAATCTCCTTGTCTATTTATCTTACTGTTTTTCGTTTATTATGCTTTATGTTTATTTATGTTTGTGTCTTATTACATGATCACTAGTGTTTAAGTGTCTATGTCTTAAAGCTATGAATATCCTATGAATCCATCACCTTTCTTAAATGAAAAATGCTTTAATTACAAAAGACCAAGAAGTACATGGTTTCGAATTCATCCTTGAAACTAGTTTAGTTATTTTGATGTGGTGACAATACTTTTTGTTTTCTGAATGAATGCTTGAACAGTGCATATGTCTTTTGAAATTGTTGTTTATGAATGTTAAATATGTTGGCTCTTGAAAGAATGATGAAAAAGAATACATGTTATTTGATGATCTGAAAAATCATAAAAATGATTCTTGAAGCAAGAAAAAGCAGTGAATACAAAAGCTTGCAGAAAAAAAGAGAAAAAAAATGGCGAAAAAAAAAAGCAAGCAGAAAAAGCCAATAGCCCTTAAAACCAAAAGGCAAGGGTAAAAAGGATCCAAGGCTTTGAGCATCAGTGGATAGGAGGGCCTAAAGGAATAAAATCCTGGCCTAAGCGGTTAAACCAAGCTGTCCTTAACCATGTGCTTGTGGCGTGAAGGTGTCAAGTAAAAACTTGAGACTGAGCGGTTAAAGTCGAGGTCCAAAGCAAAAAGAAGAGTGTGCTTAAGAACCCTGGACACCTCTAATTGGGGACTCTAGCAAAGCTGAGTCACAATCTGAAAAGGTTCACCCAGTTATGTGTCTGTGGCATTTATGTATCCGGTGGTAATACCGGAAAACAAAGTGCTTAGGGCCACGACCAAGACTCATAAAGTAGCTGTGTTCAAGAATCAAGATACTGAACTAGGAGAATCAATAACACTATCTGAATTCTAAGTTCCTATAGATGCCAAACATTCTGAACTTCAATGGATAAAGTGAGATGCCAAAACTATTCAAGAGGCAAAAAGCTACTAGTCCCGCTCATCTGATTGGAGCTAAGTTTCATTGATATTTTGGAATTCATAGTATATTTTCTTATTTTTATCCTATTTGATTTTCAGTTGCTTGGGGACAAGCAACAATTTAAGTTTGGTGTTGTGATGAGTGGATAATTTATACGCTTTTTGGCATTATTTTTACATAGTTTTTAATATGATTTAGTTAGTTTTTAGTATATTTTTATTATTTTTTAATAAAAAATCACATTTCTGGACTTTACTATGAGTTTGTGTGTTTTTTTGTGATTTCAGGTATTTTCTGGCTGAAATTGAGGGACTTGAGCAAAAATCAGATTCAGAGGTTGAAGAAGGACTGCAGATGCTGCTGGATTCTGACCTTCCTGCACTCAAAGTGGATTCTCTGGAGCTACAAAACTCCAAATGGCGCGCTCTCAATTGCGTTGGAAAGTAGACATCCAGGGCTTTCCAGAAATATATAATAGTTCATACTTTGCTCGAGTTTAGATGACGCAAACTGGCGTTTAACGCCAGTTCCATGTTGCATTCTGGAGTTAAATGCTAGAAACAGGTTGCAAAGTGGAGTTAAACGCCAGAAACAGGTTACAAACTAGCCTTCAACTCCAAGAGAAGCCTCTACACGTGTAAAGCTCAATGCTCAGCCCAAGCACACACCAAGTGGGCCCCAGAAGTGGATTTCTGCATCATTTACTCATTTCTGTAAACCCTAGTAACTAGTCTGATATAAATAGGACCTTTTACTATTGTATTAGACATCTTTGATCAGTTTTATGCTATCTTAGACCTTTATGGGGGCTGGCCATTCGGCCATGCCTGGACCTTGTTCTTATGTATTTTCAACGGTAGAGTTTCTATACACCATAGACTAAGGTGTGGAGCTCTGCTGTTCCTCATAAATTAATACAAAGTACTATTGTTTTTCTATTCAATTCAAGCTTATTCCGATTCTAAGATATTCATTCGCACTTCAATATGAATGTGATGATCATGACAGTCATCATCATTCCCAACCTATGAACACGTGCCTGACAACCACTTCCGTTCTACCTTAGATTGAATGAATATCTCTGGGATTCTTTAATCAGAGTCTTCGTGGTATAAGTTAGAATCCATGGACGGCCATTCTTGAGATCCGGAAAGTCTAAACCTTGTTTGTGGTATTCCGAGTAGGATCTGGGAAGGGATGGCTGCGACGAGCTTCAAACTCGCGAGTGCTGGGCGTAGTGACAGACGCAAAAGGATCAATGGATCCTATTCCAGTATGATCGAGAACCGACAGATGATTAGCCATGCAGTGACAGCGCATTGGACCATTTTCACTGAGAGTAGCCATTGACAACGGTGACACCTAACATACAGCTTGCCATAGAAAGGAGTATGAATGATTGGATGAAGACAATAGGAAAGCAGACGTTCAGGAGGAACAAGCATCTTCATACGCTTATCTGAAACTCTCACCAATGAATTACATAAGTATCTCTATCTTTAATTTACGTTTTATTTATATTTTAATTATATTTTAATTATCAAATATCCATAACCATATGAATCTGCCTGACTGAGATTTGCAAGATGACCATAGCTTGCTTCAAGCTGACAATCTCCGTGGGATCGACCCTTACTCACATAAGGTTTATTACTTGGACGACCCAGTGCACTTGCTGGTTAGTTGTGTGAAGTTGTGACAAAGAACTAAGATTATGAACGTGCGTATTAAGTTTTTTAGCGTCGTTACCAAGGAATGAACCGTCACGATTTCTGCGCACCACTCTCCAAGTTTCAAAATTGTTCAAATGCAAACTACAAAAGTTGTTAAATACTACAACAGATATAAACGAAAGGTGTTCACAAAACTTCTAACTATTACAAAATAAAATTGTTCATCAAGACCCACAAGTCGGGCTATTTAACAACAAAAGAAAAGCTACGAAGAAGGGCCAAGGAGGGGGTTAAGATTCTTCCCTGTCACAACGTCTTGACCTCGTGCAGGAGGGGTTGGAGGATGAAAAGAAATCGGCATAGTCGGGATAGCATGAAGAGGTAAAGGAGGAAGCTTGGCATTTACCACGTCAGGAAGAGACCCAGGGGCCTGAAAAGTTTGTCCGACCCAAGTACTTAAAGACTTCAGATCAAGCAAAGGATCTTCATCGTCCTCGGGGGCTGGTACGATCTTCGCGTCAACCATAATATTGTCCTAGCTAAACAAGGAGAGGTCAACCCCGAGAGCAAGGACTTGGACTTGAGCTTTCAAGTTGTTGAATGTTTCGTCCAACCCCTCGACCACAGACTCTTGAAGAGAAGCATATTCCTCTCTGGCATTTTTTAACTCCTCATGAAGGTCAATATTTTTCCCGTAAACCCGGGTATAGCTTTTCTCCACCCTCTTTTTCACTCCCTTAGCCATAGTCATGGCAGCCTCCGCCGTCTTTACCCGGGCTCAAGCTTTTTCTAAATTGGACCTTAGCCTGACCCTCTCCTCATCAAACTCCTTTTTCGACTCCTTTAGCCTCTCCACCTCAGCTCGGGCAGCATCAAGAGAGCTTTGGGTGGCACTAAAGGGAGTCTTTTTTAACTCCTTTGACAAAGATATGCATATTCCAGCTATACGAATACCGTTTCCAGCCATAAGTTGGAGGTGATTCTGGATAGCCACATCATCCATACTGATGCATCTGTAAGGGAGAATATTTCTCTCACTCCAGGCAAGTCCGTCAAAACCTTTGTCGTAAATACTCCCTTCTTCGGTAGTCTTTTACCTCTTTGGGAGAGGCTCTGAAGATGAAGAGGATGGAGGAACAACAGAAATCTCCAGAGGAGGGTCAAGAGAGATTAGCCAACTTGTTAGAGTAGGAATAATCTTCTTTTGAGCTAAAGGTTCAGAATCCGACTTCTTCAGGGAAGGACGGGAAGAATCACTCCCGGCCTCTTTATCCTGAAGACCACGGGCCACGACAGTCTTCCGAGTTTGGCGCAGTTGTTTCATCGCGGTAGTCTTGGGAGCCATGGTCTCTGCAAAACAAGAATAAAAGCACATTAGTCAAATAAATTACAACCAAGAGTCATAAAAGCTAAGAGTCAGAAAGCTACCTAGCTCGGACCAAAGCTGACTGGGGTCCCCTAAGAATCTCTTAGTATCCAAATGAGGAGCCCGACCACGCACTCTTCCAACACGTTCACAAAACAATTTTCAATCTCATCTAAGGCATCTACGTTGTACTTAGTTATCACCAGCTTTTTCTCCCAGTACAACAGAAAAGAAGGCTCATCATTTTTATATAAATAGAAAGGTCAGGTACCCTCTACAGATCAGAATTTAAAGAAATAGTTCTTAAAGTCGTCGAAGGATTCATCAAAAATGGAAAAAACCTTTCTTCCTTGAACAGTGCAAAATGAAAACAGTGGCAAAATGTGTGACTCCTTGTGATCATATATACTTTGCGCCTTGTGGTTTTTGTCATACTTCACAGTGAAATATTCCCAAGCTGGGTCATATTTTCCTCGAGAGGAACTTGTTTGAGATTATTGGATGGAATTATCTTGTGGTTGATCTATCTAATTACATACAATATTTTACTAATTACAAATATCATACAGCAAAATAAAAACTCAGCCATTACAATAACAATAGCAAAATTCAGAATGACAGCAATTTAGAATCTAGACGATTATATCAATTCATACAATTCATATAGCATTCAATGTAATTAAATTCAGCAATTCATACAGTTATTTCACCAGAATTCAATATAGCAGAATTGAACTTATATAGCAAAATTCAATATAGCGAATTTCAAAATTCAGAGTCCCAATTCAAAATTACAGAATGATTAATCTATATAATTAACAAAATAGAAAAAAATTGAAAAGAAGAAGAACTCTGCATCAAGCCATCAATTCATATAATTAACAAAATAAAAAACTAAAGATTAGCTGAACTCAAATCTGGACTAAATTCCTCATCGCAGCAACTAGTAATTCATACAATTAATTCAGCAAATAAAAAAATTAATTGAAAAACCAAAACCCAAGAACTCACCGCGGCAGAGAGCACAGAAGGCCTAGAGTTCACGACAGCAGAACAGATGCCCAACGACGACGTTGACAGAAGCTAACGACCAGGACGACAAGCCGACAACTAGGCTGACCAGACAACATCGACGCCAGAAGCTTCAGAGTTCAGAGTTCATGATGACGACATCGCTGACAGCTGCTTCGATCCGCGACGGTGACAGCTGCTTCGATTCGCTGACATCAGCTTGGATCCGGCGTCGATTGTGATAGTGACGGTGGAGTTTGTTGGAGGAAGGTGGAAGAGGAAATTAAGGTTGAGGAGGTGAGTGTGTCTTTGAAATGGGTTGGGTAATGGGTAGGGTTCAACACTTCAGCTTCAGCTGTTTTTTTTTTCCTCAGCGTCAAAATAACGCCGTTTGGTGAATTTTGGGAAAATAGGTACTTATAAAAATCCATCCGCTTTGGCAGTTAACTTCCGGTTCGAATGGTTTTTTATTGGTTTTTTGCAGGGCGATTTTTGGGTGGACCAAACCGCTTTAGATGATCGATTTTTAAATAATTTGATTGAACTCGCCGGTTCGGTCTGATTTTTAAAACATTGTTTTATACTCTGTAGCAATTAAAAGGTGATTACCCTTACCTCAATAGTCAATAGTCAATACACATATAATAGAAGGAAAAGTTTTCAAATAAAACTCATAAATTACTTTTTAATTGTTATAGATTATAAAAGATCATTTCATGATGAGTGTATTGAGGTAAGGTATAGCTTAAAAGGGGCTAATGGATCAACTGTTATGAATTTGAATTGTTTTAAATATTGTAACTTTTTTTTTATGTCCAATATAATGCCAATGTAGGTTTTTTTTAAAAAATTTAAAAACATGAAAACAAAAAGGCCAACCAAGTCAGGCCCGTTCTTAAATCAATATCATTAATGATATTAATTATAATTTGTTATTGTTCCAGCCCAGCCCAATAAGGATCGGGGATCCACCATATGGACTACCGATCCGATGGATTGTCGACCCGCATGCAAAGGTGACCCGCATGCCACCTCCCTTTGATTAAGACCTGGACAGCTGGAGGAAGCTTTCAGATGGACGGACCTAAGATAAAGGGCCCACCCGAGTACGAGGTATAAAAGAAGAAGAATCTATCCCTCTCCAAAAATACGTCACTTTTACCCTAAATAAACGCCTCTTCGTACAGATGCTTACTTTAGCATCGAAGTATTCTTGTAGCTAGGTGGCCTCACCCGCCAACCTACCGATGATTGAGGCAGCACCTCCTCTCGTGGAACTCGCACACAGGTCCAGACACCCCTACTTTCCAACTCGTTGCTTACGACCCATTACCCCTTCAATCCAGCATTTCGACAAGCAACCAAATAGTTATTAACCTAATGAAAGCATCCACGTGACTGCAACAAAAGACAGCCGCTACAATTGTTGTGAGCTGCCAGAACTTGTCTCTCTAGGGACAGTTGTCATAATCAAACTCTATCACCGTTCTTCTATACAAGTGGTGGTTAAGATACTCCCTAATTGTTTGAAGATTCGAAACACTATAAATTTTTAAAAATAAAATACCATAAAAAGTTAAAAACTTATTTTAATCTTAATTAATTTGGTTCAACGGTACATGCATATTGATAGGATTATTAAACCATTAATGCATTTTTTTTGTAAAATTACAAACACATTAATAATAACTTCTAAAATATATTTCTAATAGAATTATTCTCCACATACAAACATTTTCCTATACAAGTCTTTACAAGTCATTTATATTCACGCGTTTCGTGCCATTATTGCACGTTCTTCTTCTTCGTTATTTTTCTTTTGGTTTATTTACTCTGTTGGTCCTTATAGTTTTGCGAAATTTTTAATTAGGTCCCTATACTTTTTTTCCTTTTAATTGGGTCCCTGTACTAAATTTTTTTTTCAATTAGGTCCCTCTTAGCAGTAATTGGCTTAATTTTATAGGGACCCAACTAAAAAAAATTGGTGCAGGGACCCAAATAAAAGGAAAAAAAGTATAGAGACCCAATTAAAAAAAATTTGGTGCAAGGACTCAATTAAAAAGAAAAAAGTACAGGGACCTAATTAAAAATTTAGCGAAACTATAGGGACCAATAGAGTAATTAAACCTTTTCTTTTTCGTTATCGTCGTCATCAACACCAGCTCTTCCTCCTCCTCCTTTTCCTCCTTCTTTTTTCATTAGAATTTCTTCTCCTCCTGGTGCACGAATTTCCACACTTCGTACAACTGAACCAGCAAGGGCACTGGGTCATCCAAGTAATACCTGAGGTAAGTCAGGGTCAATCCCATGAGGATTATGGTTGAAGCAAGCTATGGTTATCTTGTAGATCTTAGTCAAGCGGATAGAAGAGTTGTTGGATTTGTTTAAACGCATAAAAAGAAAAGAAGATAGAATTACTATGTTTGATTATAACCAGTGATAAGAAGATGGTTAAGGCTTGGAGATGCTTTGTTCTTCTGGATTAATCCGGTCTTACTATCTTCTTCAACTGTGAATGATTTCTTCTATGGCAGGCTGTATGTGATCAACGTCGGTTGAGAGGTCACCAATGCTTCTCCATATATGAACCCCAGGGTTAGTGTGGATCCATTCTGATTGAGGGTGAAGCTCCTGCAGTCCATTCCCTTTAGTGATCCTACTCAAAACGCCACAGACAAGGTCGAATCTTCTGAATCAAAGAATGTTGCACCTTTGGTTCTAGCCTCTACCACAAAGACTCTAATCTTCCCATACCTCGGCTAAACTGGTGTCTCGAAAAGTCTCCAACAAAGTTGTGGATTAGCTGTCTAAGAGATGTATAATCTAGCTAGTGGTTTATCATTGTCCGATGAAAGACTCACTCTGAATCCATATAGAATAAGATAATCTTGTGCCGGTTCAACGCATTCATAATGATGAAGAACGAAGATACATCTTAGAATAGAGAATCGAACACGAATTGAGAAAGAACATTAATACTTTATTAATCCATAAAACTCAGCAGAGCTCCTCCCCTCAACCTAGGAGGTTTAGAGACTCATACTGATAGATAATACAATGAAAAACATGTAAAGTGTCAAAAGGTCCTCCGACAGTGTAAAAATTCTCAAATAAATACTAGACTAATGGCTAAGGATTACATAAGAAAGGGTAAAACAGTCTTTTAGTACAAAAATCCACTTCTAGACCCACTTGGTGAGTGTTTGGGCTGAGCTTTGATGAGATCCACGAGCTGGGAGACTCTTTGGGCGTTGAACGCTTGCTTGGGGGCCCTTCTTGGGCATTTGAACGCTGGCCACCCCCTTGTGGGCGCTGGACGCCCGGACTGTGGTAGAGGGTTGGCATTGAACGCCAGTTTTTGGCCTTCTATTCTAAATTAAACTATGGACTATTATATATTTCTGGAAAGCTCTGGATGTCATCTTTCCATAACCATTGAGAACGCTCCATTTGGACTTTTGTAGCTCCAGAAAAGCTCCTTCGAGTGCACGAAGGTCAGATCCTAACAGCATCTGCAGTGCTTTCTCTGCCTCTGAATCAGACTTTTGCTCCAGCTCCCCAATTTCAGCCAGAAAATATCTGAAATTACATAAAAATACACAAACTCATAGTAGAATTTAAAAATGTGAATTTTACACTAAAACCTATGAAAATATAATAAAACTTAAATAAAACATACTAAAAACTATATGAAAACAATGCCAAAAAGCGTATAAAGTATCCGCTCATCCTCCTTTTATTGTTTTGAATCCAATCAAGTGGCTGAGGTGTGGTTCAATTCAGAAGAAAAAATGTAGCATTAGAGTAAATATTTTTCTATATTTGCAGCAAATTTGGGTGTAACACGGAGATATTTGGGTGTAACACAAAGATATTTGGGTGTATTTTAAGAATTTTTGGTGTATTTTTATTCTGATAAGTTTTGCATAATTCAAAACTCTTCTTCTTCCTCCTCCTCATCTTCTACTGCTACTTTTTTTTATCATCATCACCATCTTCTTCTTCTTTTTTTTCTTATTCATCTTTTTCTTTTTTTTTACCTTCTCAAGTTTCTTCTTGTTTTACTCTCTTAACAAGAGTAAAAACAAAAAAATCGAACAAAGAAGAAGAAGAAACACATAATGCTGTAAAATTACTTGGAAGAGGATGAACTTGCATTCATTTAACTAAAAGAAAGAAAGAAATAAGGAAAAAAAAGAAGAAGAAAAAAATGCAGCATTAGAGAAAATATTTTTCTGTATTTGCAGCAAATTTGGGTGTAACACGAAGATATTTGGGTGTATTTTTATTCTGATAAGTTCTGCATAATTCAAAACTCTTCTTCTTCCTCCTCCTCATCTTCTACTGCTTCTTCTTTTTTTTTTATCATCATCACCATCTTCTTTTTCTTTTTTCTTTTTATTCATATTTTTCTTTTTGTTTTACCTTCTCAAGTTTCTTCTTGTTTTACTCTTTTAACAAGAATAAAAATAAAAAAAAATCAAAAAAAAAAAGAAGAAGAAACACATAATACTGCAAATTACTTGGAAGAGGGTGAACTTACATTCATTTAACTAAAAGAAAGAAAGAAATAAGGAAAAAAAGAAGAAAAAAATGCAGCATTAGAGAAAATATTTTTCTGTATTTGCAGCAAATTTGGGTGTAACACGAAGATATTTTGGTATATTTTTATTTTGATAAGTTATGCATAATTCAAAAATCTTCCTCTTCCTCCTTCTCATCTTCTACTGCTTCTTCTTCCTCATCTTCTTATTTCGTTTTCTTATAATTCTTCTTGGGAGAAAAAATCAAACAAAGAAGAAAAAAATACATAATGTTACAAAATCAATAGAAAGAGAAGGAGAAAAAAATGCAGCAACAATAACAACAATAAAAAGAACCACGATGAGGATGAAAACACGAAGAAGAAGAAGAAGAAGAAGAAGAAGAAGAAGAAGAAGAAGAAGAAGAAGAAATACGAAGAAAAATGAGGAGGAATGCAAAGAAGAAGGAGAAGAAGAAGAAGGAGTAGGAGGAAGAACGTGGAATCATTGTTATTAAAACCGGACCGGACTGGTCGGTTTGACCGAAAAATTGATAAATCGGATCGTAGACCGATCCGGTCCGATGATCAGACCGCATAAGGCAACAAACTGGTGTGAACCGGTCAAACCTGTAAGACCAGTTCGACCGAATCGCTTGAGTTTCAAAATTTTTCCAAAATGTGGAAGATGGGGTTTGAACCCCCTCATCAAGGAGAAAAATGATACTCATAACCACCAAGCTATTAAGCTTGTTATTAAAACATATGCAAATTAATATATATAAATATCTTTCAGTAAATAATTTACTTCTATTTAATTTATTTTAATTTTAGTTATAAACTCATTCATTCTTAAATTAATTATATTTTTATTTAACAATAATTATAAATTCACTTATTTTTTTATAATAGATATAAATTAATTAATA